>NC_092127.1:92652479-92980534 GCF_043159975.1 Macaca nemestrina
GTGACTATATTTCCCCTGTAGGAGTGTTTCTTATGCACACGTGTACCCCAGAACTGGCTCTGGATCATAGCAATATAATTCTTCCAGTGCTAACTGTGTACCAGCCATCACACTAATGATTTATAGGCATTATGTCAACTATCCAGTGAGATATGTACTGTTATCATCATCATCATCCACATTTTCAAAATGTGGAAACTAAAGCGCAGAGAAGTTACACAACAATATTACGTTTATGTTGCAGGTAGCAGTGGCAGGACTTGGTCTGAGTGTGTCAGGTTCCAAAGCTTGTGTTGTTTCTTATTTATTTTCTACTGACATTCTTCTCTGTTTTATGTTATAGTTCTAAATGTTTGATTTTATTAAATCCTAGCCATTATCTCCATTTCACAGATAAGGTTCATTAAGTCTGAGAGGATTTAATTACATAGATGTAGTTTGAAAGACTACAAAGATGTAGTTTGAAAAAGATAGAATTTATGGGAGGGGTCAAGATGGTAAACCAGAAGCAGACCCTGTGTGCTGTTCTTCCAGAGAGGAAACAAAAGGGCCTGCAGAGGAACACTGACTCTCCAGGCCAATCGTCTGAGAAGCAATACTGGGATCCATCACAGCAGCAGGGGACCACAGAGAGCAGAGAGATTCTAAGCTGGGCATCAGTGTGTCTGGACTCAGCGTGTAGCTGGGAGAACCTCTCCAACATGGGAAAGGGTGAGTGAGTGAGAGCCCCTAGGAGGATTCATGCTCTCAACAGAAACCTGTGCAAGACTGGAAACAGGAGAATCTCTCTGCCCCCAACTCCCACACCTCACCACTGCATTTCTAGACTGAGACAGAGAGTCACCCAGATGTTTTGCCTCTCGAGTCCAAGGGGAGTTCTACAAGCCTGGGGCCCCAGATCAGGCCAGTGCCATAGTCCAAACAGAGGCTGCAGTTGTGGTGCCTGGGAGTAGTAAGATTGCTCCATCCCCTCTTGCCAGACTGGAGTCAGTGCCAGCTTCTGGCCCAGTGGTCCCACTTGGCCTGAACTTGGCTGGCCACTCCACCTACCCTCACCACTGGTAGCCAGGTGGGCAACACTTGCTAGAGCTTCTAGCCAAGCTGGCTGCTTCTATGTAAACTCAGCTGGAGGGCACAGTCTCCTGTTGTTCTGGGAAACACTGGGATGGCAGAGTTTACAATCTCACCTGCCTGTGTCACTGGTAGTCAGGTGGGAAATAGATGTTAGAGCTTTTGGTCCAGTGGTCCCCACTTTTGTGAAAAGTTAGCCTGCAGACATAGCATCCTGTTGTCTCAGGAAATACCTGGATAGCAGAGTGTGTGACCCCATCTACTCCTGTTATTGATTTTTGGCAGGAAACACCTGGCTAGACCTTCTAGCCGAGCAGTCCTGCTTCTGTGTAAACTCAGCTGAAGGATACAGCTTCCAGTTACCCTGAGAAACACCCAGAAGGCAAGGCAGGCATCTGCAACCACTCCCATTCTGGTAGCTAGGCAAACCATGCCTGTTAGAGCTTCTAGCCCAGCAGTCCTACTTCTGCCTGAATTTGCTGTGGGACACAGCCTTCTGTTGCCCTGCAAACACCTGGATGGCAGGAAGGGCATCTCCACCCACCTCAACCTCTTGTAGCCAGATGAATCACACCCCCTAGAGCTTCTCATCCAGCAGTGCTGCTTCTCCCTGAACTCTGTGGGAA
The DNA here is from genome assembly GCF_043159975.1 of Macaca nemestrina. Lineage (NCBI taxonomy): Eukaryota > Metazoa > Chordata > Mammalia > Primates > Cercopithecidae > Macaca > Macaca nemestrina. The sequence goes on from NC_092127.1 coordinate 92,654,177, forward strand.
GGCACAAATCTGTGTTTCCTCCTGAAGCACATGCAACAGCCAACTTGAGAAGGATTCAGCTTGTCTGACAACTGAGGCACCTGCCTGAGGGTGCCTCATGGGCCAAAACACCCAGAAACAGCAACAACAACAAAAAAATGGGCACAGAGACAGTAATCAGAGGGGGCCCCTCCTAGACCTAGGAGTGAAATAGAATCAAAGCCAGTTAATCAAACCCACCTTATACCAAAATTATACCCTCAAAGACATCAAAGAAGAAAAAAAGAAAAAATCCATCCAAAGAATAGTAACTTCAGAGATTAAAGGAACATCAGCCCACACAAATGAGAAAGAAGCAGCACAAGAATTATGACAATTCAAAAACCCAGGGTGGCTTCTTAATGCCAGATTACCACACTAGTTCCTCAACAATGGTTTTTAACCAGGCTGAAATGGCTAAAATACCAGAAACAGAATTCAGAATATAGATAGTAATGAAGATCATCGACATACAGAAGATAGTCAAAACCCATTCCAAGAATTCTAAGGATTAAAATAAAACAATACGGGAGATGGTGAAATGGCCATTATAATAAAGAATCAAACTGATCTTACAGAGCTAAAAAACACAGTAGAAGAATTTCATAATGCAATTTCAAGTAGTAACAACAGATTTGACCAAGCTGAGAAAAGAATCTCAGAGCTTAAGACTGACTCTCTGAAGTAACTCAGTCACACAAAAATAAAGAAAAAACAATAGAGAATAATAAGCAAAACCTCTGAGAAATATGAGATTATGTAAAGAGACCAAATCTGTAACTCACTGAACTTCCTGAAAGAGAGGGAAAGAAATCAAGTAACTTGGAAAACATTTTAGGATATCATCCATAAACATTTCCCCAACCTCTCTAGAAAGGCCAACTTTCAAATTCCGGAAATGCAGAGAACCCTTGTGAAATACTGCAGAAGAAAACCATCCCCAAGTCACGTAGTCATCAGATTCTCTAAGGTGAAAATGAAAAGAAAAAAATGTTACATGCAGCTAGAGAGAAGGGGCAGGTAACACACTTAAGGAACACCATCAGACTAACAGCAGACCTGTTAGCAGAAACCCTATGAGCCAGAAGATACTGGGGGCCTATTCTCAGCATTCTTAAAGAAAAAAATTTTCAACTGAGAATTTCATATCCAGCCAAACTAAGCTCCATAAGTGAAGGAGAAAGAAGATCCTTTTCAGACAAGCAAATGCTGAGGACATTTGTTACCACTAGGCCTGCCCTGCAAAAGGTCCTGAAGGGAATGCTAAACATGAAAAAGAAAGACCATTTCTGGCCACTACAAAATCATCCTTAATTACATAGGTCAGTGATACTATTAAGCACACACACACAAAGAAGTCTGCAATAACAGCATAATTACAGAATGAAATCCACACCTATCATTGCTAACCTTGAATGTAAATGGACTAAATAATCCAATTATAAGGTACAGAGTGGCAAGTTGATGAATGAAATGGTATGCTGTCTTCAGGAGACCCATCTCACATGCAATGACACCCTTAGCATCAAAGTAAAGTGATGAATAACTATTTACCAATCAAATGGGAACAGGAAAAAGCAAGGGTGCTATTCTGATTTCAGAAAACACAGACTTTAAGCTAGGTGTGGTGGCTCATGCCTACTTTGAGAGTACTTTGGGAGGCTTTGGGAGGCTGAGGCAGGCAAATCACCTGAGGTCAGGAGTTTGAGACCAGCTGGGACAACAGGGTGAAACTCCATCTCTACTAAAAATAAAAAAATTAGCTAGGCATGGTGGGGTGCACCTGTAGTCCCAACTACTCAGGAGGGTGAGGCAGGAGAAATGCTTGAACCTAGGAGGCAGAGGCTGCAGTTAGCCAAGATTTCCCCACTGCACTATAGCCTGGACAACAGAGCAAGTCTCCATATCAGAAAAAAAAAGAAGAAGAAGAAGAAAGAAAAAAAAAACAAAGATCAAAAGAGATAAAAAAGGGAATTATATCATGGTAAAGGGCTCAAGTCAATGAGAGGACCTAACTATCCTAAATATACATACACTGAACATAGGAGCACCCAGATTTATAAAGCAAGTTCTTAGAAAACTATGAAGAAAATTAAACTCCCACACATAATAGTGAGAGACTCTAACACCCCACTGACAGTATTAGACAAATCAAGGCTAAAATCTTCTGAAGATTTTCAGGATCTGAACTTGGCACTTGAGCAAATGGACCTAATAAGCAATTACAGAACTCTCCGTGCAAAAACAACAGAATATACGTTCTTCTCATCTGTACGTGGCACATATTCTAAAATCAACCACACAATTCGGCATAAAACAATCCTCAGCAAATTCAAAAAAACCAAAATCTTACTAACCACACTCTCAGATCACAGTGCAATAAAAATAGAAATCAATCCTAAGGAAGTCACTTAAAACTACACCATTACATGGAAATTAAACAATCTGCTCCTGAATGACTTCTAGGTAAATGATGAAATTAAGGCAGAAATCAGGAAATTTTTTTTTTTTTTTTTTTTGAGACGGAGTCTTGCTCTGTCACCCGGGCTGGAGTGCAATGGCCGGATCTCAGCTCACTGCAACCTCTGCCTCCCGGGTTTATGCCATTCTCCTGCCTCAGCCTCCTAAGTGACTGGGACTACAGGCGCCCGCCACCACGCCCGGCTAATTTTTTGTATTTTTTTAGTAGAGACAGGGTTTCACCGTGTTAGCCAGGTTGGTCTCGATCTCCTGACATCGTGATCCGCCCGTCTCGGCCTCCCAAAGTGCTGGGATTACAGGCTTGAGCCACCGCGCCCGGCCTAAAATTTTTTGAAACTAATGAAAATAATGATACAACATATCAGAATCTCCAAGACAGAGTCAAAGCATTGTTAAGAGAGAAATTTATAGCACTAAGCACACAAATAAAAAAGTTAGAAAGATCTCAAATTAACAATCTAATATCACAATTAAAGGAACTGGAGAAACAAGAGCAAGCCAACTCCAGGCTAGCAGAAGACAAGAAATAACCCAAATTAGAGTTGAACTGAAAGACACTGAGATGTGAAAAACCATACAAAAGATCAGTGAATAGCGTTCATTTTTTGAAAGAAATAATAGGACAGATATACTGCTTGCTAGATAAATAAATAAATAAACAAACAAATAAATAAATAAATGAGGTGGCTAAGATGGTCAACTAGAAGCAGCTAGTGTGTGCGGCTTTCACAGAAAGGAATGGAAAGAGTGAGTAAATATAGCATCTTCAACTGAAAAATCCCTCTACTCGCATTTGGATTAATCAAAGAAACCACTTGACCCAGAGATAATGGGGAAAAGCAAGGAAGGACAATGGGCCACCTGTGAGTGACACAGAGCCAAGGAAGCGGTGAGTGAATATGCAAAACTATGCTTCTCCCATGGATCTTTGCAACCCTTGGGTCAGGAGATCCCCTCGTGAACCCACTTCACAAGGACCTTTAGACTCCACACATACTACATGGAGCTAAGTGGAGCCTCAGCAGAGCAGCTGCTCAGGGACATGCAGAGACTGGGGCTCTCCATATTTCCCAGGAAAAGTAGCTGCAACTTTGACAAAGTGAGAGGTTAGACCTCAGTACATGCTCCTAGGAATGAGGCTGAATCCAGGGGTCTGAGAAGACAGTCTGGAGGCCCAACTTCCATGGTACCTCACAGGGTAAGACCCCCTGGCTTGGAATTCCAGTCAGCCACTGGTAGCAACATTGCACCTCCCTGGGATGGAACTCCCAGGGGGAGGGTCTGGTCATCATCTTTGCTGTGTGCGCAACTTAGCCATTTAAGCCATCGGGCTTTAGAGAGTCCAAGCAAACCAGGGGAGGAGGGAACCCCCCAGCACAGCACAGCTGCTCTATGAAAATGTGGCCAGACTGTCTTTCGAAAAAAGTCCCCAATCCCATTCCTCCTCACTGGGCAGGATCTCCCAAAAACAGCCTCCAGTCACCACCATCAGTGTTCTCCAGCCAACAGAGATTTGAAAACTCCCTGGGATGAAGATATAGATGGAGAGACACACTGACACATTTGCCATTTGGGCAACTTAATCATTCCACCTTTTAGACATTGGAGAGTCCAAGACAACTGGGGGTGGAAGTAGTCCCCCAGCACAGCACAGCTGCCCTGTGAAAATGTGGTCAGACTGCTTTTTTTAAGCAGGTCCCCAATTCTGTTCCTCTTCACTGGATGGGTTTTTCCAACCAGAGCCTCCAGCCACCACCAGAGCTATCAAGCCAGTAGCAACTCAACAACTCCCTGGACAGAGCCTCCAGAGGTAACTGAAAGCTTCTCTGACCCTTCTTCTACAGCGGAACTGTACTAACAGTTGCTCCTTTGTTAGTCCACAAACAAAGGAGCAAAAACCCTAAGTGATGTATCCATACCTCCAACAAGCTGTAGTTGACCCAAGGAGAGGATGCCAGTTTGTCTCCCTTGGGTCCCACACACCCCCAATAGCTCATCACCAGGCAGGAAATTCTTGCCTTGGGCCTGCAGCACAAACCCTCCATCCTGGGACGATTGGACTAAGCAAATGCTGACACACATGTCTCTGGGATGGAGTCCCCAGGAGATAAGCAAAAGACCCTGCACCATAACCACAATGAAGGTCTCTCTCTTTCTCTGCTGCCTCCAAGTTTGGGGAGGAGCAAAAACACTGAGATAACCCCAGAGCTGCAGTGGGAAGCCCAGGAGTTTTAAGATAGCACTCAATGGGGAGAGGAACCCACACTTTCAAAGCATTGAGAGACAGCATAGCTGCAACTATGAGGAAACATACAGGAGACACACAACTGCGCAAGAGTCTGCCAAGTGACCAATAAGCCTAAGTGCCACCTACTAGATCGCACCAAAAGCTTCAACACCAAAAATATTGCACCAACATACCTCTCTCTGAAACTGGAGACAGAATGTTAGCTCCAAATAAAGACCCTGCACAAAGCCTCCATCCAGTGAAAGCATCCAGAAAAGATGTCTATTGACTACACTCAATATACATTGCTGTTAAAGGAATACCCATACACAAAGATGAGAAAGAACCAATACAACAGCTCCACTAACTCACATGGCCAGTATGTTGTATGTCCTCCAAATGGCCAGAACTCTCCAATGAGAGTTCTTAAGTAGGCTAAACTGGCTGGAATGACTGAAATAGAATTCCGAATATGGATAGAAACAAAGATCATTGAGGTTCAGGAGGATGGCAAAACTCAATCCAAGAAATATAAGAATCACAATAAAGCTATACAGTAACTGAAGGATAAAATATTCAGTATATAAAAGAACTCTATGCATCTGACAGAGCTGAAAAACACAATACAAGAATTTCACAGTGCAATCACAAGTACTAACAACAGAATAAACCTAGCTGAAAAAAGAATCTCATACCTTGAAGACTGGTTTTCTGAAATAAAACAATCACAGAAAAATAAATAAAAAATAATAAAAAGAAATGAACAAAACCTCCAAGAAGTATAGGATTACGTAAAGAGGTTGTCTATGAATCACTGGCATCCTTGAAAGGGAGGAAGAGAAGGTAAACAACTTGGAAAAGATATTTCAGAATATTGTCTATAAAACTTCCATAACCTTGCTAGATAAGTTAACAGTCAAATTCAGGAAAAACAGAGAATTCCTGCAAGATTCTACACAAGAATATCATCCCCAAGACACATGATTGTCAGATTTTCCAAGGTTCAAATGAAAGAAGAAAATGTTAAAGGCTGCTAGAGAGAAAGGGCAGGTCACCTACAAAAGGAACATCGTCAGGCTAACAGTAAACCTCTCAGCAGAAGCCCTACAAGCCAGAAGAAATTAAGAGCATATATTCAACACACTTAAAGAAAAAAAAGTTTTCAAACAAGAATTTTATATCCAGCCAAACTAGGCTTCCTAAGCAAAGGAGAAATAAGATACTGTTCACATGAGCAAATGTTGAGGGATTTCATTACCACTAGATGTGCCTTAGAAGAGATCATGAACAGAGCACTAAATATAGAAAGGAAAGACTGCTGTCAGCTAATACAAAAACACACATATACACACAGACTAGTGTCACTATAAGACAACCCCACAGAAAAAGCCAACATAATAACCTGTTAACAACACAATGACAGGATCAAACTCACACATATCAATACTAAGCTTGAATGTAAATAGGCTAAATGCCCCACTTAAAAGGCACACAGTGGTAAGATGAATAAAAAAGCAAGACCCAATGATATGCTGTCTTCAAGAGACCCATCTCAAACACAATGAAACCCATAGGCTCAAAATAAAGGAGTGAAAGAAAATCTACCAAGCAAATTGAAAACAAAAAAAAGCAGAGGTTGCAGTCTTAATTCCAAACAAAACAGACCTCAAACCAACAAAGATCAAAAGAGACAAAGAAGGGCAATACGAAGACCTAACTATCTTAAATATATATGCACATACCACAGGAGCATCCAGATTCACAAAGCAAGTTCTTAGAGACCTTCAGAGAAGCATAGACTCCCACACAATAATAGTGGAAGACTTCAACACTTCACCGACATTATTAGACAGATCATCAGAGCAGAAAATTAACATAGATATTCAGGATATGCACTCAACATTAAATCAAATGGATCTGAGAGATCTTTACCGAGCTCTCCACCTCAAAACAACAAAATATACATTATTCTCATTGCCTCATGGCAGACATTCTAAAATTGACCATATAATAGGACATAAAATAATCTTTAGCAAATTCAAAAGAACCTAAATCATATCAAACACACTCTCAGACCACAGTGCAATAAAAATAGAAGTCAAGACTAAGAAAATCACTCAAAACTATACAATTACATGGAAATAAACACAATGCTCCTGAACAACTTTTGGGTAAATAATAAAATTAAGGGAGAAATTAAGAAGTTCTTTTGAACTAATGAAAACAAAGATACAACATACTAGAATCTCTGGGACAGAGCAAAGGCAGTATTAAGAGAGAAATTCATAGATCTAAATGCCAACATAAAAAAGTTACAAAGGTCTCAAATTAACCTAACATCACATCTGAAAGAACTAGAGAAGCAAGGAAACCAACCCCAAAGTTACCAGAAGACAACATATAACCAAAATCGAAGCTGAACTGAAAGAAATCAAGACACAAAAACAATTCAAAAGATCAATGACTCTTTTGTTGATTGAGTTTGTTCAAGAGTTTGTTGAAAATATTAATAAGATATATAGGTCATTAACTAAACTAGTAAAGAAGAAAAGAGAGAAGATCTAAATAACCAAAATTAAAAATATCAAAAGGAATGTTACCACTGACCCCACAGAAATAAAAATAATCACCAGAAACTACTGTGAGTTCCCCTATGCATGCAAACTAGAAAACCTAGAAGAGATGAATAAATGCCTGGACACTTAGTTTCCTGAATAGAATGAGCTCTGAAATTGATTCAGTAATAAATTGCCTACCAACAATTAAGCCCAGGACATGATGAATTCACAACTGAATTTTACCAGACATACAAAGTAGAGCTGATAAAATTCATACAGATACTCTTCCAAAAATTTGAGGAGAAGGAACTCCTCCACAATTCATTCTATGGAGCCAGCATCTTTCTGATACGAAAACCTGTTCGGGACACAATAACAAAGAAAACTTAAGGCCAATATCTTTGAACATCAATGCAAAAATCCTCAACAAAATGCTTGCAAACTGAATCCCACAGCACATCAAAAATGTAATCTACCAAAGTCAAGCAGGTTTCATCTGCAGGATGCAAGGTTAACTCAACACACACAAATCAATAAATGTGATTCATCACATAAACAGAACTAAAGACCAAAACCACATGATTTTCTCTGTAGATACCAAAAAGGCTTTTGATAAAATTCAACACCACTTTATGTTAAAAACTCTCAATAAACTAGGTATTGAAAGAGCATGCCTTAAAGTAACAAGAGCTATCTATGACAAAACCACAACAAACATTATACTAAATGGGAAAAAACTGGAAGCATTCCCCTTGAAAGCTGGTGTAAGACAAGGATGCCATCTCTCACCACTCCTATTCAATATAGTATTGGAAATCTTAGCCAGAGCAATAGTCAAGAGAAAGAAATAAAGGACATTCAAATAGAAAGTGCTGAAGTCAAACTGTATCTGTTTGTAGAAGACATGATTCTATATCCAGAAAACCCCAGAGTCTTGGCCCCAAACCTCCTTCAGTTGATAAACAACTTCAGCAAAGTTTTAGAATACAAAACCACTATGCATAAATCACTAGCATTTCTATACAGCAAAACCAGCCAAGCCAAGAGTCAAATCAGAATGGCAATAGCATTCACAATTGCCAGTAAAAAAATAAAATACCAAGGAATATGGATAATCAGGGAAGTGAAAAATCCATACAATGAGAATTACAAAACACTGCTTGACAAAATCAGAGAAGACTCAAACAAATGAAAAAAACATTCCATGCTCATGGCTAGGAAGACTCAATTTCATTAAAATGGCCATACTACCTGTATTAGTCAGTTTTGAAACTGCCGATAAAGACATACTGGAGACTGGGTAATTTACAAAGAAAAAGAGGTTTAATGAACTTACAGTTCCACGTGACTGGTGAGGCCTAACAATCATGGTGGAAGATGAAAGGCACTTCTTACATGGCAGCAGCAAGAGAGAGAATGAGAATCAAGTGACAGGGGTTTCTCCTTATCCAAACATCAGATCTTGTGAGACTTATTAACTACCATGAGAACAGTATAAGGGAAACTGCCCACCTGATTCAATTATCTCCCACTGGATCCCTCCCACAACATGTAGGAATTCTGGCAGCTACAATTAAAGATGAGATTTAGGTGGGGACATAGTCAAACCATATCATTCCACTCCTGACCCATCCCAAATCTCATGTCCTCACATTTCTAAGCCAATTATGCTTTCCCAGCAGTCCCCCAAAGTTTTAACTCATTTCAGCATTAACTCAAAAGTCCACAGTCCAAAATGTCATCAGAGACAAGGCAAGTCCTTTCCACCTATGAGCCTTTAAAATTAAAAGCAAGTTAATTACTTCCTAGATACAATGGGGGTATAGGTATTTGGTGGATATAGCCATTTCAACCATTTCAAATAAGAGAAATTGGCCAAAACAAAGGAATTAAAGGCCCCAGGCAAGTCTGAAATCCAGCAGAGCAGTCAAATATTAAAGCTCCAAAATGGTCTCCTTTAAGTTCATGTCAGGTCATGCTGATGGAAGGGGTCGGTTCCCATGGTCTTGGGCAGCTCCACCCCTGTGCTTTGCAGGGAACAGTCATCCTCCCAGCTGCTTTCACAGACTGGCATTGAGTGTCTGTGGCTTTTCCAGGAGCATGGTGGAAGCTGTCAGTGGATCTACCATTTTGGGGTGTGGAGGATGGTGGCACTCTTCTCACAGCTCCACTAGGCAGAGTTTCACTGGGGACTCTATATAGAGGTGCCCATCCCACATTCCCTTCTGCACTGCCCTGCAAGAGGTTTTCCATGGTCACCCTGTCCCTGCAGCAAACTTCTGCCTGAACATCCAGGTGTTTCTATACATCTTCTGAAATCCAGGCAAAGGTTTCCAAACCTCCATGCTTGAGTTTTGTGTACCCACAGGCTCAACACCACAGGGAAGCCACCAAGGCTTGGGATTTGCACCCTTTCAAGCCACTGCCCAAGCTGTGCCTTGGCCCCTTTTAGTCACAGCTGGAGCAGCTGGGACACAGAGCACCAAGTCCCTAGACTGCACAAAGCTGAGAGACCGTAGGCCCAGACCACAAAACCATTTTTTCCTCCTAGACTTATGGGTCTGTGATGAGAGGAATGCCACAAAGGTCTCTGACATGCCCTGAAGACATTTTCTCCGTTGACTTGGTGATTAATATTCAGCTCTTCATTACTTATGCAAATTTCTACAGCCAACTTGAATTTCTCCTCAGAAAATGGGATTTTCATTTCTGTCACTTTGTCAGGCTGCAAATTTTCCAAGCTTTTATGCTGTGTTTCCCTTTTAAAACTGAATGCTTTAACAGCACCCAAGTCACTACTTGAATGCTTTGTTGCTTAGAAATTTATTCCACCCGATACCCTAAATCATCTCCCTCAAATTCAAATTTCCACAAATCTCTAGGGCAGATTTAAAATGCCAGCAGTCTCTTCGCTAAAACATAACAAGAGTCCCTTCTGCTACAGTTTCCAACAAGTTCCTCATCTCCATCCAAGACCATCTCAGCCTGGATTTCATTGTTCATATCATTATCAGCATTTTGGTCAAAGCCATTTAACAAGTCTCTAAGGAGTTCCAAATTTTCCTATATTTTCCTTTCTTATTCTGAGCCCTCCAAACTGTTCCAAACTCTGAAAGTTACCCAGTTCCAAAGTCACTTTCACATTTTCGAGTATCTTTTCAGCAGCACCGCAGTTCTGGTAACAATTTACTGTATTAGTTAGTTTTCACGCTGCTGATAATCAAGAAATAGTCTAGACTGGGTAATTTACAAAGAAGAGGAGATTTAATGGACTTATAGTTCCATCATGGCCGGGGAGGTCTCACAATTATGGCAGAAGTTAAAAGACACTCTTATGGCAAGAGAGAGAATGAGAATCAAGTGACAGGTGTGTCCCCGTATAAAACCATCAGGTCTTGTAAGACTTATTCATTACCATGAGAACAGTATTGAGGAAACTGCCCCCATGATTCAATTATCTCCAACTGGGTCCCTCCCACATCATGTGGAAATTATGGGAGCTACAATTCAAGATGAGATTTGGATGGGAACACAGTCAAACCGTATCATCACCCAAAGCAATTTACAGATTCAATGCTATTTCCATCAAACTACTAATGACATTCTTTACAGAACTAGGAAAGAAAACAATTTTAAAATTCATATGGAATGAAAGAAGAGACTGGATAGTCAAGCAATCCTAAGCAAAAAGAGCAAAGCTGGAGGCATACTGTTACCCAACTTCAAACTATACTACATGGGTACAGTAACCAAAGCAGCATGATACTGGTACAAAAACAGGCACATGGACCAATGGAAGCCAATAGGAAGCCCCAAAATAAGGCCACACACCTACAACCACCTGATCTTCAACAAAGCTGACAAAAACAATCAATTGGGAAAAGTATCCCTACTCAATAAATGTTGCTGGGATAACTGGCCAGCCATATGCAGAAGGCTGAAGCTGTACCCCTTCTTTACACCATATACAAAAATCAACTCAAGATGGATTAAAGACTTAAATTTGAAACCCAAAACTATAAAAACCTTGGAAGACAAGGTAGGCAATAACTGTCCTAGACAAAGGAACGAGCAAAGATTTTATGACAAAGACACCAAAAACAATCACAACAGAGGCAAAGGTTGACAAGTGGGATTTAATTATACTTAAGTACTCCTGCACAGCAAAGAAACTATCATCAGGGTAAACTGAAAACATACAGAATGGGAGAAAATATTTGCAACCCATGCATCTGACAAAGGTCTAGTATCCAGCATTTATAAAGAACTTAAACAAATCTATAGGAGAAAAACAAACAACCCCATTAAAAAGTGGGCAAAGGACATGAACAGACACTTTTCAAAAGAAGACATACCTGTGGCCAACAAGCATATGAAAAAAAGCACAATATCACTGATCATTTGTAAATGCAAATCAAAACTGCAATGAGGTACCATCTTTTACCAGTCAGAATAGCTATTATTAAAAAGTCAAAAAATAACAGATGCTGGCAAGGTTGTAGAGAAAAAGGAACATTTATATGCTGTTGGTGGGAAATTAGTTCTACCATGTGGAAAGCATTATGGTAATTCCTCAAAGAGCTTAAAAACAATCTGCAATTTGCCCCAGCAATCCCATTACTGGGTATATGCCTGAAGGAACATAAACCATTTTACTATAGAGACACATGCATGCCAATGTTTGTTGCAGCACTATTCACAATAGTAAAGACATGGAATCAACCAAAATGCTCATCAATGACAGATTGGATGAAGAAAATGTGGTACATATACAGCATGGAATACTACACAGCCATAAAAAAATACAAGATTGGCCAGGCACAGTGGCTCATGCTTGTAATCCCAGCACTTTGGAATGCCTAGGTGGGTGGATTGCCTGAGCTCAGGAGTTCAAGATCAACCTGGGTAACATGGTGAAACCCCATCTCTACTAAAATACAAAAAATTGGGTGTGGTGGTGTGCACCTGTAATGCCAGCTACTGGGGAGGCTGAGGCAGGAGAATCGATGGAACCTGGGAGGCAGAGGTTGCAGTGAGCCAAGATTGCACCATTACACCCCAGACTGGGAGACAGAGTGAGAGTCTGTCTCCAAAAGAAAAAAAAAGGTACAAGATCATGTCTTTTAGAGGAACATGGATGGAGCTGGAGGCTATTATCCTCAGCAAAGTAATGCAGGAACAGAAAACCAAATACCTCATGTTCTCACTTAGAAATGGAAGCTAGATAATGAGAACTTATGAATACAAAGAAGGGAACAACAGACACTGGAGTCTACTTAAGGGTGGAGGTTGGAGGGTGGAAGGAGGAAGAGGAGCAGAAAAGATAACTATTGGGTACCGGGTTTATTACCTGGGTGATGAAATAATCTGTACAACAAATCTTCATGGTATGAATTTACCTATGAAATGAACCTTCACATGTACCCCCAAACCTATAATACAAGTTTTAAAAAGTGAGAGAAAAGATCCAAATAAATGCAATCAGATTTGATAAAATGAATGCATTAGTCCATTTTCATGCTGCTATACAAAACCTGCTCAAGACTGGGTAATTTATAAAGGAAAGAGGTTCAATTGACTCACAGTTCTGCATGGCTGGGGAGGCCTCAGGAAACTTACAATCATGGCAGAAGGCAAAGGAGAAGCAGGCACCTTCTTTACAAGAGGGCAGGATGAAGTGAGTGCAAGCAGGGGAATTATCAGATGCTTATAAAACCATCAGAACTTGTTAGAACTCACTATTGTGAGAACAGCATGGGGAAAACTTCCCCATGATCCAATTACTTACACCTGGTCCACGCTTGACATGTGGGGATTATGGAGATTACAATCTGAAATGAGATTTGGGTGAGGACACAGAGCAAAAGTATATTAGGGTAGATTCCCATTGACTCCACAGAAATACCAAAAAATAATAATAATAAATAAAAAAATCCTCAGGGACTATTGTGAACACCTCTATTGCACACAAACTAGAAAACCCAGAAGAAATCAATAAATTCCTGGAAACACACAAACTCTCAAGATTGAACTAGGAAGAGATTGAATCCCTGAAGAGACCAATAATGAGTTCAGAAATTGAATCAGTAATAAAAAGCCTACTAACAGAAAAAACCCAGGACCAGATGAATTCACAGTCAAATTCTAACAGATGCATAAAGAAAAGCTGGTATCAATAATACTGAAACTATTCAAAAAATTGAAGAGGAGGGACTCCTCCCTCTCTCATTCTGAGGCTGGCATCATCCTGATACCAAAACATGGCAGAAACACAACGAAAAAGGGAAAACTTCAGGCCAACATTCTTGGTGAACAGAGATGTAAAGATCTCAAGAAAATATGAGCTGAATCCAACAGCACATCAAAAAACTAATCCACCACCAACTAGCGGGCTTTATCACTGGGAAGAATAGGATTTAAAGTTTACAAAAAATCCACTAATTTTCCCAAAGCCACAGAAATGGCTAAGATTTGAAGCTAGGATTTTGAATTTTAAAATCATGGATTTTTTCACTAATCACTAGTAAATTAATTAGATTTATTAACTTCTGAAGCATCCCAAATGGTGATTGAATAGGCATATGTCTTCTTCAGGAGGCTCTGAGTCAAAGCAATGTTTTTCTATTTGAATATGTAAAGTTGGTACTCTACACTCTGCTGCTTATATATGCCTGCATTTTTTAAAACTGTTATAAAAACTTCTAGGTCTTCTTAATTAGTTATTCTTTAGTTATAGCCTTGTGCTCATATTTAAATGCACATCAAACACTGCTCTGCCTTTTCTTGATTTCTTAAATTTCAGAAAAGAACACAAAATGGTATTTAGTCACTCAGAGAGGCAGTGCCCCATTCATTAACCTATTGGGTGCAGCTAATAATGCTAATAGGATTGACTGTAAAATAACTTAAGTTGATATTTCTCTCTTCACACGGAAAATGTGAGCTTAGTAATAACCTTGTATGCCTCATTTAGCAGACTGGCCAGAGAATAGGAAGAGGTTTATTCAAAAAATTTTACACGGTAACGTGGAGGTGCCTAAACTAAAGATCTTCTGTTCAGCTCTTGTATTTTATATGCTATACTAGTCCCGCTTCTGCCATTCCAAATTATCTCAATACTTCACATGTATTGAGACAGACAAGTTCTTTCCTACAGTTTTTTATTTCTTAAAGCATATCACTGTGCTATCAAGTTCTTTTGATACGCTCTTTTCTTTGAGCTTGTCATGAGTCCACCTAGCATCTTTTTCTTGAATTTAGTGCACTTAGAAAATGGTAAAAAAATTAGTACGTTCTGAGTGGTGATCTTCCAAATTTAGACACATTCTAAAGTGTCCAAGATGGGTAAAGAAAAAAAGAACAGAGAGAATGCCTAAATGTCTTCTTTCCTTAGTAAAAATAGACTTGTTACTTTCCACCAGAAAAATAAAGTTATAGATTCCACAGTGGCATAGATAAATATGACAGAACTTTGTGCTTTCTTCAAAAAGCATAATTTATACTAAAACAGGCATGTAAGAAGTGGCCCACAGTTAAGTGAAAAGTGTGGCTTTCAAGAGCCATGTGGCAAGTCTTCCAAGGGAAGCAATGCGCTGCTTAACTCAGCAGAATTCCATGTGATGTCATTTTTCAACAAAAAAGGTGATCTAAAGTTGATATATTCATCTCATCATATATCCATCTAGATTTAAAGCAGAGCAAAATTACTATGCTTCTGAAAGAAAACATATGTTTGGTGGACTTCCATTCCATTTTGAGTAGCTAGAGATAAAAGACTTATATGAGCTATGCATGTCAGATAAAAGAACTGTTGTTAAGAAGAAGGCAAGTTTCAGAGTTTGGGATTTAGAATTAGAAACATTTGAGTTCAAGTGTCCATACCTTTACTTTTTTGAAAACTTTTTTCAAATTCAGCTCTGGAACCAAACGATTTAATAATGTAATAGCACTTACATCATGGCATTCTAGTAATAGTGCAATGAGGTAATGCATGTAAAGACACACAGACCAGGCTAACCATTTGATAATCTACCTGTATTTAAGGTACAATGTACCTTGTCATAATCAATCACTAAATTATTGTAAAATTCTTATAAGATAAAATTACTTTTTCAGATGAAACAATTAAAAAATTAAGTTATGAAGCTTGCCTCAGTAACAGCTTAAGCTTATGACAGTTAAGGAATTAGATTCTTTTTATTCAGCTCTCAAATAACACAGGAAGTTTTTCCTACAGTTGATTTAACAATGTGTCTAAACACTCTTCATCCAATGAATTGGTATTTCTTGATTATAAGGGTGGATATTTTGTTCACCTTTGAGGATATTTGGCTTCTTTAAAAAAGTGAAAGTCGATACCTGTCTTCAGGGTTTGTATATTAGAGTGGATATTAGACAACAGACACATGGAAAAAAATCTGTGTGGAATAGTGGTAATGTACAGGACAAGTGAGAGTAACTGTACAGCTGTGGAAGAGGGGACATCATGCAGCAGAAATTGCCATTTGGGGTCCTGGACTAGTCGCAGACACATAATGGTTAGACTTATGATGAACTGCTAAAAGAGAGATGATGCAATTCACTCAGATAGATAACAAAGCAAGGCTGATTTTGGAGAAGACAATATATCGATGTCTTTTCTGTGCTTTTTGAGGCTCTAGATCATTCTTGAAAAGACTTCCTTCAGTCAATAGGCATTTGGCTTTGCTTTACAGAGAATGAGGATTTGATATAATGATTTGAGCCTCTACCAAAAAGGTGAGAGTTGAACCATAAAAATGTAAAAACAATGTAGGAAAAGGAAAGGTTGAGCCCGAAGA
Source organism: Macaca nemestrina (assembly GCF_043159975.1). NCBI lineage: Eukaryota > Metazoa > Chordata > Mammalia > Primates > Cercopithecidae > Macaca > Macaca nemestrina. The sequence goes on from NC_092127.1 coordinate 92,670,280, forward strand.
TACAGCACAATGGCTTACATACAGCAATTGATCAATACACGTCTGTTAATAAAATAAGTGAGAGACAGGACTACCTAATGTTACTAATATTGCTCTCCTACTTCTATTGCTACTGTTTTTACTATTGCCATGTTCCTATTACCTGTTTTTCCTTTTCACTTGAAATGGAGAATCATTTTCCCTCTCTGAGCCTATATCTTTGTGGAAGAAAAGAAGCAAATCCAGGGCAGACCTAAGTGGCTTAAGATAAATTTCCAGACATGCCTTTGGGCTATTTTCCCCTCCCAAAGACTAAGTAAGGCCAAGACTAGGGGAAAAAAAATGGGACCAAATGATCTTTAGTCACTGGAGACTAACAATATTCACAAAAAGTATTTGACATTTGATATACAACAAAAATGATGGTAGTAGCATCTAGAATAACTTGAACAGGAATGGGAGCACATGGGGAAACCTCTATTCACCATCTAGGGGAATTGAACTAAACTAATAAGGCAAAGACAACATGACTTAGTATGTCAGGCCATGGACTGTGGGGCTGCCTTTCTGTGTTTGAATGTTGCTGTTTGAACGGTATGGGTTTGAATGCTGGTATTTCTAATTATAAGATCTCTAACCTTGGGCAAGTCATCTTACCTTTCTGTGTGTGCCTCAATTTCCTCATGTTTAATATGTAAATAATGACTCATGAAAGGATATAAAAAATTAAATGAGTTAATATACTTAGAAGTGTGTTAGCTGATGTTCTTTACACACTGCCTCACTTATCCTCAGAAGAACCCTATGAGATTCCCATTTTGCCCATCAAGACATAGGCTTAGAGATGTAGTATAACTTGTTCAAACTTATTTCTTTAATAACTAAGAGCCAAGGCCAGCATTTGAAACTAGGGGCATATTTAAAGAGCAAATATAGAAAAAACAATACCAACAAATGCTGACTGTCGATCTCCCAAAAGACCACCAGAAAACCTTGTGGATAAAACAAAACTAAGTTTATTAGACTTGTGCAGAAAGGTAAAATTCCACTTTGCAAGCCTTACTTTAGACGTACTATATTTATACGGCTTTAGAGCCTAGGCTGTATGGTTTTTAAGGTGGATCTTGACAAACAGGGAATTGCTTGGACAGAGTTTATGACCTAACACCTTTGGGTTGGTGATTGCAGTGAGGGAGTGTCATGAAATTATCAATGAGCAAGCTGTTAACCATGATATGTGAGCCATTAGCTAGTTCATAATCTTATCTTCTAGGAGCAGGTATTTCTTGGAGCAAACAGTTGGGATATTTTTGCTTGATTTTAGCACATTCTTTCACACATAGAAAAGGAATTATGTTGATTTCAGTTCTCTGAAAGAAGCAGCAAAAATAACAGGAGGAGACCAGCTAAAAGAGTGCCACTAAAGGTCATCTGAAGAGACCTATGCTGATTTGTAAATGTCCAGCAGGAAGATGGACAAGATTGGACATAAAAATAAAGGTCTTGTAGCACCATTTCTTTTTTTTGTTATAAGACTTTATCTAGAGGCACAGGATATAAAAATGATTTGATTTTTGCTTTAATGTAAGAGTCATTTAATGTTTCAAATTGAAACATATAAAAATGAATGACTTACAAAAACCTTCAATAACAGAATTCTGAAAGCCAATTTAATACTAACTTCTAAACTATTAGTACAGTATATAAATGTCCATGTTTTTACCAGTCTTTCTTAATCTTATTATTTGATTCATCATTGCTGCCACTTCTTACTCTATTTCACATACAATGAATTTATTGTCAGGAGCAACATTGTTAAATATATTTAACTTTATATTTGAAATGCTTAGAAAACACCAATTAAAATTATTTCCTTTTTGAGAAACTTAGACAAATGAACCCATTTGGAGACTGAATTAAAAATGTGCACTAATTACTCATGTCACTGAAGCACAACGACTTATCTCCATGAATGCACAAATGGATTAGGCCTGTACTGATATGGGCAACAGATGGGGGTGAAGGGAATGAGATAGAAGAGGGGGTATATGCTGGATTCAACTGCATTACTAAAAGTTATCCAGATAAATATGAAATTGATAGAAGAGCTTTGATATGTGTAAAACAATCAATGGTTTTTATGTATTTAGTAAGCTAGTGTTCGTGCATGTGTGTGTATTTATGTATGCATTATGTTCAAAATATTGTATGTTAAATACTTCGCTAAGAGGGAAGCAGAGATAAAGATCTTTAACAATCTCTCTTCTCTAGGAGCTTACTATCTAGTGGGATCTTTTAAGTATGTGCACAAATAACATTTAGAGAAAGTAGTGTTTGAAAAGCCCTGAATGAATTTCTCAGAGAGCTGTTTATTAGGAATCCAAGGGTCTAATCATAGGTAATTTCAGAAGTTTAGGAAATATTGGGTAGAATTTCTATTGATGATACTTTTTAATGTTGTACCCCAGTACTTAGAATTTAATGCTGTCTATCCAGCACTCTAGAAATAACAAATGTTATTAAATCTACTGCTATAAGTCCAGTGAATATAATCATGGAATAATCAGTAGTTCATGAACTTTACCATCTGATGGAAAAAAAAATCAGAAATTAATCAATAAGCCACACTAAATAAATAAGAAATTGTTACTGTAGAAGTTTCAATGAAGAAGAGAGACACACAGTGTCAGGAGGAATTGAACATTAACTTCATTTGGGAAGTCAAGGAGGGATATCAGAATTCAAGGGCTGATGAAGCTAGAATATGAAAGACGAATAATAGAAATTAAGTTGGTTGGGGGAGTTAAAAGCTGGGGAAGGTTGGAGATGAAAAGATGATTCCAGGAAGAATAAGGGAGTACGTTGAGTTTCGCAGGCATAGGAAATACAGAAACCCAGAGTGGTCTAATGACAGTGAGCACCAACCCCTCACATCCCCCTCCCCACCACACACAAAAATGTTAACACAACGAAGGAGAAAACGGTTGTGACAGGAACCCTTGGGTTTAATTTGTAACTTGAATAAGTATTTTAAGTAGGGAATTATGTGATTGGATTTACATTTCACAAAATCACCCCAGCTGTAGTTTAGATAATTGATTGTAGACTGTCGCAAAGGAAGGGTTCCTGTTAGAATATTTGCCCAGACTAGAGTAATTTGGAATGTAAATGCTGGCAGTTGGAATGAAGGAAAGTCAACTTCTTTAAGACATATTTAGGAGGAACTGGTGAGAGATTTGTTAAGCTGGGGCAAGTGGAAAAAAAACATACATGATGACTCTTACATTTCTGATTTGGCTAGCAAGATGGTAGTTGACTCACTCACTGCAGTAGGGGACCAGGTTTGAAGGAAGCTCATGAATTTGGTTTGAAAATACTGATTTTCAAGTATATTTGAGACATTAACTGAATGTTTAATGTAGACACAAATGCCTTTCTTGTCAAATTTGAAGATGGCATAAAAACTTTAAAAGAGTATGGAATAAAAACTTTTTTAAAATTAGAAATAAATACTGACATCAAGTACAGCGAGGTTAATTTTAATAGACGTATTCAAACTTATTTGTCTTAAAAGCAAGTTAACAAACACAAATTATTGACAAATCATATCAAGTATAAATACTGTAAAATTTAAATGGGAAATACACAAAAAACTTCAATGATGTGAAACCTAATAACTAATTGTTTAAATTGGTTGTTTAGTTTCAGTTTTTAAGTTCTACTTGTGTTATTTTTTATGTGCCTATATTTTACTCCTAATTAAATTATATCCCTATGACAAGAAATCTCTATTTTGAATATAAAAGTCAGTTAAATACACAGGATGTTGAAAAATATTAAGAAGCTATGTATGTAGTAGCTTGTATATTTACTTTTCATTAGTCTCTAAACATCATACAGACAAGCCTTTTAAAAATTATTTGGAAGAATGACAAGTCACCTTTATACTTGCATAGTGTATTTCATACTTACCTTCTCAGCAGTATTCAGCTAACAAAGCTTTGTGATTCTGTTTGAAGGCTGGCTCCAGAATACTGATAGCATTCACTCTTATTCCTAGAATAAAACGTGGTACACTAATGGCCTTACTAGAAAATACTAGTCCACCCTGCTTTCTATATATTTATAGATGAGGTGTTCTATTCAACTAATATTATGAGTAGATATAATACTTTTTCCTTTTCTAATTCATAACTTATGCACATAGTCTGATGAAATATACCCTTTACTTAAAAGCTACTGCAGATCAGGTGAATGCACAGTTAGTCCCACATGCAGATAGAGTGGATATTTACCTACCCGATATTAGAGGAAAGATTTGAGGACTGCATATATATTTTAGAATGTATGCCCAAAACAATCCTACCTTATCACCATATGTGTTTAAAATTCTGAAGTAAGGTATTTAATTATTTGAGCAAAAACTTTAACAGTAGTAGCCTCTGGTGAAAGACTGGACTTTTCTTCATAATTTATTTAGAGTCATTGAGATATTATTAGTCATAAACAATATAATCTAAAGCACAACCCTAGAATTTAGGGGTTCTGCCCTAGGCAGAACAATAATGTGAGAGTTCAGAAAAGCCCTAGAGCACAGGAGATAAGTGGAAGAGGACTGATATGACTTGGCTCTGTGTCCCCACACAAATCTCACTACGAATTATAATCACCACTGGTTGTGGCAGTGGCATTTTGGGAGGTGATTGAGTCTGGGGGGTGGACTTTCCCCTTGCTGTTCTCCCGAATAGAGTTCTTATGAGATCTAGTTGTTTGATAAGTGGTGGTCCCCCTTCCACCCCCATCCTGTTTCTCTACTGCCACCATGGGAAGACATACCTTGCTTCCTCTTTCCCTTCCACCATGATTGTATGTTTCCTGAAGCCTCCCCAGCCATGCAGAACTATGATTCAATTAAATCTCTTTTCTTCATAAATTACGCAGTCTCAGGTATGTCTTTATAGCAGTGTGAAAATGACTAATACAAGGACCATCTTCAGAAAGGGAAAAGACCCTGCTAAGAAATTGAACAGAGCTTTAAAGGGCAAACTGCTGACACAAATTTTTCAGAGAAGTATTGTATTGAAGCATAAACCCAGTGTAATCAAACATCTTGGGAGCTGTATATTGCATCAGACTTTATGCTTTACACTCTCTTAAAAAAAAGCAACAAGACAGTATGAGTTTTTTCTTTTCCGGTTATAAAAATGTATAAGCCCATTTGATCCCAAAAAGACTTGAAGTGTGCAGTGATATATCAGCTGTACATTCATATACTTTCTAAATATGAAAGGACCATGCAATCTTTTTTTCAGCCTTTTCATATATATGTGTGTGGATATATATATATATCCACCTTCCCCTCATATATCCTATATATATCTCTCTTTCTCATATATATATGGAGAAAGAGAGAAGGAGAGAGTATGTGTTTGTGATATTTGATTAATTTTCTTGGAGATAAATTTTCAACTTAAAAAAACTGCCTTATTGTTCATGATAAACAAATTCAAGGTGTCTGAGCCTTTTTTATGATTTTGATGCCTGTATTTGTATTAGTGTGTTAATCATAAGTGATTATCTAAGTGCCAATATTTAATTTTTAAAGTTGGGGAGACTATTTCTGTTTGGCCTTAGGTTAATATAGACAAGTTTCAAAATGACAGAAATTCTCCTGCACCCACTGTTGAACTCAAATTATGTTGTCAGTTATGAAGACCAAAATTATGTGTACAATTGCAACCAATTTTCATAAAAAGATTATGATTTATGAAATTATTTAATAAACTGAGACTTTTATTTTCCTTCACAATAATGATAGGCAGTGCTTTGTTTCCAGTACTATCAAGACAAGGATTGAGGTACAATTAACATGCAAATGTGCACTAAGCGAAGATAAAATGTGGTCAAGGCATTCCGTATAAATAACAGTTTTACAGTAGTTAAACTAGATAATAGCAGTGGGTTGTTTGAATTATAACCCAACACACCATAGTGTGTCTGAGGCATTAGAGCAGTATTTGTTAAAAAAATACAATATTGAGCTTGGCTTCTGTACTTGAGTTTAGGTAAGTGACTTCACTTTTTCCTATGTCAGCTTCCTCAATGACAATATGAGGGAATACATATATTCTGCATAGAATCATTATGAATACTAAATGAGTTAAAATGTGGTTAAACAGAGTCTGGAACATCATAAGCACTGAATAATGGCTAGACATTATTATTACTGGTAGTAAAACCAGCACATGCAAAATACTGTGCATCAAAAAAGTTCCCACAAGATACCTATGTTGTGAGTATTCATTTCAGTGAAGTGATACCATCTGCAAAATTAAGTTAATATTGCTGATATGAATATAGTTGGTTTAATAATTTCATTTATTAATATTTACAAATATTATTATTAAATTTATTAGAATAGTGAGTAATTTATGGTAGTGACTGTAAGTTTTTGTTAAGAAAATACATAATTCTATTTGTAAATTCACTTAATTTCTGAGGCAGACAGGAAATATCAACCTATTAAAATTACTTTTTATGTCTACAACATTATTTAATAATAAAAATGTATCATCTTAAAGTTTCTTAGAGGATTTTTTCCATTTAAAACAAGTTGCACATTAATAAAATTTTAGAAAGATGCTCCACACAATGTATTTGTAGATTGACTTAAAAATAGGAGCAAATAGCAATTAGGATTCATTACTTCAAGGCCCAGATGAGAAACTAATTAACTGTAGCTTACATCAAATTCACTTAACCATGGTACTCTATTTACTCTTTTACAAACTGAAATTTGAACTAAATACTCTTTGAGGTAGCAGATAACAAGATGTGGTTCTTTGACCACCTGCATCAGCATAATCAAAATTACTTTGTAAAAATATCAAGTTCCTTTTCCGTTGTTTTTTTTTTTTCTGATAAATAACAGAAATTTATTGTTCACTGTTCTGGAAGTTGGGAAGTCCAAGATAAAGGGGCCAACAGATTCAGTGTCTGGTGAGGAGACACTGTCTGCTTCAAATATGGTGGCTTCTTGCTTCATCTTCAAATGGCAGAAGCAGCAAACAGGTTCTCTCAAGCCTCTTACATATAGCGAGTTTTTTCTTAAACATTATGAATTAGAATTATAGGAGGTAGCATACGGGAAACTTTATTTTTAACTAGTATAATCTCAGGCTAACTGATGTTTAAAAATTACTTCCTTGAAGCAAGAAGAGAAGTTTAGAGGAAAAAGAGTAAAATGAAATAAAGACTCCAAGAAATATGGGACTATGTGAAAAGACCAAATCTACATCTGATTGGTGTACCTGAAAGTGATGGGGAGAATGGAACCAAGTTGGAAAACACTCTACAGGATATTATCTAGGAGAACTTCCCCAACCTCACAAGGCGGGCCAACATTCAAACTCAGGAAATACAGAGAATGCCACAAAGATACTCTTCGAGAAGAACAACTCCAAGACACATAATTTTCAGATTCACCAAAGTTGAAATGAAGGAAAAAATGTAAAGGGCAACCAGAGAGAAAGGTCAGGTTACTCACAAAGGGAAGCCCATCAGATTAACAGCGGATCTCGCCACAGAAACTCTGCAAGCCAGAAGAGGGTGGGGGCCAATATTCAATATTCCTAAAGGAAAGAATTTTCAACCCAGAATTTCATATCCAGCAAAACTAAGCTTCATAAGTGAAGGAGAAATAAAATCCTTTACAGACGAACAAATGCTGAGAGATTTTGTCACCACCAGGCCTGCCCTACAAGGGCTCCTGAAGGAAGCACTGAACATGGAAATGAACAACCAGTACCAGCCACTGCAAAAACATGCCAAAATGTAAAGACCATCAATGCTAGGAAGAAACTGCATCAACTAACGAGCAAAGTAACCAGCTGACATCATAATGACAGGATCAAATTCACATATAACAATATTAACCTTAAATGTAAATGGGCTAAATGCTCCAATTAAAAGACACAGGCTGGAAAATTGGATAAAGAGTCAAGACCCATCAGTATACTGTATTCAGGAGACCCATCTCAAGTGCAGAGACACAAATAGGCTCAAAATAAAGGGAGGGAGGAAGATCTACCAAGCAAATGGAAAACAAAAAAAGGCAAGTGTTGCAATCCTAGTCTCTGATAAAACAGATTTTAAACCAACAAAGATCAAAAGAGACAAAGAAGGCCATTACATAATGGCAAAGGGATCAATTCAACAAGAAAGGCTAACTATCCTAAACATATATGCACCCAATACAGGAGCACCCAGTTTCATAAAGCAAGTCCTTAGAGACTTAAAAAGAGACATAGACTCCCACATAATAATTATGGGAGACTTTAACACCCCACTGTCAACATTAGACAGATCAACAAGACAGAAAGTTCACAAGGATATCCAGGAATTGAACTCAGTTCTGTACCAAGTGGACCTAATACACATCTACAGAACTCTCCACCCCAAATCAACAGAATATACATTCTTCTCAGCACCACATCACACTTATTCCAAAACTGACCACATAGCTGGAAGTAAAGTAGTTCCCAGCAAATGTGAAAAAACAGAAATTATAACAAACTCTCTCAGACCACAGTGAAATCAAACTAGAACTCAGGATTAAGAAACTCACTCAAAAACACAAAACTACATGGAAACTGAACAACCTGCTCCTGAATGACTACTGGGTACATAACAAAATGAAGACAGAAATAAAGATGTCCTTTGAAACCAATGAGAAGAAAGACACAACATACCAGAATCTCTGGGACATATTTAAAGCCATGTGTAGAGGGAAATGTATAGGACTAAATGCCCACAAGAGAAAGCAGGAAAGATCTAAAATTGACACCCTAACATCACAATTAAAAGAACTAGAGAAGCAAGAGAAAACACATTCAAAAGCTAACAGAAAGCAAGAAATAACTAAGATCAGAGCAGAACCGAAGGAGATAGAGACACAAAAACACGTTCAAAAAATCAATGAATCCAGAAACTGGTTTTTTGAAAAGATCAACAGAATTGATAGACCACTACCAAGAGTAATAAAGAAGAAAAGCAGAAGTTTCAAATAGATGCAATAAAAAATGATAAAGGGGATATCACCACGAATCCCACAGAAATACAAACTACCATCAGAGAATACTGTAAAAACCTCTATGCAAATAAACTAGAAAATCTAGAAGAAATGGAAAAATTCCTGGACACATACAGCCTCCAAAGACTAAACCAGATGGAAGTTGAATCCATGAATAGATCAATAACAGGCTTTGAAATTGAGACAATAATTAATAGCCTACCAACCAAAAATAGTCCAGGACCAGACAGATTCACAGCCGAATTCTATTAGAGGTACAGGGAGGAGCTGCTACCATTCCTTCTGAAACTATTCCAATCAATAGAAAAAAAGGAAATCCACCATAACTCATTTTATGAGACAACATCATCCTGATATTAAAGCCTGGCAGAGACACAACAGAAAAAGAGAATTTTAAACCAATATCCCTGATGAACATGGATGCAAAAATTCTCAATAAAATACTGGCAAACTGAATCCAGCAGCACGTCAAAAAGCTTATCCACCATGATCAAGTGGGCTTCAACCCTGGGATGCAAGGCTGGTTCAACATACACAAATCAATAAACATAATCCAGCATATAAACAGAACCAAAGACAAAAAACACATGATTATCTCAATAGATGCAGAAGAGACCTTTGACAAAATTCAACAGTCCTTAATGCTAAAAACTCGAAATAAACTTGGTATTGATGGGACATATCTCAAAATAATAAGAGCTATTTATGACAAACCCACAGCCAACATCATACTGAATGGGCAAAAACTGGAAACATTCCCTTTGAAAACTGGCACAAGATAGGGATGCCCTCTCGCACCACTCCTATTCAACATAGTGTTGGAAGTTCTGGCCAGGGCAACCAGGCAGGAGAAATAAATAAAGGGCATTCAATCAGGAAAAGAGGAAGTCAAATTGTCCCTGTTTGCAGATGGCATGATTGTATATTTAGAAAACCCCATTGTCTCAGCCCAAAATCTCCTTAAGCTGATAAGCAACTTCCGCAAATCTCAGATACAAAATCAGTGTGCAAAAATCACAAGCATTCTTATACACCAATAACAGACAAACAGAGAGCCAAATCATGAGTGAACTCCCATTCACAATTGCTTCAAAGAGAACAAACACCTAGGAATCCAACTTACAAGGGATGTGAAGGACATCTTCAAGGAGAACTACAAACCACTGCTCAACGAAAAGAAGACACAAACAAATGGAAGAACATTCCATGCTCATGGATAGGAAGAATCAATATTGTGAAAATGGCCATACTGCCCAAGGTAATTTACAGATTGAATGCCGTCCCCATCAAGCTATCAATGACTTTCTTCAAAGAATTGGAAAAGACTGCTTTAAAGTTCATATGGAACCAATAAAGAGCCCACATTGCCAAGACAATCCTAAGTCAAAAGAACAAAGCTGGAGGCATCACACTACCTGACTTCAAACTATACTACAAGGCTACAGTAACCAAAACAGCATGGTACTGGTACCAAAACAGATATATAGACCAATGGAACAGAACAAAGCCCTCAGAAATAATACCACACGTCTACAGCCATCTGATCTTTGACAAACCTGAGAAAAACAAGAAATGGGGAAAGGATTACCTATTTAATAAATGGTGCAGGGAAAATTGGCTAGCCATAAGTAGAAAACTGAAACTGGATCCTTTCCTTACTCCTTATATGAAAATTAATTGAAGGTGGATTAGAGACTTAAATGTTAGACCTATAACCATAAAAACCCTAGAAGAAAACCTAGATAATACCATTCAGGACATAGGCATGGGCAAGGACTTCATGTCTAAAACACCAAAAGCAATGGCAACAAAAGTCAAAATTGACAAATGTGATCTAATTAAACTAAAGAGCTTCTGCACAGCAAAAGAAACTACTATCAGAGTGACAGGCAACCTACAGAATGGAAGAAAGTTTTTGCAATCTACTCATCTGACAAAGGGCTAATATCCAGAACCTACAAAGAACTCAAACTTACAAGAAAAAAACAAACAACCCCATCAAAAAAGTGGGCAAAGGATATGAACAGACACTTCTCAAAAGAAGACATTCATACAGCCAACAGACACATGAAAAAATGCTCATCATCACTCACCATCAGAGAAATGCAAATCAAAACCACAATGAGATATCATCTCACACCAGTTAGAATGGCAGTCATTAAAAAATCAGGAAACAACAGGTACTGGAGAGGATGTGGAGAAATAGGAACACTTTTACACTGTTGGTGGAACTGTAAACTAGTTCAACCATTGTGGAAGACAGTGTGGCAATTTCCTCAAGGATCTAGAGCCAGAAATACCATTTGGCCCAGCCATCCCATTACTGGGCATATACCAAAAGGATTATAAATCATGCTGCTATACACATGCACACGTATGTTTATTGTGGCACCATTCACAATAGCAAAGACTTGGAACCAACCCAAATGTCCATCAATGATAGACTGGATTAAGAAAATGTGGCAGATATACACCATGGAATACTATGCAGCCATAAAAAAGGATGAGTTCATGTCCTTTGTAGGGACATGGATGCAGCTGGAAACCATCATTCTCAGCAAACTATCACAAGGACAGAAAACCAAACACCACATGTTCTCACTCATAGGTGGGAACTGAACAATGAGAACACGTGGACACAGGAAGGTGAACATGACACACCAGGGCGTGTCATGGGGTGGGGGGAGGGGGGAGGGATAGCATTAGGAGATATATCTAATGTAAATGACAAGTTGATGAGTGCAGCACACCAATATGGCACATGTATACATAGGTAACAAACCTGCATGTTGGGCACATGTATCCTAGAACTTAAAGTGTGTGTGTGTGTGTGTGTGTGTGTGTGTGTGTATGTGTGTATATATATATATACACACACACACATATAAACCCAGTTGAAAAAAAAAATTACTTCCTTGAAATCTATTGCAGCTCCAAATTTATTTTTCTCATTCAGTAGTTTGCCGTCTAACTCTAGGTTAAACCTTATGATGATGAGCACTTTATTACCTCACGAGAACACCAGGGAAATTTGCGGGCATCTTTAATTTTTTCATTTACTCAGCCAAAATTGTGTTTCTGTACTTTATAGCCACTTAAGGTAGTCGGAAGTGAAATTGGTTTTTTTCTTTTAAAAATTTTTAATTTTTTTTTAAAATAGAGATGGGGTTTCACCCAGGCTGGTCTCGAATTCCTGGGCTCAAATGAGCCACCTGGCTTGGCCTCCCAAAGTGCTGGGATTATTGGCATGAGCCACCACACCCAGCCAGAAGTGGAAATTTACAAAAATGGTAGCAAATAGAGCACTAACTGACATAAAGACAGTGTGACATTTTGTGTTCAAAATATTTATTGTAGGTATTAATTAGAAAGCATAATTTTGGAATATATATATTACATATGTAAAATAAAGCCATTGAATTAGGAGAACAAAAGCATGAATCCTTTCTAAAAGCCAAGCGGAATTTAGAGTCATATAGTGTGAGAGGATAGGAACTTGTTTTCACTCTTAACAAAATAAGAACAGCTAACATTAATGAATGCTTTCTCTTTGATTTCCATTTAGTATAGGTCATAACTTGTTTTTATAAACATAAAAGATTATAAATAAGTCATCTTTTAACCTATAATAACTATTTTACTGTTTAGGAGATGTATTCGAAATAAATGTGTGATGTTTACTACTTAATGTCAGCAAGAAATTTCTTTTATCTTAAAAGACTTCTGAATTACTCTTGAAAACACCATTTTATCCTCTAAAATATGAAACTAAGGTGTATAGAGAAAATTAATTCATGTGATGTCAGTAACATGTTTTGAGTATCTCAGAGGAAATTTTTAATTTACAAAATAACATTTTATGGAATTAATGTCACTATTGGTGGTTTCTTTTTAACATTTAAGTGTCTCTATATGTTCAAAATATTATAAAACTAGATGAATTTAAAACACACTGAATGTATTTATTTTAGGGAAAAGTGAATTCTCAGGACAATAACTTTATATATCTATATATTATCTACATATTTATATCAATTTTCTATTTCATTCATCTTCATTTTAGTATTTTTCATGTTTACTAGAAGTTATTAATTATATTTCCATTGTTATCCTTATATTTTACTGGATACATTTCAATATTGTCCCTAAAATATAAATTTATATTATTCATTATATTTGTAAAATTTTATATTAATCAAATCAGTAAAAAAATTACTTATTTTTGGTATTCACTTTAATGAGCTATTTATTCATGCAAAAATAAAAATTGTGTGTCCTTTCAGCAGAAACAATTTCATAGTATCAATTCTGTCCCCCATTCACTTGTATAATATCTCTCATCCTAAGGGAGAATAACTTGAAAGAATGACCTCCATTATCTGAAATGTCAACCACTTGGAAAGTCGTGTGTTTCCCACTTTCTACAGCTATGACTCTTGACCCAGTACAGCTGTTAGAGGCCTCTAGACTATTTTGTAAATTCAGGTTTGAATGTTTATAAATGAGATAGGAAGTAAAAATATTCTATGACAACATAATCTTTGGACCTACAGTAAGATGGACCATTAATCTTAAAATAGGTTTTCCTCATTCCTGTTTGTGCTTTCCTGAAAAAATTATCTGAACGATACTATCATGTACTGTATTAGACAATAAGATTTGTTTCTTACCCTTGTAAATGGACAAAAAGAAGAACCCCAGGGATTATAAATCAAACTTTTTAGGCCAGAAATTCAAATGTTTGCTGTTTTTTACTTTTTAAAAAACACAGCATATAATTTGGATAATATTTCAAGTTATGGCATAATAACAGATCTTAGTATTTGTTCTGATGAAGCGTATACAACCTGGTGATAGAATCATTGAAAGAGATGATTGCAAAAACTAACCAAAGTTACAAAATATTTACATTTCTTGAGGAATTTAGACTTTTGAGAGTTTAGTATGGTCATTAAACTTGGAAAGCCAAGACCAAACCAAGTTTTTTTTTTTTTTTTTTTTTTTTTTTTTGAGACGGAGTCTCACTCTGTCGCCCGGGCTGGAGTACAGTGGCCGGATCTCAGCTCACTGCAAGCTCCGCCTCCCGGGTTTATGCCATTCCCCTGCCTCAGCCTCCCGAGTAGCTGGGACTACAGGCGCCCGCCACCTCGCCCAGCTAGTTTTTTGTATTTTTTTTTAGTAGAGACAGGGTTTCACTGTGTTAGCCAGGATGGTCTCGATCTCCTGGCCTCGTGATCCGCCCGTCTCGGCCTCCCAAAGTGCTGGGATTACAGGCTTGAGCCACCGCGCCCGGCCACCAAACCAAGTTTTAGAGCTTCTCACATGACACTTTCTCAAATACATTAAATATGACTTTGCTTAATAGTTTTTTCTCAATCATAATATACTAACCCTTTTGGATGAATGAACATTTCCATCTTTGCCTCCTAAAAATTATATGCTCATTTGAGACCCAAATAAGCAATATTGCATTGAAAAAGTTGGCCCATATTATTCCCAGCAGGGTCTGAGGCAACATCTCATAAGCAAACATATTGGCATTTCTTTGGAAAATTATATCACTAATAAGACAATATGATGTATCTATGAAGATTGTAAGAAATAGATCTATCTATCTGCATAGACCCATTTAAAAAAGAACAACAAATCTAATTATCTGATATACATTTGAACTGGTGAAAATATTATTCTGATGTCCAATCACAGTATGTAATAACAAGGTGGGGGGTGTGGGGAGGGGATGATGCCTCAGTGGAGAAAAAAAAATATTGTCTTATTATCTTAAATATAGTCAATATGATATAAATTACCATATATCATATATGTCTTATATATCGTATTGTCTTATCAGTCACACTTTGTGTACGTGTGTGTGTGTGTGTATACACACACACACAATCTAATAATACACCCCTTACTCTACTGGTTCAAGAATGTTCAAAAATGAATTTGCCACAATCTTGCCAAATTGATAATTTGGGTTTTTAGAAAGTTTGTGGTTTCTAATGCTGAGAATAATGGATCATGGTGGTGGTATTCCAACATTTTAGGAATCTTGATCTTCCCTGCATAACAAATTTGCCTCCAGGGTGGAACTTTGACACTACGGAGAGTCTAGATACTTCTTGGATTTCTTTGTTTGTTTTTTTTTGTTTGTTTGTTTGTTTTTTTTTTTTGAGACGGAGTCTCACTCTGTAGCCCAGGCTGGAGTGCAGTGGCCGGATCTCAGCTCACTGCAAGCTCCGCCTCCCGGGTTCACGCCATTCATTTCTATAAATCGTTGTACTTATTGGGCTGCACTTAAACAGAAGGGCATTCTCTTTACACAATGTCCTGCATATATTATAGTCCTAGGATTCTAGTTCTTTCTATCAAAGTAAAAAGTAATTTTGGTAGGGTGCAGTGTCACGCCTGTAATCACAGTACTTTGGGAGGTCGAGGTAGGCGGATCACCGGAGGTCAGGAGTTCGAGAATAGCCTGACAAACATGGAGAAACCCTGTCTTTACTCAAATACAAAATTAGCCGGTCATGGTGATACATGCCTATAATTCCAGCTACTCAGGAGGCTGAGGTAGGAGAATCACTTGAACCCGGGAGGCGGAGGTTGCTGTGCGCTGAGATCGCACCATTGCACTCCAGCCTGGGAAACAAGAGCGAAACTCAGTTTAAAAAAAAAATGTTATTTTTAACACAAGAAACATTTGATTTGCTCCTGCATCTCTAGTGACTGTAGCACAGCGAAGCAAAGTTTTTTATTACAGTGCAGAGTGAAAAGAAACCTGGCAAGTTCAAGTAAGTTAGACATGTTTCTATTGATTACAACACTACTGAGAGGAGGATGCCAGAAAGTTGGAATTAGTTTAAAAGCCAGAAAGTTGGAATTAGTTTAAAATTATCTCTCTAAGGACTGAGCCCTTTGGACAAAGCAGTGGATAAGTTATAAGTTGCATTTTAATAACCTTCAAGCACAAAACTGTGAATGTACTATATATATGTTCAGAAAGAAAACATAATTGTAATGTTATTTAAATACTTCTTTTGAAATAATTAGTAGATTTTCTAAGGAAAATTGCAAGAAATATCTTGCAGTTGCCATGGGAGCAGAGTCAATGTGTTTTGAATGCAATGACCTGAACTATTGAAAAAGAAAGAAAATATGTACCCCTGGTGTGCTTTGGGAACAGTGCTGCGCATGCAGCTTTCAGTGATTATGCACATATGGTGGCCACTAGCCACATGTTGGTGTAGAGTTTTTGAAATGTGGCTCCTGTGACTAGGGAAAAGAAGTTTTCATTTAATTTTATTTCAATTTAAGGGTAAATACATGTGGGCAGTAGCTACCCTATTGAACAGTGTAGCTATGGAATTTAACATGTATTAAACTTGTGA
The DNA here is from genome assembly GCF_043159975.1 of Macaca nemestrina. Taxonomy (NCBI): domain Eukaryota; kingdom Metazoa; phylum Chordata; class Mammalia; order Primates; family Cercopithecidae; genus Macaca; species Macaca nemestrina. The sequence goes on from NC_092127.1 coordinate 92,686,741, forward strand.
GCTTTTTTCCCTACCATCTCAAGGTTGTAAAGATTGTAGGAAATAGATCTATCTATTGGATAGACCTATTTAAAAAATAACAACAACTCTAATTATCTGATATACATTTGAACTGCTGAAAGTATTATTCTGGTGTCTAATCACAGTATGTTATAACAAGGTGGGGGAATGGCATAGGGATGATGCCTCAGTGGAAATATAAATCTTAGTTACATAAGTCTAAAGTAAGTCAGTGCTCCTCAAACTTGAGAGTATGTAAGAACCAAATGAAGAACTTGTTAAAGTCCAGAGATTCTTATTTGGTAAGACCAGGATGGGACCCAAACATTCTCATTTCTAATAAGTTCCAAGTGACTCTGCTTGTGGTGATCCATAGACTAAATTTTTAATAGTACTTACTGGTTACTTATCCTCAGTGTAGATTCTGGACTAGCATCTTTACCAGAAGAATTACTTTGGAACTTGTCAGAAATGCAAATTATTACCATTAGGACTTACCCCAGATTTATTAAATCAGAAACTCTAGGGCTAAGCATAATGTTTTCACAAGCCTTCCAGGTGAGTATGATGCATGCTAAAGTTTGAGAGTCACACTGACTTGGTGGATTGGGATGTCCTAAGAGCAAGAAAATGTGACTAATTACGTATTAATATAGTCTGAGCAGATAAAGTTACATTTTTATATTGATTCTAATAAAAATCAATTCATTGCTTTGTATTGATTTATTAAACTATAACATAGTAGCAAAATGTAGAATTTTAATAGAAAAATTATGTTGTGATGAGATTTTGAGATTTCTGTCAATCACATAAAATGATTATAATATGAAATCTGCACTATAAACTATGAAGTAAATAATTTTAATATGCACTGCCTTATGATGTGTTAACATACAGATAGTACACCTGAGGCTCTTTCCAGGAGATTTCAATAGAATTAACTTAGTTCTATCTTCTTTCTGCATTGTCAACATTGAAACATTTGCATCTGGAGAATGTGTAAATCTCAGAAAGATTTACTTTTACAGTGGAGATAGGTGATTCTCTATACCCAATATCCTGTTTTGGAAGAATTTATGGTATAATAAAAAAGATATTTGTTTTTCATCCCTAGTACAAAGCTCCTAAGAGGCTTGTAATTTGTTGAGTGATAAAGGTGAAAAGAACATATTTTGTTCTAAAAAGGCAAATATTGGCAAGTCCCTAGAGAGCTTCAGGATAGGAGTTGATTGCCAGAAAGACCAAACATTAATTAGAAGCGTGGAACTTTTAGCCCCTCCTCCCAACCTTTGGGAAGGGTGGAGGGGATGGAGAATGAGTTAATTACTAATATCCACAATTATACCTGTATAATGAAACCATAAAAAACAAAAGACAACCAAACCAAAAAAAACAAAACAAAACAAAACAAAAACAAAAACAAAAAAACCAAAAACCCTCTAATCAAAAGGGTTTGGGAGCTTCTAAGTTGACGAACAACACATCTACATGCTGAGAGGGTGGTGCATCCCAATTTCATGGAAAAGAGAATTGTGAGGTTGAGACCCTTCCAAATCTAATCCTATGTATCTCTTCATCCAGCTGTTCATTCATATGCTTTATAATAAACTATAATGTTAAGTATAGCATTTTCCTAAATTGTGTGAGCAATCCTAGCAAATTATGTAACCTGACAGGTGGGTTTTGGGAACTTCCAACTTTGTAGCCAAGTGGGACAGAAGTTTATATAACCTGGGGATAGAGGGCTGATACTTGTGACTGGTGTCTGAAATGAAGGCAGTGTCATGGGACTGTGCACTTAAATGTGTACAATCTGATGCTAAATCTGGGTATTTAGTGTGAGAATGAAATTAAATTGTAGGACATTCGGATGGTATTGGAGAATAAGATAATTCGTTGGTGTGGGAGAAAACTTCTCAGGACTGTTCAACATGAACTACCACTTAATGACTTGGCAAATGGTTACCCTATTTATATTATCAATGAAAATAAGAAATTTAGGAGATTAATTATTAGGAAAGTATGCTGTGGGAGACAAGGCCAAGGGTATAGCTGTGCAATTTTTTTTGCTGAAGAAATTAGACTTATGAATAAAGGATTTATTTAATCATTTCAGTGGAAGTGAGAACTAAATGTGAGATTTTCCAGGAGCAACTGCAGGACCTTCTTAACTAATGGTGTGAATTTCTATGATATACACAGAAGTTCCATAAGTTTTCTGAGAGTGTTACATCATCAGAAACATGGTCAGTTTTGAATGAAAGAGAAATAGGGCAAAATGAAGGAAGACTATGAGACTTGGGGGACTCTATAGGCAGGAAAAAAAAAACAAAAAACTGTTGGAGCTTCTCACCAGCAAACATGTGCTATCCTTCAAGAAAGAGGACAAATTACTCCAACAGCAGAGCTTTGAGCCTAGAGGTTAAAGCTGTAGCTAAAGAGATAAAGGCTGGGACACCCAGGAGCACAGAGGGCAGAGCTAGAGACCTAGAAATAGAGCCTCAAGTGATAGGGGATGATTCTTAGGCCTTGAAACCTAATGAAATTTTCCCTGTTGGATTTAGAACTTGCTTGGGATTAATAATCACTTTATTACTCAGTGTTCTATTTTAAAAATGGAAATAGCCGTGACTGTTGTAGTTATCCTGTTGTACCATTTTGGAAGTAGACAATTTGGAAGTAGATACATAAACCTTTGGAAGTAGATATTTTTTTTCTGGTTTCTTAGGTCCACAAATGTAGTAGAAAAATTTTGCATGAGGATGGATCATATCCAAAGTCCTATCCATACCTGATTTAGGTGAATTATATCATGAAATTTGGCACCTTTGAACTAATAATATTTAGATGAGATTCTGAATTTAGCATTAATGCTTTAAATGGGCTGAGTATTTCGGGGAAGTTGGGTTGGGGTGAATGTACTGTGAATGTGGAACAGATGTGAATTTTGAGTAACAGAGAGCAGATTGTAGTGGCCTAGATGGTGTCCTCCAAAATGAGATTATTACTTTATTTTGTAAATGATGTTTTCATGTGAGGATTAAATTACAGGTCTTGAGAGGAGAAGCTTATCCTGGTTTATGGAGTCAGACCCTAAATGCAATCATGCGTATCTTTATAAGATAGAGGGAGATTAGACTGAGGAACACAAAACGAAACAAATACAGAGAAGAGGAGGAGGTCATATGACTACAGATACAGAGATTGGAACGATGTGGTCATAATCCAAGGAACACCTGGAGCCACCAGAAGCTGGAAAAGGCTAGAAAAGGATTCTCCCCCCAGGGGTTTTACAGGGAATACAGAGGTGCCCACATTTTGATTTCAGACTTCTTAGCCTACAGAACTTTGAGAGAATAAATTTATGTTGTGTTAAGCAACCCAGTTTCTGTTAAGTAACACAAAGAAACTAATACATTTAACAACTAAACAACTAAATCTAATTGTACCTCTCCAGAGAAAGTTGGCATACAGAGAACTAACTGGAAGATTCACATGTTTGCCCTTTCCTCTGTCTTTATCAGTGTCATTTATCCTCCTTTTGCTGCTTATCAGGTAGTAATGAGGTAAAAGTTGCTATGTAAGTGTAAAACATCTTGTGTAAGTAGCTAGGTACTCCCTGCTAAGTTGAGAATATCAATAAAAATGCAGACAGTATAATAGGATTTGAACTAATATTTTATAATAACTCTTTCAAAATGAAAACCTTTCATAATAGCAAAAATAACTGCATGATCTTTAAAAAGCTAAAAGTGTAATTATTTCTCTTTCACATTTTTCAAGTTATTTTTGTTACCACAATTAACAAGTCAATCTTAATAAGTATAATCATTTATAAATAGATTCTACAATTGAGTTGTTAACAATATTAAGGCAACATAGTGCATACAACAGTGCATATTTTCTAAGGAGGGCATGTAGAAACTATGAAAAGTTGTAGGGCCAAAACAATGATTCTTAGATGGGTTTAAAGTGATGGAGAAAATAATAGAGTTATCTGTTCTGCTTAATCTGCTTGTGCCCTCTGAGGATCTCATAGATCCCCTTCAGGAAAACACACTTTTTGCCTTGAAGAAAATTACTGTTCCTATGAGCTGTTTACTAAAGAGATTTTGTAATTTTCCTCTGGCATATTGCAATAGAAATCAAGTATTAGCTAGGGTTTAGTGTTCTGTTTATAAGTCAACATCATGTATGTAAAAATGTATGAAAAATTATTCATCTTTATTTCTATAATATGTGTCTTTACACACACACACACACACACACACACACACACACACACACACACACACACACTCTTTATTAAAAAATTGCCTTTCTTCGGTTTCACAAAACCAATAAAAGACTGCTTATTTCTTCCCTGGCAATTTGCCTGCATTTTTGAAAACAAGCACATCAGTAATATAAGACTATGACATCATTGTTACAACAGTTAAGGTTACTATGGTTTAGATGTGGATTCAGGATTTTTCTTCTTTCTTTTCTTTTTTTTTCTCTCTCTCTCTTTCTCCTTCCTTCCTTCCTTCCTTCCTTCCTTCCTTCCTTCCTTCCCTCCCTCCCTCCCTCCCTCCCTCCCTCCCTCCCTCCCTCCCTCCCTCCCTCCCTCCTTTCTTTCTTTCTTTCTTTCTTTCTTTCTTTCTTTCTTTCTTTCTTTCTTTCTTTCTTTCTTTCTTTCTTTCTTTCTTTCTTTCTTTCTTTCTTTCTTTCTTTCTTTCTTTCTTTCTTTCTTTCTCTTTCTTTCTTTCAACAGAGTTTTGCTCTTGTTGCCCAGGCTGGAGTTCAATGGCATGATCTTGGCTCACTGCAATGTCCACCTCCTGGGTTCAAGCGATTCTCCTGACTCAGCCTCCCAAGTAGCTTGAACTACAGGTGCCCACCACCATGCCCAGCTATTTTTTTTGTATTTTTAGTAGAGACAGGGTTTCTCCATGTTGGTCAGGTTGGTCTCGAACTCCCGACCTCAGGTGATCTGCCCGCCTTGGCCTTCCAAAGTGCTGGCATTATAGGCGTGAGCCCACATGCCTGGCCAGATTCAGGGTTTTTCAACCAGTACTTCACAGAATCCTTAGGTATCTTGAGATGCCATTAGGTATTCTGAGAGATCTTAGGACTAAAAGGAAATAATTTTGAACTGTGTGGTGCACAATGATAGAGTTTCAGACTGATAGACAACACCTCTAGCAATTCTATTAGCATCTTTCAGTCCTGTATAAGAGTGCACAGTAGCACACCATAATGATTTGGTTGAGCCTTTTGTGTATGTTCTCAGGTTTTGACATCAAATTGGGGACAGGTAAGGGGGTAGGGGGCATTAAAAATCGATGAGTGCTTGTATTAGTCCATTATCATGCTGCTACGAAGAAATTCCGGAGACTGTGTAATTTATGACGAGAAGAGCTTTAATTGACTCACAGTTGAGCATGGCTGGGGTGGCCTCAGGAAACTTACAATCATGGGGGAAGGGGAAGCAAACACGTCCTTCTTCACGTGGCAGCAGCAAGGAGAAGTGCCGAGCAAAAGGTGAAAAGCCCTTTATAAAATCATCAGATCTCATGATTACTCACTATTATGAGAACGAGGTAACCACCCTCATGATTCAATTACCTCCCACGAGGTCTGTCCCACAACATGTAGGGATTATAAGAACTACAATTCAATATTAGATTCGGGTGGGGACACAGTCAAATAATATCAGTGTTCTACTGAGAAAGAGGAGGACAGTAGGCTGATAATGTCACCCTCTCTGTATTTTTACCTCTTTGAGCCTTCTCTTAAGCACCACCTGTTAAATTACAGGAGCAAGTCCCACATGTATCATTGAAAATGTTTCATCTAAAAACAAAATTTTTATGCTGCATGAATTGGGAATCCTCCTAATCCTTTGCTATTATTGTAAGTGCTGTAGAATATGAATAGTGTAGGTTGGAGGAGTTAACTTTTAACATTTTTTGTTATTTTCTTTTTACATTATTTATCGTCCATTTTTATGTTATTCATTTTTCTGTTTACAAACATTGCTGCATGTCCATAATGGTGTTTCCTTAACTTGAAGAGTGAGATGGAAGAGGATGATTTTAGACATGTTTCTATGGATATTTTGATAAGATTGGTAATACATGATTAAGATATTCAGTCATTTCAAAGTAATTGGCACCACGGCAACCAAGAAAAATACAAAAACTACAGCAACAACAACAATGAAACTTGTCTTTACCATAAAAGTTAATTATTAATTAGTTTTACATGAACTAATAACCCAAGCTGTTATATCCTGTTGCAAACCATTTTAAATGAAGGAATACTTCCAACAAATTTGAAAATACACTTAAATAAACTACATTTGCCCAACAAGTAGAGGTGCTATAAATGGTACTGGAATCATCAATAAATTCAATAAAGTTTTTGTAAAATACAGTCACATTCAATAAAAAGTCTCAATAACCAAGTTATTTAGTAGCAACAATTATTGACCAAAAAAAGGAAAAGTTAAACAGTTGGCGAGAACATAATGATGCCAGCTTGTAAAATTGTAGTGATAAATGGTAGTTCAAGATGTAACTGGATAAATTGAAGACCCCACTGTCTAACAGTATGATAAGCTGAAATACTGAAGGTACATCACCTGAAGCTTGAAGACATTTCAGGGTGACAAATGGAAGAACAACATTTTATTCTTGTAGATTAATGAGTTAACTGATTTTAACATTAAATGTCAAACTCTAGCATTTGTAGAAGGTGTAAATGTTGGTGAAATTCATGAACAATGTTTCTCTGCTGCAAATTACTATCTAAAACAAGAAAATCCCAAGATATATTTAATGTTTTGTTTTCATATCTAGAAAATTCTGTTCAGTAGGAATTGTGTTGGTTTCTTTACTGGTTATCCCATGAGTGGTAGGCTCTATGATGGGTTTCGCCTATTGTATAAAATAAAATCTTGAAACTGTCATATAACACTTATTTATTCATAGAGAAATACTGGTGTCAAAAATACTTAAAGAGGAAATGAAAACTTAAGTGTCTGGATAATGGCACAAAATGATTAACTTTATTAAATAATGATCAGTTTACTTGAGAAAACTTTTAAAATATATAAAAACTTGGACAAAGAGCACATAAATCTTTTAAAACATAAACAAATTTGGATTCATAATAGAGGGAGAGCTCTCGGGAAAAACTTTGGAGCTGAAAGGTGAATTTCAGTGATATATTTGAGGAAATATTAAACCAAATTTTGTTGAATTATTTGAAAATGATAAATGGTCACCCAAACTAACCTAATTAGCAGGCATTGTTTCTTCACTTGAACCAGTTGAATAAGTCTCTGCCAAGTACTATAGTGACAAGATTTTTATGCACAAATGAAAACTAAATCTTTGTAAAATCATGTTGGAGAAGAAAATCTTTATATGTTTATACTCTGGGCTGGGCTTGAAAATGAAGTATACCAGTAAATCTCATCTCAATCCCACATTAATTAAAGGTGCTATTAACAGCTGGCCAGAAGAAATTTTATTTAGGAAAAAACTTAATAATACAAGAACCTCTACTGATATTATAAGGTTCTTAATAATATTTCAAGTCAGTTTTATCAATGTCTAGTTCTATTTGGGCTGCTATTAAAAATACCATAGATTGGGTGGATTATAAGCAACAGAAATGTATTTCTCACATTACATTTCTGGAGGCTGGGACATACAAGATTAAGGCCCTAGAAGATTCAGTGTCTGATGAGGTCCTGTTTCTCATAGATAGTGTCTTCTCATTGAGTCTTTATATGGTGGAAGGTGTAAAGCAGCTGCCTTGGGCCTCTTTTATAAGGGTACTCATCTCACCATGAGGGTTCCTCATGACCTAATCATCCCCTAATGACTCCACCTACTAACAACATCAAATTGATGACTAAGTTTTAACAGAAATTTTGGAAGAGCACAAACATTGAGATCATAGTAATCAAATAGCACAATGCAACAATTGAAAATCAAGGGAAAAAAATAGAAAATGAAAACAGATCATTAACAAAACAGATTTAAAAAATGTTAATTCACATAGTCAAAAATACAGAAAGATAGAGATTTGAAATCCACCAAAGATAATCAAATACTCTAAAACTGAAAAAATAAATTAATAAAATTAAAATTCAGTGAACATTAATAGCACACTAGACAGAGCAGAAAAAAGAATTAGTGAAGCAAAGATAGTTTAGTAGAAAACACCAAATTGAAGTTCACAAAGAAAAAATAACTGAAGATGAAGAAAAACTAATAAGAGCTATAAGGTATATGGAAGAAACTCTAATATTCAGGTATATTGGCGTTCCAGAAATAAAGAGGGAATAGGATAATCTCAAAAACAGAGAGACAATTTTTTTTTTAATAAGAATTGATTTCAGGCATATATTTAAAAAGATAGCATTACAAATTTGACTTAATCCACAAATTCAAAATAGGTTCAGCATTTGTATTAGTTCATTTTCACATTGCTGCAAGAAAATACTTGAGATTTGGTAATTTATAAACAAAGGAGGTTTAATTGACTCACAGTTCTGCATGCCTGGGGAGGCCTCAAGAAATTTATAATCATGGTGGAATGGGAAGGAGAAAGAAGTACCTTCTTCACAGGATGGCAGGAAGTGCGTGACTACAGGAAAAACGGCCATTTATAAAACCATCAGATCTTGTGAGAATTCACTCACTATCAACAACATGGGGGAAACTGCCCTCATGATCCACTCACTTCCCACCAAATTTCTGCCCCGACATTTAGAGATTATGGGGATTACAATTCCAGATGAGACATAGGTGGAGACACAGAGCCAAACTACATAAGCATTTAAAAATGCATCAATGTAATTATCTACATTAACATAATATGGAAGGAAAATTATCATATGATTATACTAATAAATGCAAAAAAAAATTGGTAAAATTCATCAACTATTTATAATTTTAAAAAAATAACAAGCAGACTAAAAATAGAAGAGAGTTTACTTAATATGATATAAGTATCTACCAAAATCTTACAGCTAACATCCTATTTAATGGTAATATAATGTAAAAATTTCCCTGTGAATCCAGGAATGAGATAAAAAAGATTTCTAACATCCTTTCTATTTAATACTTTATTGGAGAGAGTTTACTGTTGAAAGAAAAAGAAATAAATGGCATAGGTATTGCAAAGGAAGATATAACACTGTAATTATACACAGAAAATTTTAGTATGTAGGAAATTCAAAAGAATATTAGAAAGACAATTAGAGTCAATATATGACTTTAGAAAGGTCAATGTATTAAATGTTGACATAAAAAAGTAAGTTTTTTTCTTACAAACAATAGCTAAGAAATAAAATTTTAAAAAGATATTATTGATCAAAAAATGAAACTCAAACTTGCTTAAGACTTCTACAACAAATAATATTAATTAGATAAATTAAGAAAGATTAATCAATGAGAAGACTTTTTGGTACACACTTGTCACTTATTCTGAAATAATACTATAGATTCAATGCAATCTCAATAAAAATATCAGCACTGTGTAATGGATGAGCTTATTTCTTTTTTTTTTTTTTTTTTTTTTTGAGACGGAGTCTCGCTCTGTCGCCCAGGCTGGAGTGCAGTGGCCAGATCTCAGCTCACTGCAAGCTCCGCCTCCCGGGTTCCCGCCATTCTCCTGCCTCAGCCTCCCGAGTAGCTGGGACCACAGGCGCCGCCACCTCGCCCGGCTAATTTTTTGTGTTTTTAGTAGAGACGGGGTTTCGCCGTGTTAGCCAGGATGGTCTCGATCTCCTGACCTTGTGATCCGCCCGTCTCGGCCTCCCAAAGTGCTGGGATTACAGGCTTGAGCCACCGCGCCCGGCCGGATGAGCTTATTTCAACTAATATAGAAATGAGATAACTAAGAATAAGGACAATTTTTAGGAAAAGAACATTGTTGGAAGATATAATTCCCAATTGTCATCAAGGCTTCTAGTAAAATCTCACATATTGGAACAGTTGTATTAGCTCAAGGATAAGCAAATAGACTAATAGGATGTAATAAATAGCACATAAACTTACTTGAGTAAGACAAAGATGGCTCTGCAATACAGGAGGGGAAAATGCTGAGTAATTGTATATCTGCATAGGAAAACAAACCCATCTATTCACATTGTACACAAAATCAGTTCCAGATAGATTGGGATCTATATTTGACTATAAAATAAATAATGCTTCTAGAAATAATATAATATCTATCACTTTGGGGGTAGAAAAAGAATTTTTACAAAATGGTAGTACATTTTGTTATAAATTTTACAAAACGTTAGTACATTTTGTAGCAAAAAGATTAGTAATTGAACTCCATTAAAATTAGAAATTTGGTTTATTAAAAGAAACCATTAAAAGGGAGAAAATGCAAGTCACAGAGTGAGAAAAGATACATTTATATTCAACAAGGGACTTTATATAGAGAATAAACACAGAATTCCTAAATAAGTAAAAAGAAAAACGCAAATTTTATAACATCTATAAGATTTGAACTGGTCCTTACAAAAAGGAATCAAATGACCAATAAAATCAATGTAAAGGATTTCAACATCAATAGCTATGAGGTAAATAAAAACTAAAGCCTAAAATGAATGCTGTAGCTTCATCACAGCAGTGGCAATAATTAATAATAATAATAAAAGATGATTTTAAGTGTTGGTGAGGATATGGAGCAAATAGATTGTTCATTCACTATTGGTTAGACTATGGATTGGTACAACTGCTTTAGAAAACAGTTTTACAATATTTACTAAAGTTTAGCTTATAAATACTTAATGAGTTATTAAACATAGACCAAGATTGTTTGTGGCAGTTTTTCCAAAATCTTCAAACAACACAAATGTCCACCAATAGAATGGTAAATTCTATTGGGCTCTATGAAGCATGGAAATCTCACAGACACAATGGTGAGTGAAAGAAGCAAGACACAAAATAATTTGTAAAATTTTATATGATTTCTACAAAACTCAATCACAGGTAAAAAAATTATGATGAGAGAAATCAAAGTAACCACTCTCTTTGAGATGTGGTAATAACTGGGAGGGGATGAAATGGAGACTTCTGGGATGATGGTAATATTCTATATCGTCATCTGAATTGTGACTATGTGAATGCACTATCACTGAGCTGTACAAATTATAATCTGTGTACTTCTCTGTTTGTGTGTGATACTTCAATGGGAGTAAATTGAGATTAAAATAAATTGTGAGGCTGTAAGAAAAGAAGAAAATGAAATAGTTCTATGTAGCTAAGATTTTATTTGTCTTTGATTTACTATTGTATGTGCATATTAGATGCTAAAATCTACTTTATTTTGGACAAAAAAAAGTCAAAATTATTTCAAAAGAAAATTATTGTTTAAAAAATATTATAATTCCACTTTGTCAAGTACATGTCTTTAAATTGTTCTTAGATTACTAAATAACTTTGTAATTAACTTTTATCTAGGTGCCAATTTGGGATATAGCAGATCTATCTTTGGACTCTGTTTTTCTACTGATTCACGAGGCTATGCATGTTCAGAAGTTCAATTATGTTATTCATTTTATTTTTGGATAAGTTTAGAATTAGCCTGACTGTTTCCAGTAAGGCGTAAAAACAATATTGGCATTGTTCTGTAGCTATATTTTCAAATTAGACTTCATTGAATTAATATTGTTTTCCTAGCTAATGATAGAATGTGTATTACCATTTGTTCAGCTGTTTGAAAATGTTCCACAATGGTGTTTAATCATTTTTTTCATAGAGATTTTTTTTTTATTTCTTATATGTTTGTTTCTTAATTTTCTATCTTTTTCATTCTACTGATGGGTTATTTGATATTGCATGGTGTTTTCCTTCATGGAGTATGGGAAAGCCACTTAAAAAAATAAATGATCTGATAAACAGCTACCTAAGCACATTCTCTCAGAGTACAAAAAGCCTTCGTTGTTGTTTTTCTTGTGTTTCTAGGTACCCAGTTTTACCATCTGTAAATTGTGATAATTTTATTTCTCTTTCCAAGTTTTTGACCTCTAATTTCTTGTTTCATTTTTTCAATTGCAGTGGCCCACTCTGCTCATAAAAATAACACATGCTTTATGAAGTCTTGATTAGGGATCCAGCTCAGAATCTGTAGGCAGGGAAAATAGGATGGTTGACTAAAAATAACAAATTCGGTGTTCATCTTCTGCAGTCTTCTTAAAAGACATTATATGGTGAGGAAGAGGAAAAAGGAGAACTATACTCTTATAACAATTATTACAGGGCCAGGTACAGTGTCTCACACCTGTAATCCCAGCACTTTGGGAGGCTGAAGTGGAAAGATCACCTGAGGCCAGGAGTTCAAGATCAGCTTGGACAACATAGCAAGACCCCATCTCTTAAAAAAAACCAAAAATTAAAGTTAGCAGGGCATGTTGATACATGCCGTAATCTTAGCTACTCAGGAGATTGAGGTAGGAAGATCACTTTTGAGGATGAAGTGAGTTATAATTGTGCCACCATACTCTAGCCTGGGTGATACAGAACCTTTCTCTAAAATAAATTTTTAAAAAAATTATTGTAACATTTTCCATAAAGAATTGAAGTAAATTTATCATTATATATAATATTATATATAAAACTCTATATGTATATTTATATACCCTAGGCTTCTAACAGATCACATCTGTTTTCGACACATGGGAACAACATTCAAATAATCACTCTAATTCAAGGCGTGTATATTTATAATCTTAAAATATATAACACATCTTTTTAAGCTCATTGATAAGAGTTTATGTACTAGTCAGTGAGTGGACAAGGGTTATTGCAGAAAACTACACTTGGCTGGAGACGAATTTTGTCATGAAAACATGAAGGCAGAGCCCTAATTCCACTGTGCAGTACTTATTTGCAGGGAAGGAAATAAAGATTGTCATCCAAGTCATTACCAGTGATGAAATAACTTCTCCCTACCTCAGATTCCACCAATAGTATCTTCTGGGTTTTCAAACATTTCCTTCTAAAAAGTTCTAGCAGCAAATGTAGTGAATCTATAATGGCAAAAGGGGGATTGAGGAATGGAATCTCAAGAGGCTCTCCATATATGTGAACTTTCTCTTAAGCGTTCTCTTTTCTGTAAAAGAACCTCAACATTTTTTCCTCTTTACCATGACTTATCTATATTTGCTTGCATGTAAATATATTTTAAAGAATATTAAAATTACTTTCCTGAGAGATGTGCCAGTTTATTTTGTGGCTTCCACAGAGAGAGGCCTGCCATTTGAGAAACACCTAACTTTTATGGTAGATTGTAATATTCCATATGTGACTCCCAAGCCCTGAGCCAATAGAGTGGCTGAGGCCAGTACAAACCATACAGTGTTATTAGTATTTTCTAACTTACATCCACATTTCCATCTTTTATTTCAATCTCTGAATAGAACCAGGTGACTTATCATCAAAAATATATTTCAAGAAATGGTTGCACACTAAACAGCACCACTCTGCAATGTAATAAATGAAGCATACTTTTGTTTGCTGCATTGTCATATTTGTTTGAGCCAATGGAGGTATATATGCCAGAATTACTTTGTATAAATAAATAAAAGCCTAAAAATTATGTACTTTTGTAAGTTCTTGAACACTATGTAGGATGAAAGGAGAAATAAATATGAACAATATTGGCTTTAAAAAAACAGTCAGGCTCTAGCAACTATTTCGAAAGGCTAGCAAACTTACTTTTTATTTATTTCAATCCCCTTAGCTATTCTGAATTATTTAAATGATATATGTTTATACCATGTAGAAGCCATTTGTGTGTTTATCCAGGGGCAAATTATAGAACAATGTGTTTCGTATAGAAGTCTATTTTTGATGTTCTATTTTTCACACTAAAAAAACTTGATGCAGCATGGGTCAGTGGGCTGAAACTTGTGCCAGTTCTTTTTATTGCAACATTAAATTTGGAATCTTTCTCTGGAGTAGGCAGAAGACATGTAATCTATTAGAGTGTGGGCAAAAGATTTTTTTTTCCTCTATGACACTTGTATTTCTGTTTTCTACACGTCGTTACTCTAATTATTCTATTATTTTGTGACAAAAAAGCATGTAATTGTGTGTATGCATATTTGTATGTATGCATAGGTATATCTGTGCATTGTGTATAATATAATGTATTAAATTGAAAGATATAAAATGGAATATAATAGTGGTTAAGATAAATAGCGAGTAAAAGCAGATAGCTTACATTCCAGCTGTATCACTACCTGAGTGATTTTGAAGTTATTATTTAACCCCTTCAAGCCTTAATTTCCCTATCTATAAAGTGATAAAAATAAAAATTTTTATTTCATAGAGCTGTTACCAGAATTAATCCAGGTGACCCATGTAAAATACTATGCAATTGCTACTTGCTAACTCCTATTATTACAATTAGCTTTCAATAAAGATTTGAATATTGGCAATAGCTTTTTAAAGCCATTTAGTTATAATTATATCATCATCCCTTGGTTCCAAAATTTACTGTTATCTCAGGCAAGTTATCTACCCTCTCTGAGCCTCAGCTACTCATTCCTGAATAATGATAATAATATTACCTATTTCATGTGTTGTCTCAAAGATAAATGAGATGAAACATAGAAGGTGTTCAGAACTGGGTGGCACATGGTAAGTGCTCAATAAATATTTGTCAACATTATTGTTGGCTTTTCTACTAATATCATATTTTAATTTAATGAACTAAGATTTAATATTTTACTTAATTTCTCTTGTTCTATCTTTTATACTCCTTTCCAGTTTCAAGAAAATCTCTTACATAAAACTTCATTCTCTATAAATTATATATGTGTCATTTTTTTTCCTTAAATCAGTAACTAAACTTCCTTAGGAGACTATTAAATACGAAGTGCATATTTATCTTTATTTTCTACCTCAAGGCAAAGAACTCACCTTTTATATTATTTGATGAGGAATGGCAAGGTTGTTGCTCCTCCTCTGGTACCCTCCACCAGGGCCATATTGTATAGTAGAGACACGTCAGTCAAAATACACAGAAGACCATAGTTCTTAGCAAGGGCTAATAAAACATAAATTGCAAGCAGACTGTTTGATAGTTATTGCACTTGTCAAACCAAACAAGCTATTGCTTGAGTGGTATGACTTAGTGGAAAGCCTTGCAAGTAAACCCCAGCACTTGTATGACCCTGCGGGACTCATGAACTCTCTAATGTCAGCAACATTCCACTGCGTGAACAAAGTCATTGCATAGCATCAATGAGCACACCCCAGAGGCTCTAAGGACAACCTGGGCATAGCTACAAAAAAATGCATCAGTGTCTAATGATACAGAGGTTGCTGTTAGTACCTTAGTACCTGACAAATCTATTCATACCTATCTTAATACAAAACAAATGTATCTTCAAGTGATAGCACCAAAGCCCATTTTAAGTATCACTTCAATCTCCAATCACTTCAATCTCAGCATATTATCACTTTTTATGCTTTATGGATCTTTCTCCACTATTACATCTTTCATAAATAAGAATGTATAATATTTAGGATTCTTATGCAAATTAAATGAGTATGATAGAACTTGTATTACCTTCTAAACCAAACCCAAGAGCTCTGAACATAGCAGCAAGTAATGTTTTCCTTTAACCTATTTTTCTTTTTTTTTTTTTTTGGAGGGGAGGGTAGTGAAAAAAACATATAATTTTGTTATCCTGAAACTAATTTATCATGTTTCACTGTTTTTATCTTTATATTATTTCATAAAACAGTGTTTTCCTAGTATTTATATGAGTTGCTTACTGTTTCACATGGTTATTGCATATTGCCCTAATAAGTACTTAAAGGGAACCATCCATATTTCATGCAATGTACAGTTTAATTCAAATTGACAAACTTTTTTTCCAGAAATTAAGATTGTCAGAGGATGTGCCTAACTATGATGGTAGAGTTTGCAATTTCAATAATTTTTAATCATGTCTCTTCATGTTGTTAAATGTTGCTAGTTGCTACCATTTATGTCATATATATTTTTCAACAAAATACATAGATAGCATATATTCCGGAAAATGAGTTAATTTGGGCAGTGTTTCCTTCTATTTTCTTTTGTTGTGTTCTTTTATATCTGAAGCACTTGCAAATTTCCTGTGTAAATATTGAAAAAAATTAGAAACAATATATGTGTAAATGAATAAAAGAAGCAGATGACAGTTACCCTGTTACTCTTAAATATAGTACCTTTGTTTCTTGGCAGGGGCAAGATGGCCTATCTGTTCTTCCTACCTTCCACATACCCTCGTCCATTTAGACACATTTCTTGACATCTGTAAGTCTCAGTATCTTCACCTGTGTAAAGAAAATAATACTTCCATATTCTTAGGTTTGCCCTGAGTCTAAAATGAATGATGCATATAAAATGCATAACACAGAATAGATGCTGGACAAATTTAATTCTTCTCTTCCTTTCTCCTTTTGTTGAAACTAGTAATTAACAGTTGAAAGTGGAATCTCTTAACTATACATTTAATTTGAGATGCAATTACAAGGATATGTTGGCTTCTGAATGAGAAATTGATGCTTGATGAAGGTAATTCTTACTGGAATGAATAGAAATGAATTGAAGATTAGAGACTTCAAAGCTGTGAATCTATGTCAGCATATAGGTCTTTGCACAGACAAACTGCATGGCATTGGGAGATTATGATGCAAAAAATAGATTAAAAATAGGTTTTAGAAACTCTTTGAAGCGAAATAATTATAGTTTTTATATGATAGAGTATAAAAAAAGAGAGGATTACCTTTTCATTCTAAATCTGTTTAAATTAAATAATAGAGCTTACAACAGTGTTGTCAAAATTTTAATTAAGGACACTCAGACTGTCTCAAAAGTTATGTTGGTTTTTAGAACATAAAGCTATGGATTCATATTATCGAGTAATAAAAATGTTAGTATGAGTAAACTAAGAGTGACACATATACCTATTTCAAGCGATGAGATCAATTATGAAGTTCAGACAAAACAGCAGTACATGGAATGATAGTGTATGTTCCAAAAGAAAACACAATATTTAAGACTATTACTATACATAGTAAGAGGTGGGGCAGAATAAGTTAGGATGGCCGAGGGATAACTAGCTGATGCATAGCTCCTCCATCCCCTAAAATGGAAATTTCACTTCAAAGTGACAGGCCAAGGCCAATCCTTGGTAAGGGCCAAAAAGAAGGAGGGTCTCTATGAGTTAATCATTGTGAGCTGACCTCAATTGTTCTTCATGCTCCACTAATGCAGAGATAGGGCGACAGCATTTCTTTTCATTGATAATTGCTGACTGAGTTTGGAAATACTGAATTTGAGAAGAGAGGAGCAGAGGTAGGGAAAACAGCTTTTTATTCATTGCATAAATGCTGCCTATTCAGCTGTGGCAAGCGGGAAGTTGCCAGTGAGAGAGGAGAATCACAGGGTGCCTATTAAATTCAGTTTCTGCTCTTGATTCAGTCTTACCGCTTGGTAAACAAAGCTTGGGTTTAAATGATTTAGGCTTTACGAGTCCAGACCAAGTTTCTTCTACTCAAAGAGTGGGTCAGTTTGTGACCAGCCTAACTAAAAATTCATAAATATAATTGTTTAATCTGTTGTGTAAATTGAGAGTCACTCTGGATTTTTAATCCCCATTTACTTTTCTTTCGGCAATGCTCTGCTGTATCCAGCATGAGAGGAATCTGACTCATACACAATGGGAAGCTCTAGATGTTTTTGCTTCTGAGATGTACTCAGTTTATTGTGGTTTCTCCATTCATCATTTTATACTGTCCTTGACTGAAACTGGACTTGAACAGAATTCTCCTGAGTTACCTCAGAACAGAAAATCTTAGTCTAGTCACTGTTTATTAATGCAGACAGTAATACATAATGAAATGCCATTAATTCACAGATGCAATATTGGTTTCTAATTTGAGGCATCACATATAATTATCAGTAGATTAGTTACTCAGATTCACAGCCTGGTGACTGTGGGGAAAATGTGCCTAATTCTACTACCTGAACTGTCAGAAAATAGAATGATGTCTATTTCTTACGAGGGCAACTAGGAAATCTCTGAAGCCTTCACATCGTTATAAATTTATGGCTCAGTCCATAAAGAGAGCTCCAGAAAATCAGCTCTGCTGCTTGTTATTTCTCCACAGCTCTCATCTCAGACTGTGCTTGCAAAGAGCTTCGTCTTAGAAAAAGCACTTTATTTCAGTGCAACAGTTAGAGGCCATTATCCTGCTGGATTTGGGGGTAAAGGGCATCAAAACATGGCAGCCGTATTTCTAAAGCCCTGACTTCGGAAAGTTTAAAGGAGTTCAACGTTTGATCAACCTTTTGGGGGGCATGCTTCTTATTCATGGCATGAATTCCTAACCTCTGACTCTGTGTTTGCTTAGCTAATATAAAGCATTTGCACCCCAGAGCAACCCTGCTTATGCTCACAGCTATTGTTCAAGACTAGGTTCAGAAAGTGCTTTTCCATTCTGGGAAAGAGGAACAGGCATACTGAAGCTTCGATTATATATTCACAAAGGCTGGCCTTTTTGCAAGGAAGTATAAATGTTTGTAGAAAACATTGTCTATCTTGGCTTTGAGGCAAACACAGTCAGCAGGGAAGTGTAGGGATGTCAGGTAAACATAATCAAGCCATTTGTGGGAAATAAGAGAGGAGAAAGAGGGAGATTAATGAAGCCTGGATTCAGGCAGCCTGTTTCCCAATCTATTTAGCTAGATTGTCTTTCTCTAATTGTTTTTCTCCCAGGATCTTAAAAAACAGAGAGACAATTTCAATATTATAAAGCTAAGCTTTATTATTAGCAACTTCAATTTTTTCACAAAGAAATATGTACAGTATTATAGTAGCAACCAGTAAAAACTCTAGTTAAGGATTTGCCAACAATTCCAGGATAGACTCTTGTTTGGAGATTTCTGTTTCAAAAGTTAAATATTTGCTTTAGGGTAAAATGATACAAATATTCTCATCCCAAGAGCATTTTCCTTTGTTCAACATTTTTTTAATCTTCAAAAAAGTGAGATTTGTCAGTGTTTTTCTGAAGACTTTCATTCATATCTTACATGAATGTTAATAGTGTGAAGACATAAAATTAAGATTCAAATTAGTCATTGAGAGTAGAATTATAAACAGTAGTAATCATCTCAAATTCAAAACTATTTTTCTATTATGGTGAATCTAGCTGAATGTCAATCGTCTATAAAAATGGGAAATAAGGATGGGTAAATTAAGTACTTAATTTATTCCTAAACCTCATGCAAATTAATAATTTTCTTCTTTTCTTTTCAGTGGTCCCTACCAACCATCAATCAGACCAATAAATAAACTTGAACAACAGTAGCACTATTTTGTAATCAACTTTCAGAGACATACATACATTATTAAGCAGGGAAATGGTCATATAAGCAATAAGAAGGAATTCAACAATGATCTAGAATGAGACTAGTGACTCACGGATAGACTTTGAGGAAATTCATGGATCCCAGATATTCAACAGGTTTAGTGTATGTGCATGCATGTGTATGAATATGCCTATACAGGACTATGCATACTATGTATATACTATGTATATGTGCTTGTTTTTTTCTGACAAAATCAGTTTAAGTGTGAACTAATTTAAATAATTCCATTTATCAGTTTATGAACAATTAGTATATGACTGTACTATAGTAGAATTACCCTAGCTCATCTTAGTATCTTCTACTGAAGTATCTAGAACCTCTAGGAAAATCTAATATAGCCTGAAATATTCTTTCAAGTATATGCTTCATAGCTAAGTATTCATCATTTTATGCAAGAAAGAAAATGGTGAGGATAAGAATGTAAAACTTAATATATTAGGCAAAGCACTAGTGCACAAGAAGCCTTGAAGAGAAACATTCATAAAAATTATAGTGAATGGAAACAAAAATGGGTGATAGAAGAAGTTTATGTCTTTGTCTCAACAATGTGACCTTGGGCAACTCACAGACTTTTCAGCTTTCTTTGTCTTCATGTGTAAAATGAGGCTGCTAATGACTCTAACAATACATTATTGCATGATTTCTTTTTATCAGTGAACATAGATATTCACTTTTTTCCTATCCAATTTTGGGTTAAGAGAATTTAAAAGAAAAGACAGATTTTAGTTAAATATCTTAGAAATCTTTGGGAAATTTTTAATTATTTTTATTGTAAATTCTAATGAAGGTTGGGATTATTTTTCTTCTCTTTGCCTATTTTTTGTCTTATATTTTCCTTCCCCCATAATCAAAAGAAAGCAAAACATAAGGAACTTTTTCTCTTTTTTTCTGCTAAGATGATTGGTAATCCTTAAGTGGCTACAAATATCAGATAAATTTAGACACAAAGACATACTAGACCTGAAAGACCTGCCTGTTAGTCCTTAAAAGGTCAATACTGAAGCAGTACCAGAATATATTGGAAAGTCAGTGGAGTGGTATTGGATGACATTACAGCAAGAGAAAAAAAAAGATGAATGAATAGAAGCATTAAATAAAGCAGTGTTAGTGTAGGCAAATACTTAATCTTTCTATTTTCTAAAATGGGGACAATAACAGAATCTAAATAGCAATGTTAATATGAAAATAAAAATTATAATACAGAATAATTATATAATTCTTAGCTACTATTTTTCTTATTAATAACAAAGTCAACTCACAAACAATTATGTGTGGCACTGCAAGGTATTGAAAGAACAAACTTTGCAAGTATATACTGGAAGAGAACTAAAAAATAAGTTGGCTCTACTGGGAGCACCTTTGGAATAAGGATGTACTACCTGTTCTTCCCTCCTCTCCTCATAATGTTATATATTAGGAAACTACTTCAGTGAGATATATTAGTTAATGCATATTTGCTATATAGCCCCATTACTTCATTAGTTACGTAGTGATAATTCAGAGGCTTTATATTATATGTGCATTCCAAAGCACATAACAAGATGATAAAAATATTTTTTTTTCTGAGCAAAGCATCATCTTCACACTGACTTAAAACAGTATTTTTGAATTCTGTACAGTGGCGTTTTGAATGTTTCTTTGTTCATAATTATATCCCAGTCTAGATATGAATTTTAAGAAAAGTTTCCAACATTTATGAAGGCACGGAGGAGTATTGAAGCCTATCAGATCAATGATCTTAGCATTGTAAGTTATTTCAGCTCCACCACACAGCCTCTATTCAGCACTATTCTAAAACTCTCAAAGTAGGAACCATAAAAAGTACATTAAAACTTTATCTAATGTTGATTCTGCTTTTAAGAATATATTTTAAGCAGTTTAGATATTTATGGTAGCTTATATTTTATTGAATTTATTTAATACATTTAATCAATTGGCAGAAAATGTATATTATTCTCTGGGGTTTTCACGAAGAGTAGTCATTAGTGTCATCATCACTATTGTATTCTTTTGTTAAGAAACTATTCATTATCCTTTTCTTTCTGTTGTTAAATCAAAGAACACATCACACTAACACAATATTTTGTTTCCTTTACCTCAGTTTTGTTTCCTTTGTGCAGTTTCCTCCTACAACTTCCTTTCATCTCTTTCAACTCTCTTTCTGACAGGATATGGACCTAAGCTATATAACTATATAACATATCACATATATTATAATGAAATATTTACATACATATTTATACATTCCAAAACACTCATTTAAACATACATAATGTGATTCAGCATTCAGCTATTTTACATTCTTATCACTCAACACCTTGATGCCTACAACTTCACTAAATTATCTGTTGCTGCATAATAACACTAAAATTAGGAAGCTTGAAACAAAAAATATTAAGTATCTCACATAATTTCTAAGAGTCAGGAATCTAGCAGCAGCTTATCTCTGTCGTTCTGGCCCCAAGTCTTTCTTACGTCAGTCAATCTGTTAGCCCAGGTTGCATTTTTCTGAAGGCTTGAGGAGGGCTGGAGAATCCACTTCTCAGTCCACTCACATGTCTGTTGGGCGGAGACGTCAGGTCCACACCACGTGGACTGTTCATAGAGTTGTGCACCACATGGCTTGCTTCCATAGAGAGATTGAAAGAGAGTGACCATGATGGAAGCCATGGTATCTTTAGAATGTAATCTTGGAAACCACAAACCTTGCTTCCATAGAGAAAGAGAGTAACCATGAAGGAAGCCATGGTATCTTTAGAATATAATCTTGGAAACCACAACCATCATTTCTGTTGTATTTTCTTGGTCCTATGGACAACTTATGTGGAAATGAACTATATAAGAATGTAAGCAGATGACAATTTAAAGTAATCATGAGGACTACTATAGCCAGCATTAAAACTAAATATTTGGATAGCAACTGGGTTTTCATTAACATTTTCTGTCTCACAGTAATAAAGCTTTTAATTTAGGAGTGTGTATGTGTAAGTTTTATTGAGATATCATTTGCATGAAATGTATTCTTCCAAAGTGCATAATTTGGTGTGTTTTATGTTTATGCAAAACAAAGTTATACAGCCATTACTGCTATCTAATTCCAGACAATGTCATCACCCCAAAAGAAACTCTATGACAATTAGCAGTCATTTGCTGTCCTCTCTCCTTCCTACATTCCCTGATGACTAGTATTCTATATTCTGTACCTATGGATACGATTAATCTGGCCAATTAATATAAATTGAACTATATAATATGTGGCTTCTTGAGTTGATATCTTTCTTTCATTTAGCATAATTATTTCAAGGTTCATTTATGTTGTAGCATGTATAAGCACTTAATTCCTTTTTATGACTGAATAATATTCCATTGCAAGGATATAGCACATTTTGTTTATTCATTCTTCAGGTGACAGACATTTGGATTATTTCTACTTTTTGAATAATATGGATAGTACTGCTAAAAACATATGGATAAGTTTATGTTTAAGCTTACATTTTTATTCTTTTGGGTATATACCTCGGAGTAGATTTTCTGGGTCATTCGCCTGGTTTTAATGCCCTCTCCCACTACCTGATCTTAAGAGAGTCAAAATATTTACTATTTTGAGGAACTGCCAAGATGTTTTCCAAAACGGCTGCACCATTTTGCATTTTCACAAATAATGAATGAGTTTAAATTTCTCCACACTTTCACCAACACTTGTTATTATATTTTTTATTTTAGCCATTCCAGTTGATCCATCTTAGTGGGCATAAAGTGATATCTCATTGTGGTTTTGATTTGCATTTCACCTTAGTATATGTCTTTTTGTAAACATGTAAACATCCCTGTTGGAATAGTATGCAGTCTTCGAAGGAAAGAAGGAAGGAAGGAAGGAAGGAAGGAAGGAAGGAAGGAAGGAAGGAAGGAAGGAAGGAAGGAAGGAAGGAAGGAAGGAAGGAAGGAAGGAAGGAAGGAAAGAAGGAAGGGAGGGAGGGAGGGAGGGAGGGAGGGAGGGAGGGAGGGAGAGAGGGAGGGAAAGGAAGGGAAAGGAAAGGAAAGGAGGAAGGAAAAAGAAAGGAAAGAGTACACACACCTACATACCTATATGTACATTTAACAAGAAATCCTTTAAAAATTGAGGACATTCACATATTAAGTTTCCAAGTAATCAGCCTCAGATTGGCATTGGTATCCAATGTGTATTTATTGTTTTAAATTAAATGTGTTAAATACAAGGAAAAAAAAAACACACTGTTATCATTAATCCTGAGTTATAAGCCAAAATCAGAGTTGAACTCATCAGGTTCCAGTAGATTCCATACTAACAGGAATCCAGAGATAGATTCTTGATTTGTCGTCCTGTCGTGTTGATTCCTGTCATGGGGCTACAAGACAGGGGTGGTAGTTTCAGATTTAAATAAGCCATGATGAAACACTGGAGAAAAAGTATAGTCAGAAAGAACAGGAAGACCCTCTTAAGATCAAGTAGAGGGAAAGTGTTTCAAAATAGAGAGAATAGGACTGTGGTTGCTAAATGTATAGCAGTCTGTCGCAGCTACAGAGGCACATTTAGATCTACCCTCACAAAACAACTAGATTGTCAGATTTTCAGCTGTGAAGAGTTCAGTTAGCTGACACTCTCCAGTACCAGTGCCTTCAGGATGTAACATGGCATTTGCCTAAAGCAATGTGCCTCCCATTCTTTGCGGACAGACCTTGCCAATGGCTGGGCATGGTACAGATACAAAGCCTGGCCATTTTCGGCTCATTCAAGACTCCTCTTCTAGCAATCTTTGTGCTTGAGCTTCGGATTAGGCTGGGTGGGACTTTTCAGAGCTGTAGTGCAGTGCAATCTGAGACATTTTCTACCTAACCTTCCATCATTACCCTTTTCTTTCGCAGGTGTCAGACCTATAGGACTGTCTGAGAATTTCACCACCTACTCCTGCTACAACTGTTCACCTTTATCTCTCACCAGTTTTCCTCCAATAAATTTCTTACAATTCTAACTCTGTCTTGACATGTGTGCTAAGTGGAGGACCCAACAGATACAAGAGCTGTCAGTTCTTTGATTTGAAGCCCTCTAAAAATGTGCTATGTCTCCTGTGTGGATGGGGGAAAGAAGGGCTTTACAGTTTCTTAAGAGTATGAGCACATCATAGAAAGCATGCTTGAAATTCTGCAGGAGGCTTATATTTCTAACATCACCATATAATTTTAAACCATTTTAACAATTTTCATGTAAATATTCTTAAATGTAATATATCCCCAAACAACAAAGAAGGTAGATTTTTCTTAAAGGCTCGGAGTCTCCTTTAAATTTTGTCTTAATAACTAAAAATATAAACTATATACCTATAGGTTACTAAGAGCTGTGACACTCTTTTCTCACAATAGCAATGTTTGTAGGCTGCTGATGTCTCACTTCTTACAGGCATGTGTTTCTGTTCTGGTCCTGCATGTCTAAATGAAAAAAAAAAAAAATGTGTGTCTGCAGCTATCACAAGTCTGAACACTCAAGAATTGAGTTTATTTTCTGTTGTTATTTCCATCGTCAACTCATGTACTAGTTTTGACTATTGATTTCATTCACGTTAACTCCTTCCTCTTTAAGTGTATGAAGTTTACTATAATAAAAGGTAATACATTAACACAAAAAAATATGTATTTGCTAAGTTAATGATAGATGGATCCAGAAGCAGTGTGGTGAAGTAGTAGAAAGAACACGTTTTGGAATTTCATAAAATCTTATTATCCATGTGTCCATGACTAAGGCAAGGCATTTTACTATTCTAGACATCTCCTTTAGCATCTGACATATTTAATAACACTACAGGTACTCCATAAGGTTGCTGTACAGATTAAACAATATAAATGTTTACAAAATTTATCAGTATGTAGCACAACTCTTGGTACATAAATAATAGTCCTCTTTAACTTCCTTAAAAAACAGGGAAATTCTTTGTAAGTTAACCAGGGTTTTATCAAACTGATATTTTTTAGCCAGCTGTGGTATAGCAGTTTACCTGCAGCTTATGGCTATATATGATTCATAAAACATGTTAAAAAAATTTTTGTTGAGAACACATGGACACAGAGAGAGGAAAAACACACACTAGGGCCTGTTGAGGGGTTGGAGGATAAAGGGAGGGAACTTAGAGGACAGGTCAATAGGTGCAGCAAATCACCATGGCACACATATACCTATGTATCAAACCTGCCCGTTCTGCAGATGTATCCAGTTTGTTGTTGTTGTTGTTGTTATTTTTACAAGAAATAACGGGAAAAAAAAGAAAAACTTTAGATAAATATAGTAGCATTTACTTGAACAAAGAACAACTCATGAATCAGAAGCTCACAGAAAGAGAAGAGGTTCAGAGAGTTCTCCTGCAGCAGCATGGGCAGTGATACAATAAATGTGACACATCATACCTACAGAGTGAAGGATGAAAACCATGTGATCATCTGAATAGACCCAGAAAAATAATTTGATAACATTCAACATTCCTTCATGATTAAAAATTCTAAACAACTTATGAATAGAAAGAACATATCTCAACACAATAAAGGTCATACATGACAAACCCACAGCTAACATTATACTGAAAAGAAAAAAGCTGAAATCTTGACTCTAAGAATTGGAACAAGATGGGGAAGCCTATATTCGCCATTTCTATTCAACTGGAGATCCTAGCCAGAGCAATCAGGCAAGAGAGAAAATAAAAGCCATTCAAATTGGAAAAGAGGAAGTCAAGTTGTCCCTTTTTGCAGACAACATGATCTTATATATAGGAAAACCTCAAGGCTCTGCCAAAAAAAAAAAAAAAAATCTTAGAATTAAAAACAAATTCAGTGAAGTTGTAAGACCCAAAATCAATATAAAAAATCAGTCACGTTTCTATATACCAATAATGAACTAGCTGAAAAAGAAATAAAGAAAGCAATTCCATTTACAATAGCTACAAAAAATAATAAATTTAAGCCAGGAGGCGAACGACGTCTCCAAAAAAAAAAAAAAAAAAAAACATTAATAAGGGAAACTGGTAACGACATAAACAAATAGAAAGACATTTCATGCCCATGTGTTTAAAGAATTAACATTCTTAAGATAATCATACTACCCGAAGCAATCTACAGAATCAATGCAATCTTTATCAAAACACCATTGATATTCTTCACAGAAATAGAAAAACTAATCCTAAAATTTGTATCAAACCACAAAGAACCAAATAGCCAAAGCAATGCTAAGCAAAAAGAACAAAGCTGGAGGCATGACATGACCTGACTTCAAAATATACCACACAGCTGTAGTAACCCAAACAGCATGGTATTGGTTTAAAAACAAACACATAGACCAATGAACAAAATAGAGAACTTAGAAATAAATTCACACATTTACAGCCAACTGATTTTTGACAAAGTTGCCTAGAACATACTTTAGGGAAAAGATAGTCTCTTCAATAAATTATTTTGGGAAAACTGGAAAACGTATATACAGAGAAATGAAACTAGACCCCTATATGTCAGCATATATAAAAATCAGTTCAATATTAATTAAAGATTTAAACATAAGACCAAAAACTCTAAAACTACTGAAGAAAATATAAGAAAAATGCTTCAAGACATAGATCTAGGCAAAAATTTTATGATTAAGACTACAAAAGCACAGCCAACAAAAAACAAAAATAGACAAATGAGACTGTGTTGAATTGAAGAGCTTGGACACAGGAAAATAAACGTTCAACAGAGTGAAGACAAAAATTTTATAATGGGAGGAAATATTTGTAAACTATTATTTGACAAGGGACTAATATCCAGAATATATAAGAAACTCAAACTCAACAGCAAAAAATAATAAGAACAATCCAATTAAATTGGGGGTAAAGCATCTTTATAAACATTTCTCGAAACAAAACATGCAAATGGCCAACAAATATATTTCAAAATGTTCAATATCACTAATCATCAAGGAAATGCAAATCAAATCCACAATTTCACTCTGGTTAAAACAACTATTATAAAAAATAAACAAAAAATAACAAATCCTCTCAAGAATGTAGAGATAAAAGAACGTTTATACAATGTTGGTGGAAATGTAAGTTAGTACAGCCATTACGGAAAATAATGTAGAGGTTTCTCAAAAAATCAAAAATAGAACTACCAGGCAATTCTACAATCCCACCACTGGGTATTTATTCAAAGGAAAATAAATCAATACATCAAAGGGATATCTGCACTCCCATGTTATTGTAGCACTCTTCATAACAGCTAAGATATGGAATCAACCTAAATGTGTATCAAGAGATGAATGGATAGACAAGATATGGCATATATACACAATGGAATACTATTCAACCATAAAAAGAACAAAATGAATTCACAGCAAAATGTTATTCACAGCAAAATGAATGAGTCTGGAGGACTTTACGTTAAGTTAAATAAGTCTGTCACAGTAAGATAAGTACTGCATGTTCTTATTCATATGTGGAAGCCAAAAAAAAAAAAATGAGTTCATGGAAGTAGAAACTAGAATTGCGGGTATTAAAGGTTGGGAAGTGTCGGAGGGAGGAGAGGATTGGGAGAGGTTGGTTAATGGACACAAAATTAAAGCTACATAGGAGGAATGAATTCTGGTATTCTGCAGCGCTGTGGAGTGAATATGGGTAACTATAACTTATTGTATAATCTCAAAAGGCTAGAAGAGAGGATTTTGAATGTCCACAAAACAAAGAAATGATAGATGTTTGAGGTAATGGATATGCTAATTACCCTGATTGGATCATTACACATTGTGTACCTGTATTGAAATATGACTTCATATTCCATAAATAGGTACATTTATTACATGTCAACTAAAAGTAAAAGGAAAAAATTTTAAAAGAACAAAAATACTAAAAAAAAAAAATGACACTTCTGCGAGTAGGTCTCATAAGTTACACTAATCAGATTAAAATTTTTGTACAGTCCAGAGAAATGTGGATATACTTGAAAAACTTTTAAAAGAGAAAATAAGGTGATGATAATATTCAACTCAATGTAGAATTGTATTTATTTGTGATAAAAGATATCCACCAAAACAATGTATTATTTACAGAGAAACACTAGCACAGAGCATGTTGAAGCCCTCTAGCTTTTTTTGTCACTTAAAAATAAAACACATACACTTTCATACACACACACATAAACACATTAAAGGAAGATACCTTAAACGAAATGCACAAATTCCAGTAATCTAATTATTAAGGTACATTTGCTTTTCTTTAATGTTACAATGCGAGTATATAGATTGACTATGTTTTACACTGATTTTGGTATAAAATATTGTAAACATACAGGACTAAGGAGAATTTAAGATAATGAATATCTGTATGACAACTGTCAAACTATATTTATATATATGTATTATGTGTGCCATGTATTTTTAACCAAGCAAAAAATAAATAAATAAGTAAAACTACCTCTGAATCCCTAACTACATTCCTTACCTCCTCCCTTAGAGATAACAGTTTTCATAAATTTGCTAACATTATTTTCATGGATGTGTTAATACTTGCACATTCATAAATAATATATAACATAATTTTGATGGTTTTTTGTTTTGTATATGTGAAACTATTTTTACATGTAGCTGTAACTCATTAATTTTAACTCCAGTACAGTACATTGACTTAATATCACTCTGTGTATTTATCCTTTGTCTTATTAATGGATGTATAAAGTGTTTCCAAGTATTCGTAATTACAAACAGTACTGCAATCAATACTCATCTATTTCGTTCTTTGAGCACATGCCTGAGAGCTCTTTAGGATAAACCTAGCAGTGGAATTGCTATGTAGTACGGTATATTGCATAGTTTTGTCAGTTTAGACATTCACCAGCAACATATCTATTACCTGGTTTGCACACTCTCATTTGGTATTGTCAGTCTTTTACTTTTTTCAATTTGATGTACATGAAGTACTATCTCACTTTAATTTGCATTTCCCTGATTATAAGCTACTATAATGAGATGGGTCATCTTTTTATATTTTCATTATTATTCAGGTTTTTTATTGGACTTTGTCTTAGATTTATTAACTTGAACTCACTCTTCTATATCAAAACACTCATCTAAGTCACTGGCCTGACACTGAAAGCCTAAGATAGAAATATATGACCAACTGCAATTTAAACCCAGGCATCCTGTAATTAAATACCTTGTTTACCATTTGTTCATATTTAATAAGTAGTATTGCCCATCATATTAAAATAAATTTTACATGTCAATCATTAATAGTATCATAATAAATACATTCAATTTTAGCATGCTATAAAAAATCACTGAATTATTTTAAAATTTCCCACGTAGATTCCAAAACTATACATTAAAGCAAAAAGTGTTAATGAATCAAAATATGAGAAATAATTATCTAAAACATTCCCAAAGGAAAAAAGTACTTAGCTTTACTTGTCTACTTATTCCCATGACCTTTTCCGCGCTATTAAAAAGAAAAAGGAAATTGCCAAATGTTATTTAACTTTTGCTGAGACTTCTCCCTGGAATTTAGAAAAATGGGTGATTGTATCATGTTTATTTTTTCTTTTCTGTGTTTTACAAGCATCCTCTTGTACTTCGATTTTTTTATTCTGTAATAACACATTAAAATAAATCACAAAGTACAGTCTCATATATTTTATTTTGTTTCTGTTGTTTCTGAATGATCTCTGTTTTGATGCCTCCTCACTACATGCTTCATGTATTTCACCCTGTATGTCTGATGTCTCTTCTGATGGCTAATTTTTTCAGGCTTGTTTATAGTTACCAATTATACAAATAGACATTGTTTGAAGAGTTAAAAAGCACAGCTCTCTCCACAGGTGCAAAAATGAATGTGCTTAGAACTAGGTTTCATTTTAATTATCAAATCATCAATATTGATGAGACAGCAGGCTCTTTTTATGATTCTAAAGCCAACATTGTGTTTGCTGTTGGTTTTATTGAACAACTGCATGACGATGCTACTGATGAAAGAGGATGCAGACTTTAAAGCTGCTATAAAACTTGCTTTAAAAATTGAAAAACACAGAAATCTGGATACATGAAATGGTTTTTGAGTCCTGAGAGGATTGATAGCTAATATTAATGTCAAAATACTATCATTAACATACTTCTTATAGGATTGAAACATAAATAATGGTTGGTAGACTCAATACACTTACTGGAAAGTGAAAGTTGCCTATAAGCCATTATACCATATTGCCTCTGAAGTTATATAAATAGAATTTCAGTTCTAGTGGAAGAAAATATAAACCTGAGCTGTGAGCTGTCGGTTGTTCCTTTAGGTATATACACACACACACACACACACACACACACACACACAGAAATATAATTCATACACACAGTTTTTTCTATAAAAAGGAAGTTCAATTAGATGCCATCACTGAAGCACTGAGGTGTAGAAGACCAGCTAGTTCAAAACTCAGTGCTAGAAAAGGATATAAATTTACATGGGAAATGTTACAAATTGGTTACATGATTCCGAAAGCTCTCATCCCCATTGAGGGTGTTTAGGGATAAGAATTTGGGAAAATATGGTTTCTCTAGAGAAAGCTGGGCTATGCTATGAGTCTCCATCCGTAATCTCAGGAATAGAGTTGCCTGCCCTTTCCCTCAGTCTAAAAATGAAGACTTCAATGAGATCTTTCAGAGTTTGGGATCTATTCTCTGAAGCAGGGTGGATGCAATGACCCAGGGCTAATGGCAGAAGTAAAGGAGAGGGGACCACGTTGCTTGGCAAGTCCTTCCAGAGTTTGTTGGACATGTGAATGTTTCCCATGACTTGAGTTGTGCTCAAAGGGCTTAAGAGTGGAACGGAGAGGAAGAAAATAAAGTGAAAAATGATGAGGAAAGAAGAAAGAGGGAGTGAAAAAGGGAGAGAGAGAGAGAGAGCATGAGACTCTAAGATTTTGTCCAGTAAGTTTGCCATTTGGAATCTCAATAAGCCTCTTCAGAGACAAGGCAAAGTTTTCCTGGGATTTCTATTTGCATCAGAAGAAATAAATTTTGAGCTATGTGGTGGCCCTCCACTGTATCACCTTAGTAAAACTGGATGTACATTTCCTAGAATTCCCTTCTCTGTATAGTATCAGGCTATGCTGGCCATAGGAGAAATCTGAAAGGCATCGGGAAGGGAGAAGTAAAGCTTAACCATTGAGCTCTGAAGGTCAGTAAAGAGATCAGGCATTTTACAGCCATAGTTGTGGGTTTTCTGGCTCACTTAGTTAGCATGATGCCAAATCTGAACCCGTAACTCCTCCATGTCCCTTCAGATGTTCTTTAGTTACTCCAAGTTCTTGGCCAAGTGTATGTGTGCAGCTCATGAGCAGAGTGCCATTTTTTCAACTGCAGGTGTGAACAGCAACGTTGGAGGCAATGAGTCTCTGACATGGGTCATTTTATTAGGCCATTCTCACACTGCTATAGGGAAATACCTGAGATTGGGTAATTTGTAAGAAAAGGAGTTTTATTGACTCACAGTTCTACAGGCTGTACAGGAAGCACAGTGGCATCTGCTTCTGGGGAGGCCTCAGGAAGCTTCTAATCATGGCAGAAGGCAAAAAGGGAGCAGGCACATTACACGGTGAAAGCAGGAGCCAGAGAGAGAGGCAGGCAGTGCCATACACTTTTAAACAACCAAATTTCACTAGAACTACTCACTATAGTGAGGACAACACCAAGAGGGTGGTATTAAGCCATTCATAAGAAGCTACCCCATGATGCAATCACCTCCCATAGGCCCCATCTCCAACACTGGGGATTACATTTCAACCTGAGATTTCTGTGGGGACACATGTACAAACTATATCAGGCATAGTTTGTCCTGAAGGTCCCACTTCTTCCATGCTAGTCCAGGCTGTCTCTGCTTCCATCTGTATCCAGGTTTCCGTTTAGACTGCTGGTCTAGCTGACCTATAGTATCTACAGGTTCCTCATCAGATGCAGAGCAACTGACTGCTCTACTAGCTCCTCTCATTGTGAGATGCCTATGATCAATCCTTATTCTGTGTCTCCCTTAGCAGTTTTGCTTCTCTGATCAAACTCAGACCGATACAAGCTATAAAAGGAAGAGGGTGCGTCAGTAAAAATTGACACCCTCAACGATACGGGGAGGGGTTAAGGGGAATCCCCAAAGAAACCATAAGCGTGCCCTGCCCTCGGGAAGGAATCAGCTTTCTCCTTCAGCCAAGCC
This sequence comes from Macaca nemestrina, assembly GCF_043159975.1. Taxonomy (NCBI): domain Eukaryota; kingdom Metazoa; phylum Chordata; class Mammalia; order Primates; family Cercopithecidae; genus Macaca; species Macaca nemestrina. The sequence continues at coordinate 92,719,398 of NC_092127.1, forward strand.
CAGAAAACAATTTGATTGGCACAGTCTGTAGCCACAGGAATCCAGGTTTTCTACCTACAACAGAGCCTGACTGGAGAAAAAGGAGTATCTGTCATTTTGCCTGAAATTGGATACTTTGCTTTTTAATTTACAGGTGTGGGCATCCATTGCACTGAAATAAGACTGATTTGTGACTTAAGGTGATAGCAGCTTGAATTAGCTAAGAGGGAGCAGAAAAAGCTATGGGCTGCCAAAATTTTTATCCCAGCTACAGGTGAAAAATGTGCCCCACTAACAAAGTTAAATGTGCAGGATGATAAGACATAAATGTGATTCCGATTGCATCCACTACTTGTGTTATTCACTACATTCATTGCACCACTATTTTTGCTTTCTTTATTTCCCAGGTATGTGTTTGCTTACTTCACTGTTCACATGTTCAGCTTCTTCCTTTTTCCCCTATTTTGTTTTACTTTTGTGTTTTCTGCTTTGCACTAACATTATCACCTATTTGTAAATGTCTCTTTAAGCAATTCTGATTCTATATTGAGCACCTGTTTCACTTTTGTTCAGTGACAAAACAAGCAAAGTTGCAGCATCAAAGAAAAATTACTAGTCGAAAGGTTTGAAATTGTTTCCCCCTAAAATGAGAAGGAAATAACCACAATCCTTTTTGGAAAGCGGCAGGGTATAAGGCTGATTAGAAAAAGACACCTGTTTGCAATTTAGCTACTGCAGGTCCATGAAAATTGTGCTTATGCAATATTACTGAGGACTTTTAGAGAACACAGCCTGATAAAGGATGAGAATTTATTTCCTAGTGAAGACTACATCCCAAGGGAAAATGGGCTAAGAAAGTGCCTAAGTGTGGGGGTTTTTAAATTCACAATAAACATTATGATCCAGAGCATCAACTAAAAGATAAAATGAGTAACAATAGAAACAAATTATTGATATGAAAATAACACTAAAGATATGCAAAACAACCTCATCTTTGACCTGCTTATTTGCTATACAGACTGGTAAGTCTGATGGGATTCCACTCCCACTTTTAGTGACTGGTTTATGGTGGCTAAATTTTCTCTTTCTTTCAAAGAAATTATTTTGAATAGAAATTAATTAGAGAAGAAGGCATAGAAAAAAATGTTATGTGCAAGTGGAAAATAACTTTCAGAGGAATTAATGTTGGTTTTATACCTATTGCTCATTTGGACAGTCCAATCCTGTCCTCTAGGGCAGTAATAATGACAAATAATCTAAGCCTACAGGTTGCTGTAGATACTCTAATGCAAGGAAAACTTGAAAAGTTACCAGAAGAACAAGGTTCTCTGACTCAATAAGACTCAATGAGCTGCCAATGCTAACATTTGGCATAACATTGAATGCACAGTATTAAATAGATATGGAAATCTATAAATAAAGGGGAAAGTGCTCATGTTTAGTAGCAGGTAAGAAAAGAGTAAGTTTAAGAGAAAATCAGGAGAGCAGATACACTTTGGGAATGAGGGAATCAGAGAGTGAAAGAGGCAGAAACTGTAAACTGTTCACAAAAAATTGAGTGGCTATTATATTACAGTGCAGGTTTATTCAAGAAAAGTTAAGTTTTCTGTAAAGGCAGCAATGCCCATTCTCCACTCTTGTTACCCTGGCAACACAAATTCTTTCTCATAATAATGTCATTATAATAACAAAAAATGAACAAAAATGATATGAGAAGTGATTAGGGGGCAGGTCTCAATCCACCTTGGAAAATGCTCTGGGGAAGAATACGAAAGCTATTTGTTCCATAAAAGAGTGAAAGCGTGAGGAAGTTCACTGAATTGAATGAAAATAAGTTGAGTGGATTACCTTTAAATGCTTGAACTGACATACATACCACACAGTTCTCTGCTTGGATTGAGGCAAATGGAAATCCTGCCTGCCTTGTCATGTACTTGAGAAGGCCACACTCTAGTCTCTTTCCAGCTGTATCCCTGTGTATGAGGTGAGCTGTTACTGGGTCCATCGGGATATATATAGCCAAAACCCATGCATCACCTTCCAGACCATAGTACTGGTTCTAGTGCCCCAGAATTCCCTACCTGAATCACTCCAAGTCTGTTTTCACGGCCTACAAGTGTCCGCTTTAGGATAGATTACCCCATTGTTGTGGGTACCGCTAGTCCAAACTGTTGGCCAGGGGGAGGTTGTTTGTGGGAACTAGACAGATTTAGAAGTCCAGGCTACAGTGTTCAGCCCCACAGTGTGAGATTGATCCAGGAATGAATGAGCATTGGGACACTGTGCAGTCCCAGTAAAGCACTAAATTCTTTATTTCTAGGTAATTATGTGAAGTGTCTTCTTCAAAGTAAAAGATTTGATAGTGTTGTCCAGGAGCGGTGGCTCACTCCTCTAATCCTAGAACTTCGGGCTGAGGCGGGCGGATGGCGAGGTCAGGAGATCGAGACCATCCTGGTCAACATGGTGAAACCCCATCTTTACTAAAAATACAAAAAATTAGCTGGGTATGGTGGCATGCACCTGTAGTCCCAGCTACTCAGGAGGCTAAAGCAGGAGAACCCGGGAGGGTTGAGGTTGCTTGAACCCGGGAGGCAGAAGTTGCAGTGAGCCGAGATTGTGCCACTGCACTCCAGCCTGGTGACAGAACGAGACTCAGTCTCAAAAAAAAAAAAAAAAAAAAGAGATTAGATAGTGTTTAGCTCTTGGTTATTTTGAGTTTTATGTGATATTTAAATGTTTAGACATATGGAATATGAGTCACCATTTCTGCTATCATCCTGAACTTGCGAATGTTAAGTGCAGACCTGATGCTGCCTGTCATAAATAATTACACTATAGTTTGTGTTGACTATTTTTTTTTTCTGTAAGTGCTTTAAAGGCAAAGATGAATAGTAACTGAAACACATTATGAACACATTTGGAGTATGATTTGGATAATCTGTAAATACAGAATTAAAACAATTCATCTTAATTTTATATATACATGAAATTGCCAAAGGCCTTCTATGCATGCTCTCATCAGACACCAAATAAAAGAAAAAAAAGAGCAGATCAGAAACCAAGGGAGAATGTCTCTGCAAAGTTAGCAACATGAACTTTTTAACTACGTTAAAAAGTAAAGCACATGCGTTAGCATTATGAGTATAATTCAGGCAAGGTACAGACTTTAAAAGTATATTATTTTCCTACAACAGACTTATTGTGTTGGTAACTTTCTTATTTTTTGACTAAATATCTACTCATATTTTATAAATATTGTAAATGGGATGAAATGGATGTGAAATGGATATGAAAGCACTTTGAAATTCTATTATATACACATAAACATTTTTATATATGTTAATTTTAGAAGTAAAAATACATATCTATATGTAATATACAGTGAAACTGTACTCTATAAACATTGACCTAATTATGGAAAACATTTAAGAAAATGCCTTTGTGGTAAATGTTGCATCATTAGTATTGATTTTCAATAGATTATGCGGCAAATACTGTTAAGAAATGTCTAAGCACAAGCTAGAAGATCAAACCTATTTCTCCCTCACATTTCATTTTAGTATTTAGTATAATCTTCTTTGCACAAGTTATTTGTGTATATGTGTAAGCTCTGACCTTTTAGAGTCAAGTTCCAAAGCATGGTGACATTCACCAAAAATAATGTTGAGTAGCAGGTGACATTCACTGTGCAGAAACCTGGAAATAAGCAATGAGCAAGAAGAGGAGGTCCCTGCTTCAATGGAGATGGCAGTCTAATTGGAGAAAGGTAATGAAGAAGCCCAGTGTGTCAGCATACATGTATAATTTTACTTATTATAAGCACATTATCTGAAAGGAAAATGGTCTAAAAGGGCATTTCATTAAACAGTGGTTCTTAAGCTGTAGCCTGCATTAGAGTCACCTGAAGGGACTGTTGAAATGCAGATTACCAACCTAACTCCATTATTTTGCATATATAACTACTTCTCAAGTAATGCTGATGCTACGGGTCCCAGACCAAACTTTGAGAAGCACTGTTACAAGGAAATCTCACCTGAATTGGGAGATGGAAACTCTTACATTTGGATCCAGTACTCAAAACATCTTGACATCAGCAAGGGCTGAATAAATGTCTGTTGATTTAAATTATGTGCTTCCTGTAACGTATCCTACTTACCAGGTATTTCATTCTTCTTATGACCATTTACTCAGTGGTAATATCGAATTTATTATGACAAACATAATTGTGTCAGAAAATCAACAGGTGGAAGTATTATGACCAGAGCTAAAACCTGAGCTTTTCTCTTTGATAATTGTTGCTTATAAAACTATATTTTAAGTAATAGGAAGTTCAGGAAATTTTACATGAGAGAAAATGAAGAATGGCAATTACTGTAAGTAGAAGCAATAAGAAACTATAGAAGAAAAAAAGGCAAATTATATAAAAAAGTAACTTAAATAAAATGTTCTGCCAAGAAGAATTGGTATGCAACCTATCGTTTAGTTTAAACTGGGGAAATTATACAAATGCAATCATTAGAATTTACATGTATTTGAAACATAGTATGTCAAAATCGCATAGCTTGCATGAAAGCTACACCAAAGTAGTTAAATGCTGGTTAATTTGACAAATCACATTCTTAATATTTTGTTCCAAGCTACTCTATTTTTGTGATCTGAAGAATAGGATTATATATATTAAACTGAAAAATTAAGCATTATACAAATATAATACTGTATTCAGGCTTTATGTCTGTTCTTACTATAATATAATTATACAGATGGAAATACAGAATTAAAATTCAATGTGATTATACTTTTATAATAGTATTTACTTTATAGATATTTTCATATTAATAAAACGAGTGATTATAAGAAAGAAATTTTAGAGATAATGTTGTACACGTGTTGATAAATTATTCATTTTTTTCCTCTAGGCTACAACTACACAATGCAAAACACTATAATATTTGAGTAATGAAAGAAATGACCTTTGTATGCATATAAAAGAAGGTATTCCTACATGTTTCCCTCAGGTTATTAAGTCAAATCAAAATTCTTCAGCCTGACATTTTTGAGGATTCTGTCTGCATCTATAAAAATCAAGTTGGTTGTTTGTTTTTTAATCCAAAAAGGCAATTCTAAACAAATGTGAGCTAATGCTGCTCAAAGAAACTTTTGCTCAAAAGATATTGGCTTAAGAATAAACTGAAAGTATTAAATGTGTGTTAGCTGGCAATTGATAGATTGATTTATCATAATCACAATATGTCAACTAATGTAATTTATGTCTACACTGGAACACTGGATAACTTTTTTTTTTTCCTTTTTTCTTTTTTAAGATGAGGTCCTGCCCTGTTGCCAGGCTGGAGTGCAATGGCATGATCGCAGCTCATTGCAACCTCTGCCTTCCAGGTTCAAGTGATTCTCTTGCCTCAGCCTCCCCAGTAGCTGGGATTATAGGCACGTGCCACCATGGCCGGCTAATTTTTTGTATCTTTACAAAAAATGGGGTCTCGCCATGGGTTGATCTCGAACTCCTGACCCTGGGATCCACCCACCTAGGCGTCCCAAAGTGCTGAGATTACAGGAGTGAGCTACTCTGCCTGGCCTACAATGGATAATTAATTAGAAGCAAAATTATAAATAATTTCTGTGATCTTCTATTTTTCATTCTCACAGAAAATTATGGGGAAAATATGGTTGAACTAATAAATGCAGACTGATTCTGACTTGAATTGTCTTTTCTATATAACCATACCTGGGTTAGGGTGAAGTACAATTAGAATTCATAAGAGTTAAATTATGATTAATTTTAACATAAGTAAGTGAAACTACCTTTGCAAAAATCGTAACTGAGGAAATAACTAGAGTGAAAGATATCTGACCTAACCAATTCTATATTGTCCATTCCTGGCCATAAGCTGAACTAACTTTGGGAGGAACTTAGTTTATAGTTTAACGTTGAAACAGAGATGATAACAGCCCTTTCCCAGAACAAACCCCCTTCCTTTCTGGAGACTAGACTGCCTTTACAGGACTAACAAATTAGCCACAAGTTTAGAAATTACGGTTTAGGAGCCAAGCAGCCTCTGATTGTAAGAGTCTGAAACTCTCCAAATTGCTCCTGGGAAAAACATCCCTGTTGTATAAGTGCTTGAGATATTGTGCAGACCTGTATTCAAGGAATCAGCTGGTACCACCCAGATCAATAAACTGGCTCATCTGTCTTGTGGTCCCCACCCAGGAACTGACTCGTCGCAAGAGGACAACTTCAGCTCCCTATGATTTCATCTCAGAGCCAGCCAATCAGTGCTCCCAACTCATTGGCCCCCTACCCACCAAATTATCCTTAAAAACTCTGATCCCTGTATTCTCAGGGAGACTGATTTGAGTACTAATAAAACTCTGGTCTCCCACACAGTCGGCTCTGTGTCAATTAAATTCTTTCTCTATTGCTATTCCCCTGTCTTGATAAATTGGCTCTGTCTATGCAGAGGGGAACCCATTGGGAAATTACATAAGTGTCCTGAAAAAGTAGCAGAATCTACCCAAATTATGTAAATGCTGGTTACAAGACTCAGCTACACTGCCATCTCCAGAAAATTCCTTCTCCACCCAATCTGTTGGGGGTAGAGTGCATTATATGTCCCTCCACCATTCATTAGTACCCAGTGCTTGACTGCTGTAGTCTAGTGTACCATATGTTATTGATAATATTCATTTACTTGTCTGTCTACTCATTTGTACTGTGAACTCCTCAGAGACAATGAATGTGTCTTACTCACTTTTGTAACCCAACACTCAGCACAGTGCCTGGAAAAAAGTGTCATCATATTTTTGTTCAGTGAAAAATGAGGAATCTTAGTTTGTATTCACTTCCTAATTTTTAAAAAAGGCAGTTGACAAAAAAGTACACTAAAATAAAAGTTAAAAAGTGATCATTTTGAAAAACAAATTATTAGAATGTTAGCAAGCAGGAAAAAATATAAATTTTTAACAATTGCTAATTCTAGGTTAAAGTTCAATTATTGGCATCTTACTGGCTACTTTAAATAAGAGAATGCTATTGGTAAGAATGAATCCCATGATAAATAATAAATGCAATTACTAATTTGAAGAGAAATATGGTTAAAGTTAACACTCAGAAAATATAACAAAAAAAACTCTGAAAATGTTGTTAGTTCTAGGTAAAAATCAAGCTCTAAGATTGTCAGAAACTAAAGAGAGAAATATAATCAATTTTAATATTCAAAGTAATCATAAAATGACATTTTTTTTCTGATTTTCCAAAACTAAAATTCTAGAGGATTTTCCTTGATGTCTCCTGAAGGGAACACTGTGCTATAAGGCCAGGGTCCCCAACCACTGGGCCGCGGACTGGTACCAGTTTGTGGCCTATTAGGAACCAGGCCACACAACAGGGAGTGAGCAGGAGGTGAGCCACTGGCATTACTGCCTGAGCTCCACCTCCTGTGAGATCAGCGCGGGTGTTAGATTCTCTCAGGAGCCTGAACCCTATTGTGAGCCGCACTTGCAAGGGATCATCTAGGTTGTGCATTCCTTATGAGAATCTAACTAATGCCTGATAATCTGAGGTGGAACAGTTTCATCCCAAAACCATCCCATCCCTTCCCCCAGATCTGTGGAAAAATTGTCTTCCTGGCAACCAGTCCCTGATACCAAAAAAGCTGGGGACCACTGATGTAGAGGGCAGTATGCTTTACAAATCCACATAACGATTATCCAGGCAAATTTAACATAATAGCTTCTACAGCCTTTCTCAATCCATGAGTACATGATGCTATAGAAAATTCCAGTAAAAGCAACTATTCAAGATGTGAAACACTGAAGTTCAAAAGCAGTTCCCAGTCTGGCTTGCAACAACAATAATGCTCTCAACATCAAGGGTGATATATGATTCAGCTCATCCGCTAAGAGTAATACCATTAATGGCAATCATAGTTTTTGTTTGTTCATTTTTATTTATCTTAAAATTGAGGAACAAAAAGTATCACGTTATGAGACTTGATAGTCATTTTGTTGATTAAAGGTAGGCCCACATGCTTTAAAAATCAGCTACAGATCGCTGATATTTGATAAGAAAATTAGTTTTCAAAACAAGAAATCTTGGCTTAAGAAGTCGCCACATCATCTTTGAACGAGGATAGTAGGAGAAAGTGTTCAGGGCCTGATATTTCTTTGGCAAATAATTCAGGTCTGCTCTAACATAAAATGAAATATATTATTAAGGCCTGGAAGACTTATACTATCCTGAATAGACTCAATAATTGTAGCCTCTACCATTTTCATAGCAAATATTATCAATCATTCTCCAGGGCCTATAAAATATAGCATTTTATGCAATTTGACTTCCTAGTGAACAAGTAAAAGCTAAATTAGTTGTAAAATATACCCTGAGGTAACTAAACATGTTAGCATGCTTGATGTGGTTGTTGGAAATAAGCCAATTAGACATTGGAGAACATGTACCAAAAACTGATTTGAGTTTTATAGTTGATCCTGAGTTATCCCATCAAACAACAATGTATAGCTACTAGACGACAACAACAATAAAGTCATGTCATCAACATGTTGCAGAATATATATCTTCTGCTTTTCCATAGTAGTAGCACATATTCCTTCAGTTCACGTAACAGCTGTGGTTATTAATCCAAAGTTAAAGAGAAAGAATGTCAAAAATTATGATTTTTGAGAAACTGGGTTTTGATGTGATTTTCAACTTCATATCACCAGAAGTTTCATAGGTAATAAAATTATGTATCTATAAATTACATTAATCTACATTGTTTACATTATAATTAAACAGAATTTAATATACTGCTTGAAAATTAAATTTATATGTGCAATGTTATAATGATATAAATCACTTGAAGTCTTTAATTTTAGACAAAAGTTAGTATAACCTATTTTGCTATTTTTCAACCATCCTATTCTTAGTGGATGTTTGTATTTTGTCATGTGTCAGCAGAAGAAAAATGGCAGAAATTTTCATATGATTGACTATGAGAAGTAATACAAGCAAAGTGCAATATCTAAGTTGTACTTTTATCATTGTAGAAGAAAAAAATAATGTAATCTTAGTATTGAATTATTTCAATAGTACAGAATAAGACAATTTTGCTAGATATTCACTTTCTTATGACTCCTTTTGATAATTTAGAGCACATGACATTAAGCAAAAAAGAATAAAAAAGTCTAGACTAACATCATTTTCTGCAATAAACTTAACAAATTGTACCACTTGCTGAATATTATTCCTCATAAAAGAATATTTGGAGAGCTGAGGTTGTATAATACAGGCATAGATTACTCATGTTGATGATTTAGGAAACTCTCGAAATAGCTCATCATTTTCTAATCCTTTATACATTAATCCTGGACAGTTATATATAACCAATGAGTTTTCTTTAAGAAGATTGGTACCAAGACAGTTAGTACTGAATAACATCCTGACTGGACCACATTCCAGACTTAGTAGGATGAGGGGAAGTAAGTAAATGGAAAACAGCATCTGCTCTGTCTCTTAAATGAAGCTGGTATAACAGAGGTTTTTACAAAGAATGATAACATCACGGAAGCATTTAAACATAATTGGATTACTCTTGGTACAATTACCCCTATAAATGTGCTTTGAATCTTCCTATGACCTTCTACATCTAATTGGCAAAATTTAGTAAGAGGATAGAAAAGCAATAAATACAGGATGTTCATTTCAGTGTTTCAGCAGCATAATTGCTACTTATTAATAATAAGTATTGCTTTTCATCTTTTTGGACCTCATTTTTGAGTTTCTAAAATATTCTTATAATATTCATAACCTTTATGCATATATTCACACACATACATGAATAATATGTATTTTATTTGAATTTGTATCATTGAATAACAAATTAAATTACTTAGTACTTAAATAAATAAGTATTATTTCTGTATCATTTGTCTCTAAAACCTTTAGTGCTTTTCATTAAATTAATGTAGAGATAGTCTAAGATTCTGTTGTCAAGCTCTTTAGGAGACCTAGTAGCAGAGCATGGCAGGAAATAAATACATCAATAAGGACTTTTAAGGTTAGGTGTTCCATCTATTTTACTAATATCCTGTCTTTCCTTGGAATGGTGTTGATGCCTAGCACACATACCTTTCACATAAAAATCGAGATTAGAAGGACCTACTTGAATTATAATGTCAAATACAGTCACGTGCTGCATAATGACATTTCAGTCAAAAAGACAGAACACATATATGACGGGGTCCCATAATATTATAGTGGAGCTGAAAATTCCTATTGCCTAGTGATTTTGTAGCTGTCATAACGTCATAGTGCAATTCATTACTCACGTGTTTGTGATGATGCTGGTATAAACAAACCTACTGAACTGCCAGTCATATAAAATTATAGCACATTCAATTACATACAATACCTAATAATTGATAATGGTAATAAAGGACTATGTTATTAGTTTATGTATTTACTATACTATACATTTTATTGTTATTTTAGAATGTATTCCTTCTACTTATTTTTTTAAAAAGTTAATGGCAAAACAGCCTCAGGCAGGTCTTGCAGGAGGTATTCCAGAAGAATGCATTGTTATCATAGTAGATGATACCGCCATGTGTATAATTGCCTCTAAAACCAACAGTGAGACAAGATGTGAAGGTGGAAGACAGTGATATTGATGATCTTGACCCAGTGTAACCCTAGACTAATGTGTGTGTTTGAGTCTTAGATTATAACAAGAAAATTTAACAAGTATAATCAAATGAAAAAAATTAAAAATAGGAAAATGTTTATAGAATACAAATATAAAGAAAGAATTTTTGTATTACTATAGAATGTATTTGTGTTTTAAGCTAAGTATTATTACAGAACAGTCAGAAAGTTAAAAAAATTAAAAGTTTATGAAGTATAAAAGTTACACTAAATAAAAGTTAATTTATTATGGAAGAAAAAAATCTTTTTTTTTTAAATAAATCCAGGATAGCCTAAGTGTACAAGTGTCTATAAAGTGTACCGTAGTTTTCAGTAATCTCCTAGGTCTTTACATTCACCCACTGACTCACCCAGAACAACTTCAAGTCCTATAAGCTCCATTCATGGTAAGTGCTCTATATAAGTGTACCATTTAGACATCTTTCATACTATATTTTTACTGTGACTCTTCTATGTTTAGATACACAAATACCACTGTGTTATAATTGCCTCCAATATTCAATACAGTAAAATGCTGTACAAATTTGTAACCTAGGAGCAATAGGCTAGGTGTACAGTAGTTTATAGCATCTAGGTTTGTGTAAGTACACACAAAAACACCGAACGATACATTTCTCAGAAATGTATCCCCATTGTTAAGCAATACATGACTGTATTAGAGATTCTTATTCATGCGCAAACTCAACAAGTAATAGCAAAATTCATCAAATAGTCAAATAGTTCTTTGAATGTTATACTTAAAATTTAGAAGATGATTGATTTGGCAAAATTTATCCCCATTTTTTAGTTTATTTTTTCAAATAAATAAAATTGCTCTATTTAGTAAAAATTACTCTGGGGACCAAAAAAAATAATCCATGTCGCCCAGGCTGGAGTGCAATGGCGCAATCTCGGCTCACTGCAATCTCTGCCTCCCGGATTCAAGCGACTCTCCTGCCTCAGCCTCCTGAGTAGCGGGGATTACAGGTGCCCGCCACCATATCCAGCTAATTTTTTGTATTTTTAGTAGAGAAGGGGTTTCTCTATGTTGGCCAAACTGGTCTCAAACTCCTGACCTCGTGATCTGTATTCTGGAAAAAATATTTTACGTTCATATTCGACCAGAACAGGAACAATTAATACTGCACATCCATGCTAAAGTATATTATTCTTCTTTTGCTATTTTGATGCTTCTAGGAACTTTCTTTAACATTTGAAATTATCTGATACTTAATAATTCTCTTTAAGGAAATTCTACATGTCTTTTTGATTCACAATTTTATTTTTATATACAGTGCTTTCAGCACTTACACAGAATCAATACTCATGCAAGAAAGAATTTGATACCATTACCACCATTAAAGGAAATATCAATTTCAGACACAGTTACAATGTCAATTACAGGCATAGTTAGAAATGGAATTTAAATAGAAAACTGGGGATGGATATAAATGAATGGTCATTCATTCTTTGTGTAATTTTCTACACAAAAACAATAAAAATATGAAAACTATCGTGCTCAGCTATAGGTCTATTTTTTTTTTCCCCTTATACGTTAAAACATCTACATGATTTTCTATCCTAGGCTTTGAAACAGTGACCACTGGGAAATGTGATATCTTAGCTGACAAATGATTAGCATAGAGGATCTTAATGTGTTGTTGTGAATGAAATTATATTACATATTGTATAACTTTATAGCAGTAACATTATACATATAACAAAAGGTTCACTTGTAGAAAACAGGGATATAGTGATTTTTTAGATGTAGTGAAGCAGAAATTGTTTCAATGCACTGGAATATGCAATTTGAATTCTACCTGAGTGAGCCTTCACATATAGTCAAGTTTTCTGCCAAGAACAAAAAAGTGTTTGTAATACAATGGCTATCCAATGTTTTTAAAATGATCTGATACATTTTTTACAAAAAGAAAGCTCAGTTTTCTTACTTGTTCAGGTATGGGCAAGATGAACTACTTTGAAATTTGTCATCATTGGACTATTATCTGCTGAGCTGATTATTTCTATGAGCTTTACTTCTTTACAAAATGGCAGCAATAATAACAATAAAGCACTGTTATAAAAGTAATTAACATATATGATTTAGAAAAGCTATTAAAATGTTTTTAAGCAATATTTATCTTGAATCCCTTAAATGGATCAGAGGGTGCCACAAACAAAACTGATTTCAAGAAAAACTACCTTAATTAAAAAACAGGAAGGGAGAAAGGACAGGGAAGAGAAAAAATAATAGAAAGTCCTACACTGTATCTTTCTATGTAACAAGTCAATATGGCATCAGTATTGCATTACAATATAAAAAGTACAGAAATAAATATTAGAGAATAGGGATTTTATATTATCATAAAATAACTTCTAAGAATTCATATGGACCATTTTCTCCTTGTTTTACAGGCAAATATTAAGTTTATATCTATGCTTTTTAAATATTATACACCATATTCCATAAATCCAAAAATACTTGTTTTTTAATATATGAGAAGTTATTAAAACAACATAATACATTCAGAGGCAGCATGTTACTAAGAAAGTATCATTGGAAAAGCAAATATTTTCTTTGAAAATCATTTATGTAACTGCTTTAGCAAGAGAGCTTGTATCTGTCAGGACAATCTAGAGTATGGTGATAAAAGAAATCTAAAAATCTCAACAAAGGTTTATTTAATGTTCCATGTCTATCAGGAAAAACTGGGGCCCTGCTGCATTGCTGTTCTCAGTCTTGGAAACAAACTGACAGAATATCCACTAACTAAAACTGTCACTGTGGCAGAGAGAAAGAAGATAGTGAATTTATACTATCCATAAAGCTCCACCAAGAAGTGACACACACTGGCAAAAGCAAGTCATATGGTGACATCTCACTTCAATACCACTGGGCATTGAAACTTAACAACTATTTGGGAAGAGAGGCAGAAATACTTGGTTTATAGTGTTGATGACTAACACAAGAGGATTAAGAAATCATATGTGAGCAGTAAAATTTACTGCTATACCAATATGGTTAGTAGAAGATTATAGGCTATATTATGTTACTATATACTGTAGGCTTAAGCAAAAAAGCATACTGCTAGTTTGATACAATTTATAATTTATCATTGAAAAGTAATTTCAGCAGTATTTGGGAAGAATCACAAAATAAGTCAAAACCGACTAAGTAACCATATTAAAATATTTATTTAACAACAAAGACTTATTTTTTACTTAGTTTTCAATTAATGAACCAGGTATTTTGCTCATCATAGTCATTCAGGAGCATTGACTGACAGAATCTCCATTACCTGGTATGTCTATCTGAATATCTGTCTTTTTGGCTTACCTCTTTGAAGGAAGGGAACATGGAACCTCATTTACTGACTCGTAAACAACTTCTGTCTCAGAGTTATAATTCTGATCCCCCAGATAATAAATGCCCCATGTCTTGGTAAGTCTTGGCTACCTCCTTTAGAACTTTGACTAGTGCAGGCTAAAGTCCCAGTAGTTCGCAACAGTTTCACACATCTTACTCCTGTTATGATCACAGTCAAGTTAGAAACTAAAGGTCTTCTATACATGAACTACTGCTAAGTCAGATATTCCTCATCCAGTTAGATTTTTGTCGTGAATATAAACCTTTATATTGAACTGTTTTTGTTCGTTTCAACTAATTTTTCCAAGCAATTAAAAATTTTCTGCCGGGCGCGGTGGCTCATGCCTGTAATCCCAGCACTTTGGGAGGCCGAGGTGGGCGGATCACGAGGTCAGGAGATCAAGACCATCCTGGCGAACACGGTGAAACCCCGTCTCTACTAAAAATACAAAAAAAATTAGCCGGGCGTGGCAGCGGGCGCCTGTAGTCCCAGCTTCTAGAGAGGCTGAGGCAGGAGAATGGCATGAACCTGCGAGGCGGAGCTTGCAGTAAGCTGAGATCCGGCCACTGCACTCCAGCCTGGGCGACTGAGCGAGACTCCGTCTCAAAAAATAAAAATAAAAAAAAAATTTTCTGTATTTGAATTCTGTCATCTTATATATGTATTATATATTCCTGTACTAATTTTCTATTGTGGCTATAACAAATTCTTATACACTTAATGACTTAAAATAAGTATTACATGTATTATATTTTCCTGTCTTAGTTTTCTATCGTGGCTATAACAAATTCTCACACACTTAGTGACTTAAAAATAACAGCAAAAAATATTTCACAGTTCTTGTAGTTTAGACGTCAGACATGGATCTAACTGAGGTAAAATCAAGGTGTCTTTAGGGCTGTGTTCTTTTTTGGAGATTCTAGAGGAGAACCTTTCTTTGCATTTTCCAGAAAGAAAATGACCTCTAGAAGCCATCCACATTCCTTTGTTCATACCTTCTTCCATCTTCAAAGCCAGCAACATTGCCTCTCCCAGACTTCTCTGTTGTCTCATCTCTCTGACCATAGCTGGGAAAGGCTCTGTTGTTATCAGCTCAACTGATTAAAATGAATCCAGTGGGATTTATCTTATAAAATCTCCCTAACCTTAATGTCCTTAAACATAATCTTTTTCTCATGTAACATAACATATCCAGGGTTCCAGAATTTAAGACGGAGATATTTTGGAGAACCCATTATTCTATGTAATGCAATTCCTTATTAATTCAAAATTATGAATTAATTAATTAAACTAATTATATAACCCAGATAGTAATCAATTTCTGAGATATCATATGTCTGTATAAGTGCTAGACAAGTTTCTAGAAGTACAGTCATCAGTTGAAATCAGTTCCCATTATAGACGTGTAGCAGCGACAGCTACATCTCTATTAAAAAACTGCTACAGTGGCACAATGAAAACGTATAATACATATATATTGCTCATAGTTTGGTGAACAAAATAGATGTAGTCTCCACCTTCTTGGAATTTATCATGTATGAAAGAGATAAACATTAAACAAACAAACATTTTAAATCTTGCAAATCTGTAAATATACTATGAAGAAAAATGCAGAGGGCCATGAAAGTGAATAACAGGATGCGATCTAACTTAGTTTGGGTGGTTAGAAAATGCTATCTGCTAAAAATAGGAATAATTAGTTAGGGAAGGGAAGTTGGGGTGCTGAGGAGTACTCCACATAAATAAATAGGCTGAAGTAGAACATTGAGTGGGAATGAGCTCAGCACTTTGTGGAACTTAAAAAATTCCAGCTAGGTTGGATTGTGGCGAATGAAGGAGGCAAGTGAGAATGCATAAACCTAGGAAGTCACTAGTGGATTAGCAGCCTTGGAGAACAGGTTAATCATAGACAAAGTAAGAAGTCAAATGAGAAATTTAGGTTTGTGTGTGTGTGTGTTAGTAAAGGAAAGGCACATGTGGATGATCTTTCAGAAGGATTGACTTTGGAGTATTTATCAGACACACAAGGAAAACAATGACATTCTAGATAGAATAAATAGCATGCATAGAGGCAAAGAGGCAAGCAACAGCAATTTTGTGCTATGGTAAAAATTTTATGAGCATGATTTCTCGGTTGTAATTTATGTCTTCAATAAAAAGAAATGGAACATCAGAAAAATGAGTGAAGAGGCTTCATTACTATACTAGAGAAACCTGTATAAATTGACATTAGTCCATTAATCTCCCTTCTTTATGTAAACTTATTTATCTATAATTGAATTTACTCAACTGAGCAGGAAATTTCAGAAAATAAGAGCCCCAAGTTTGAACTTTTGTTTTGCTAACATATTTAATCAACCTATTTAACATCTTTGGAGGCATTTTATAATTGTGTACAGTCTTACATATCACTTGTGGTGATACTATATGTGGAATATTACCAATATGCAGTCCACTTTTACCTTTTTTGTTTTTGTTACCTCTATAAACATTTACATAGTATATGAAAAATACAAAAAAAATCCAGTTCTTAATTTTACAGAGTTCATAAGGAGTTAACCTTAGATAAAAGAAACTACAAGGTTTAGATCAGGAATATTTTATAATTGGCTTAAACTATTATTGTAATTCATAATAATAAAAGGTTAAATATTATTAAAATTGTAACAGAGGTACTGGCCTCCGACAATGGGAAGAATTTAGGGGTTTTAAGGAAAGGGTGTCAGCAAAAATAAAGACCTAAAAGTGTAAAGGGATGGTAGTGAGTCATCCACCTTGGCTGGAACACCAGGGGACTCTCACATTTATACAATTCATGAGGAGAGTTGGCTTCTAAATTTGTAGCGTTGCTCATAAAAATGGCACGAATCAATTTACTCCCTCTCAGGAAGTTTGAACCTGAAAAAGTAAGAAAACATGCTATTTGATGATGAAGAACAGCTCCCCAAATCATATTATGAAAGGCAGATATAGGGACACAATAAGATGTAAAAGAATGTTAACAGAGAGAATGCAAAAAGAAGTGGTAGTAGAAGAAAACATGTGGCTCTGACATGTGGACAAAATGGCTCAACTTCTTGATATGCTAGAACCTATTTTCATTCATTTGAGAATTGTCTATTTACTGTTTCAACATATACGAAATCCTTGAGATCTTTGTATTTTTTCAATCCTTCTAGTTTTATCTAAGATAGTTTGAATGGATTACTGTTGCAAGAAAACAAAAGCCTTGAATAGAACAAAAAAACTTTACTTAATGACATATTCTCTCTTTTCAAAAATTTGTCTTCATTTTTGTATAGTTTAAGAATGTTGCACAAGTATTCACCCAGCTTTGCCCTCTCAACCCGCCATGGTGGCAGACCAAAGGACAGGGACTTCTGAGAGTTCTACGGCCTTGCCTATGATGGGAAATCCAAATACTTCTAGTTAACAAAGGTCAAGCGTAAATCTCAAGGCCACCACTGCAGCTGGCTTCCTCCTGCAAGCTTCATCTACTGACTGGGAGGTCAACCTACACAGTGCATTACAACATCTGCTGACACAATTGCCAGCACTCTTAAAGGAGAAAAGCTTTGTACAACCTCAGTAACTACAATTGCCTACAACACCCCAGCTACTCCAGAGGCCTTGAACCCATTCACCCACCTAGTACATTACAATTATGGTGGACCTTTGAGAAAGCCACCATTAAGGCTATTTATAACTAAGGAAGTCTCCCAGAGTGACACACTCTATGCCACTCCCCTCTAAGGGCTGGTGCTTGCACCTGCCATAGGAGTACAAGAGGGCAGGCTAGCCTAATCCAGTTCTGCCTAGCTTTGCCCCCATGTGCAGTTGAAAGTGGAACCAGTGCTCTGCAGACAAGTCCGTGGCCTGAGGCACCATAGAACTGCATGTAAACAAAGATCAACCATATTACCATACTACTACCACTTTAGTCAACTCTTACCTACGAGGACCACCTACTGGCCTGGAGGTTGAAATGCACAACCCAGTACAAAATCGACTGACAGAAGTGCACAGTGCTTGGGAACAAGATAAGTTTCTTGAGACCACCACCTCCCCATTTCTGTAGGAGGCTGAGAGCCTATTCACACGCCGAGGACACCACTACTACAGTTAGCATTTGAGAAAACCACAAACTTAGGCTATCTATAACCAAGAAATTCATACAAAGTTTTGGCTTCCTGAAAGCACACAGAAACAAAGCTAAATAACCTGACTTAACACATGTTACTGTTACACCCTTAAGGAATAAAAAAGTCTCATCTAGACAAAAGTAGTTTAAAAAATAAGAATGACAGTTCCACCAGGTGAGAGGGAACCAGCATAAAAATTTCAGCAGTATGAATAAACAGGGTGTTATGACACCCTCAAAGGATCACACGACCTCTCTAGCAATGGATCCTAACCAAAATGAAAATCCTGAAATGCTAGATAAATAATTCAAAATATGCATTGTTAGAAAGCTCAGTGAGATCCAAGATAAATCTGAAAGCCAATGCAAAGAAATCAGAATATAAATTCAAGATTCAGATGAGAAATGTACCAAAGAGAGAGTTATTTTAAAGAAAAACCAAACAGGATTTCTGGAAATGAAAAAATTGTGGAAGTAATTACAAAATACAGTTGAAAGCTTCAAGAATTGATTAAACCAAGGAGAAGAAAGAATCTCAGAATATGAAGACAGGTCTTTTGAATTAATCCTGTGAAGTAAAAGCAAAGAAAAAATAATTTTGAACATCAGAAAAGCCTGCTCATAGCAGGAGACTATGTGAAATATCTGAACCTATGAGTTATAGGTATTCCTGAGAGAGAAAAAAAATGAAAAAGTCTGGAAAAACTATTTGAGAAAATAGATAAGGAAAATTCCCCTAGTCTAGCAAAAGAGCTAGACATACAGATACAAGAGGCTCAAAGACTTCTAAAAAATGCATTGCAAGAAGGATCTCATCAAGACAGTCATCATACTGTCTGAGGTCAACAAAAAGGAAAAAAAATCTTAAAATCAGCAAGGTGAAAGCATCTCATTATCTATAAAATATTCCCATCAGATTAATGTGGGCTTCTCAGCAGCAATTTTACAAGCCTGAAGAGATTGGGAAATTGTTTTCAAAGTGCTTAAGGAAAAAGAAAAAAAACAAAAGCTGTCAAACCCAAATTTTGTATCCTGTCAGAATAAACTTCATAAATGAAGGGGAAAGAAAACTTTTCTCAGGTAAGCACGTGCTGAGGGAATTTGTCAGCACTTGACTGATCCTACAAGAACTGTTCAAGGGAATTCTAAACATGGAAATGAAAAGTCGATACTTACTAACACAAATACACACATACATGTAAAACTAACAGGCATTATAAGACAAACAAATAAGACTACAGAGCAACTAGGTAACAATTAATATTAAGACAGAAACGAAACCTCACATATATCAATATTAACCTTGAATGCAAATTGATTCAATGCCCCACTTAAAACATGTAGACTGGCAGAATGGATTTAAAAAACCAAAAACACACACACACACACAAAAAACACAACAGGATCCAACCAGATGATGCTTATGAGAAATCTACCTAAATGGTAAAGACACTTATAGACTGCAGATAAAGGGGTTGAAAAAAATATTCCATGCCAATGAAAACCAAAAGTGAGCAGGGCTAGCTATATTTATGTCAGATAAAACAAATTTTAAATCAATAACCGTAAAAAAGATAAAGAAGGTCACTATATAATGATAAAGGGATCAATTCAAAAAGAATACATACTTGTTTCAGGTAAAACAGACTTCAGTAGCAGTAAAAAAGACAAAGGTCACTATATAATGATAAAAGAATCAGTTCAACAAGAAGTTATATTTATATATGATAAAAATAGATTTCTAATCAATGAAAGTAAAAAAAGACAAAGAAGTTTACTGTATAATGATAAAAGGATCAATTCAACAAGGTATTAAAATCTTGAATTTCACACAAGAACTAGTACCAATCCTACTGAAACTGTTCTAACAAATAGAGGATAAACAAATCCTACTTAACTCATTCTAGGAAGCCAGCATCATCCCAAAACCAAGTCCAAGCAAGGACACAACAAAAAAAGAAAAGTACAGACCAATGTCCCTGATGAACATAGATTCAAATATCCTCAAGAAAATACTGGCAAAACTAATCTAACAGTACACTGAAAAGTTAACACACCACAATCAAGTAGATTTTATTCTGGGGATGCAAGGGTGTTTCAACATACACGAGTCAATAAACATGGTTCATTATATAAGCAGAATTAAAAACAAAAATCATATGATCATCGCAATAAATGTAGAAAAAGCATTTGATAAAATTCAGCATCTCTTCAAGATAAAACCCCCAACAATTAACTAGTCATAGAAGAAATATACATGAATATAATAAAAGCCATATGAGACAAACTCATAGCCAACATCACACCAAGTAGAGAAAAGTTAAAGCTTTTTTTTCTAAGAAGTGGAACAAGACAAACATGCCCACTCTCACCACTCCTACTCAACAGAGTACTGTAAGTCCTGGCCAGAAGAATCAGGCAAAAAACAGAAAGACATAGCAACAAATTAGAAAGGAGAAAATTAAATTATGTCTGTTTGCTGATGATATAATATTGTACCTAGAATTTCCTAAAGAGTCCTCCAAAAGACTCCTAGATTTAATAAATGAATTCATTAAGTTTCAGGATAAAAAATCAACATACACCATTAAATGCATCTTACACCAGTCATAACAGTTATTATTAAAAAGTCTAAATATAACAAATGTTGGCATGGATGTGGAGAAAAGGGAACAGTAGTTCACTGTTGGTGGGAATGGAAATTAGTGTAACCTTTATGGTAAACAGTATGGCAATCTTTCTAAGAACTAAAATGGAACTAACATTCGATCAAGCAATCCCACCACTGGGTATCTATCCAAAAGAAATAAAGTTATATCAAAATATATCTACACTCATATGTTTCATCGCAACACTATTCACAACAGCAAAGTCATAAAATCAACCTAAGTGTCCATCAGTGGAAGACTGAATAAAGAAAACATGGTATTTACAATGAAATACAACTCAGTCATAAAAAAAAAGAGCATGAGATCATATCTTTTTGCAGTAACAATGATGGTAGTCATTATCTTAATTGGAATAACTCAGAAAGAGAGAGCCAAGTAATGCATCTTCTCACTTATAAGTGGAAGCTAAATAATGTGTACATATGGACAGAGGGAGCGGAAAAGTAGACATTGGAGAATCAAAGGTGGGAAAGTGGGAGGAAGTTGAGGGATGAGAAACTACCTAATAGGCACAATGTACACTATTCAGGTAATGGTTACACAAAAAGCCCAGACTCCCATACTACCCAAAATATGTATGTAACAAAGCAGCATTTATACCCCCAAATCTATTTAAAACAAAACAAAACAAACAAACAAACGATAAGAAAGCCAGGAACAGTGGCTCATGCCTGTAATCCCAACACTTTGGGAGGTCAAGGTAGGTGGATTGCTTGAGCCCAAGGGTTTTTTCCAAAGATTAAAAAAAGATAAGAAAAAAATGCAAAGATGTACCAAGTTAATAATCTTCATTCATTAAAAGGCAATCAAGGTATGCAAAGGTATTAAAAAGGTAATCATTATAAACAGTCATTTTTATCAACATTCTTTATACCAAACACTTGCTTTGTGATTTAAAAATGCATCATAGATATTCCTTTCAGTCAACAATTAAACATTTAATTCAATATTTTAAAAATCAGCACAATATTCCAAATAATATTTATCTCACAATTTGTTCAACATTTTCCTCCCTTGAATTAATGGAAATCAATGATGAAATTTGAAGAAATTGAAATTATGTATTAAAAGCTGGTTTTCAAGAAAGCACAATAAAAGAACCTCTAAGCAGCCCTGATTAAGGTCAAAAGACAGAGTAATAGTATAATTGGGAATGAGGCAAAAGATAGAGTCAATGTTTAAAATGATTATGAAAATATTATTGCAAAAATTTTCAGAAACACAAAGAAATTGATGATACTGTAAAGAACTATTGAATCAAAACCTACTCTGAGAAGTGAAACACATCAAAAACCATACAAAGATCAGAAAACAAATTTAATGACCTACCATTTAAATTTGCAAGGATTCCATGTAGCTTTAGAGTTAAGCTGACTCTAACTCTTAACAAAGTGATAATTCCATTGTCATTTAAATTAGTTCAGAATAATAAAACATATGAAAATTTACAATACATTTTATGATGATAGCATAACCTAAATACAATCACCTGATGCAGCAGAAAAGACTATGACAATACATAGCAGATGTGTAAATAATCTAAGAAAATACTGGAATTTCATATTGTGTTTTTAGCGTTTAGTTCCTCTTTGTCCTAAAGAAATTTGCATTGAATGGAATATACCAACATGAAAAAGTCTATTTGCAGCTCCTATGTCTTCATAGAATGCCACAGTTTTTGGAATCTAACATAAATTTTAAAAACAACTATATGTTTTGCAGCTACATAGAAAATACAGAAGCACTAATTACTTCTGCACAAAGGGATCATTTCAGGTAGCAAAAAAGTAAAAGTTTTACATTTTTTCTTACTATTTTCCCCCAGTTGATGAACCCTGTTAATATCTGATACAATTGCAAACTCAGGGACTTAGGATTTTATGTCAAATTTTATGTAAAAAAATGTGCATAAATTTTCTTACATATAAAAAAAAGCACCTGCTAAACTTGATATATAATGAAACTCAGCCAGAAATTAGCAAATGATAAAAAACTAAGGTGACAATATTTGAAACTGCAGAAAGACCAGGACAGATATTAAATTTTTACTCAATACTATTGGAGTACTTTAATACTAGAGCCACTCAGCTTGTTAATTATTTTGTGGTGATTGTTTTACAGATGATTGTGATTTAGGTAACTTTAGTAAATTATAGCTTAATCCTAATTACTGATTATTTTTTAAATGGAAGCTTAAATAGATATGCAGTCTTACTTTGAAATTTTATTATAATATTCTATAAACTCTAACATCAGGTAAATATTTCTAAAGCATAGATTTAATAAAGCTAATGACTTTTGCTTTCCCAGTCAGTTTACTTAAAGTATTACATTAGCAATTGTTTTAATTTTTCTTAGGACTCTCCTTTTTATGTTAACGTATATGTATGTATTTTATTTCATTTAATTGATACTATTGTTGAAAACCCCAGGATCCTTGTGGCTTTGACACATTTTAATATTTAGAAGAGATAAAGATAAATTATTTTTATTATTCTCTGTTCATTATTTTTGTTTGTGGCTTATTGGGTTTTATATCAAAAATATATTTCAGTTATAAAATTCATATTTATTGTATTATATATCCCAAAGTCATTTGCATAATATAAATTGCTAAATAAGTTGTGAAATCAACAAGTTAAGAATGATACCTTTAATATTGTTTAAATGACTAAAGTAAAATCAGCTTTTACCTTATGATAAAATGTATAATTCCCCAGTAAATATGATTTAAATGCAATTCATATTCTTAACTCTACCAGCGACATTGAATATTAAGACTCTAGAGCTTATAATAAAGGCACTCCAGTCATATTGATTACTTATAATGAGTCTCTTAAATTAATGGGTCACCTGCTGGTTCAGAAGCTAGTACAGATCTCTAAGTGGGTAAAAATGAGTGGTTTTAAGTTGATTTATAGGTAGTGAAATCAATGACAAAAACAATTATGGTAACAAAGCTTTCAGCAAAATTATTTAACAAATACAAGCAAACATTAAAATTATGAATATTTCTATAATGACTAGGTTACTACATCATTTAGTGCTTGGTACCTGGGTTCATTAATAGCGATTTCATTCATAAAGATATGCTTTTTTTTTTTATGTTTTCATTACTGCTTCATTTTGTAATAGGTGAAGTGTCAATAGCCTGGCTTATTTAAATATAAGACAATGCAACTGACTTAAAAGCGTGTGCACAACTGATTCATTTGCAGGTTTTTACCTAGTAATAACTCCAAAACCAATAATAAAAATATAGCTTATAGAGTTCCTTCATTTGATTCCTTCATTTGGATAGCTACTCAGTTCAAGTCAGTGCTCAAAGCCATTGAATACAGTGGAGAATGAGACAAGCAAGATGGAAAAAAAGTTTCAACAGTTATAGACCAGATGTTTTCAGGTAATCATAAGTCATATAAAATTCCATTTGGATGGCTATAAACTGTTTTCAAATCATTTTCATGTACATTAATGTCATTAATATTCACAATAATGTTGAGTGAACAATATTATTATAAAGTTATATCTGCAATTGTGGAATACAAAGGGATAGAGCCCTGACTTAAGACATGGAGAAGGGAGAAAATAAATTTGAACATTTAACCTCAACTATAGAATGGAAAAAAACAACTGAAACATATAAAAATAAAACCACTTTATAAAAGCCTTACTTTTCATCCTCCTAATAAGCTGAGTAGAAGTATTTTTAACAGAAAAATATTTTAATATCAGCTATATAATTTAAGCAATTTTCTTCTATGCCTTACACTTTGTACACTAAACGTGATAAACCATTATTTGTGTTAGCTTCAATCAAAATACTTGTAGGAACTTCAATAACAAAATATATTGTCATCTTTATTTTTAACACATGTACTTAGAGTTTTATCTCAAGAATTTGATTTTCTACTAGAAAGCATGATATTTTGTAATTTTCCTGTCCTTAGAGTTTGAGTTTAAGGATCCCTGAAAAATCTACCCCACATGAATTACCCAAATGTGTATATATATAAATTGCCCCAAAATATTCAGTTGTTATTTAACATATATATATGTTGCTCCAAAATATTAAGTTATTTATACACATGTTAATTGCCCCAAACTACTCAGTTGTTATTTAACATATATATGTTTTTAAATACATGTGTTATGTTTTAAAAATATATGTATGTTTTATATATGTTAAATAACATATATTTAATACATATTATATATAAAATATGTTATTTAAACATATTTAATAACATATACATGTTAAATAACAACTGAGTAGTTTGGGGCAATTAATCATCTCTCAAGAAAGTCGTTTTTAATACATATGATGAAAAGGTCAGTTATGTTCTATAAATACCAGTAAATGTTTATTTATTTAATTTATTTTATTTTGTGAGCTCCAATTATTGAGAGTATTTACAACCCTTCACTGAAACATGTGTCTATGTGAGGTCTCCCAACATGTTCTCTTCTGTAGGAGTACTCTGAATAAGGGTAAAGTCATCAGGAAAGTATATAGTATATGGCAAATGTTTCATTATTTAGGATGTAATTTTCTGAAATGTCTAAATCTTGCTTTAAAAAAATAAAACAGTATGATATAGTATACCACAATCACACACACACACACACACACACACACACAAACACACACACAGAGTTTCCTTTTGAGTGTCAAAAAATATCAGGAATTTTTAATATCATGATAGATGAGCTCTTATACACTTAGTCTGCAAACCTTAAATGATGGACTACAGATTCAAAAATGCTGTAATAATTCAAAGTGCATGGCTTTCTTTCTTTACCCATCCAGGATCCAGAGCCAAGAACACTGGTATGATGTGAAGATTTGTGACCAGCCAATTCAGCTTGAAAACGTATCTCTATCACTAACAGGATATTACATTCCTAATATTTTTACTTCTCTTAGCCTCTGTTTACTCGTCTGTAAAACTGGAGTGTGATTCAAGAAGGGTGTAAGAAAATTTAATGGGGATGATAGTCTTTTCAATAAATCGTTATAGAACCACTGGATATCCATTGCAAAAGAATTAAATCAGACCCCTGCTTCATACCATACGCAAAAATTAATTCAAAGCATTCATAGATTTAAACGTAAGAACTAACATTATAAAACGCTTAGAAGAAAACATAGGGGTGAATCATAATGACCTTAGATAAGGTCATTATTTCTTAGATACAATAGTAAGTTCACAAGCAACAAATAAAGACATAAACTGAACTTCATTATAATGAAAAAAATGTGTGTTTCAAAGGATGTCATCAGTGAAGCGAAAAGATGACCTACAAATAGGGAGGAAATTTCTGCAAATTATACAACTGATGAGGAACTTGTATCCAGAATATATAATGAACATTTACAACCCAACAATAAAGAGACTATTTAATTTTTTTAATGGCCAAAAAAAATAGATGTTCCTCCAAAGAAGGTACATAAATGGCCAATAAGCACATGAAAAGGTGTTCATTTGTGAAATGCAGATCAAAACAACAATGAGCTATTGCTTCATACCTAGTAGGACGGATATACTAGAAAAGACAGAAAATAACAAATGTTGATGAGGTTGTGGATAAATTGAAACTCTTATGCACTACTGATGAGAATATGAATTCATGCTGTCCCTATGAAAAACACCTCAAAAGGTGCTCAATATCTAAACAGAGTTACCATATCACTAAGCAATTCTACTCCTGGGTATATACCAAGAAAATTGAAGATTTATGTTCATGTAAAAACTTGTGCACAAATACTCATATCAGCATCATAAATAATAGTCAAAAAGTGGAAATGGCCCAGATCTCCATCACTGATAAATGGATAACAAATTATTTTATATTTATACAATGAAATATTATTTAGCCATAAATGTATCAAGAATTAAGTGCTGATACATTCTACAACATGGATATAAACCTTGTAAACATCATGCTAAGTAAAAGAAGCCAAACACAGAAGAATAAATATTGTATAACTCCATTTATATGAAATGTCCAAAAAGTAGATTAATGGTTGCCAGGACCTGGGGCAAGGCAGATGTGGGAAATGAATGTTAAGTGTGGATGATGATAACTTTCTAAAATTAGGTGGGGAACATGGCTGCACAATCCTGTGACTATACTAAAAATGCTGAATCGTATACTTTAAGGAATGAAATTCATGGTTTGTGAATTATATCTCAATAAGCTGTTTTTAAACACTAGACTGTAGACACTTAACCCTTGAGATGTTCCATACACTTTTAAGTACATATATATGTGAAATAACTATAATGTCATGCCTGGTAGCCAGAAACTATTCAGTAATGGGTTTAAAAAAATCTATTATTACATTAATAATATTTGAGATTATGGGGGATTTTTATTTCTATCATTACATTAATACTACTTGAGACTTGACACTGACAAATGTATGTGACTTTTAGAAATATGTACACATTACCTGAAAGAAAAGGATCGTGTCTGTTTCTACTTTTTCTCGTTTTCTTTATGGCCTAAATAAAAACACTTAAGCAAATGCATATTATTGATATGCTGTACCACATTATGTAAAGAATCCCTTTTTGCTAATCATTCTAATTTTAGAGATTCATGAAAGCATGGTGACAAAAATTTCAAAAAAATGCTTTCAGAGGGTACTACATAAAAATGTTTGTTTACATTCATTTTCAAATTTAGCCTTTTAGAAAATATATTTCTCTTTGCAATCTCTAAGAAATATTAAAATATTGTGTATGCTTATTCATTATACAGAACATACAGAACATAGAAATGGCTTGTCTGATTGATCAGTAACTTAAGACTGAAATCTGTATTTAAAAAAAAAAAAGTTTTGGGAAGAGATACAAGTTCCACTCTTTTTCATAATTCTAACAATTAAATTTATATAAAGGCAAGGTGACATTATATATAATATTAATTCAAATCTTTGTTATTGAGCACACATACCAAATGTGTTAATGTTAGTACAGTGATAATAGCTTTGTTTCAATTGGGTTTTCTTTTTTCCTTTTGCCTATCAATCTCTTTACTTCTTATTGCAAGGGAAAACTAATATATTACGATGGTAGATATTAGCATACTCAACCTGTAATTCCAGTTTTCTTCCTGGTACATAGAAATTAACAGTGCCCACACTACTTCTCTTGGCAAATGAAATATGACTACAAATAAATGTAAATACGACTAGAAAGAAATGTAAATATGACTACATTAAGAGACCTTGAATAGCATATTCCCTTCTCTCTGCCACAGTGACCAAGCATATTTCAGACAGAGGAAGCTTCATCAACCTGTGTCCCATTTTGTGGAAAACCTGAGATAAATGTATAGTCAAAATGAGAAATATATATCTGTATATTTATTTGTTTTGATTCATTGATATTCATGGTTGGTTTTTATCACAAGATAACTTAGTCTTTCCTGCTTAATACCATAGCTTACGGTCTTTAGAAAAGCCTCAGATACTAGTATTTTACTTAACATTTAAACACTGTGTTAAATAAACATTCAACACCAACATATGCACTCCTATACATATTCTTACAATATATTCACACAAATTATTCATGATTTGGAAAGTTTAGAGGTACTTTTAAGTTAAACCCTTAGTTTGGAGGAGCACATTAATAAGTTGTATGATACGAAATGATGTTCTTTATATAATGTGTTTATGAGGAAATGTGTTATTCAATATGAAACATATGTTCATTACTTGGAATACAGATTTCTTCACACATTTGTTTCATCACACCTAGATATAGTTTATGAAACTGGAAAAAAGGTGACTTTAGTTTAAAATAAATAAAACTCACTATTAATAAATGCTATTTTCTCTACTAGATAAAGCAAATTACACCAGTGATTTTTTCAGTCAGATAACAACCACAGTCTCTTGATTTTTTTTTCTTTACACATATCATATTCATATACCAGAATATGCAGACACAATTTCTATCACAATTTAACTAAATTAACACCTCAGTATCTTCCTCCTCTTCTTGAGTCTTGTCTCCAATTTGTTTTTTTTTTTGTTTTTTTTTCCAAAAATTGGACTTTCACTATTCCAGGCTCCGTTAAATTTAAACATAAATCTCTGTTGACTGCAAGATCATGTTAAACTCTTTACCCCAGTGCCACTCTGTGTGGCTCCATACTGAGTCTTCAAAGTTCTATTCCAGGGATATCTACTAAAAGTTTCCTCCAATCCTGTCAGCCTGGGGCACTCACCATCTTCAAATATGCCTGGCTCATTTGAAATTCTCATTCATACTGTTTCCTCCTTCTTATTCATTTTCCTGAATGTTATCCATTGAAGTACTTACTATTTATACAGTAAATTATTACATGTATGTGTGTATTAGTCAGGGTTCTCTAGAAGGACAGAATAAATAGGATATATATATCCTATTAGTATTACATATATGTGTGTGTGTGTATATATATAAATATATATATATATGTAAATAAGAATATATTAACTATTAACTTACATGATCACAAGGCCCTACAATCGTCCATCTGCAGGTTGAGAAGCAAGGATAGCAAGTCCAAGTCCCAAAACTGAAGAACTTGGAGTCCAATATTTGAGAGTAGGAAACATCCAGCACATGAAAAAGATGTAGGCTGGGAAGCTAGACCAGTCTCGTCTTTTCAAATTTTTCTGCCTGCTTTATATTCACTGGAAGCTGATTAGATGGTGCCCACCAGATTAAGGATGGGTCTGCCTTTCCCAGCCCACCGACTCAAATGTTAATCTCCTTTGGCAACACCCTCACAGACACATCCAGGATCAATACTTTGCATCCTTTAATCCAACCAAGTTGACATTCAATATTAACCATCACAAGTCCACCCCTTGTCAACTTGAACTCATACACATCTCCAGAGATCATAAATAATCTTCAAATAAACACAATAATAAGATCATAATTACACCTAACATAATACAACTATCCTTCATACCACCAGAAACACACCAATCCCCAGCCCAAATACGATTACATAAAGTTAACAATACTTAAATGTTGATATGAAGTCAATAAATCTTATGTCACATGATAAAGGAAAAGGAAATAGAATCAAGATATTTTCTTAGTACAAGTGTATACATACACAGACATGTTTTTAACAAAACAAGGAGGAAACACTCATGACAGTTAGAGTCCTCGTTTCTGCAGTTGGTCACATGGTCATAACTGGTATTGATGATTACCTTCTTCTACTATCCACTCTGTATTCCCTTTCCCTTCAGAAAGCACCTCAGCAGGTTGTGTTTTTTTCCTGGTGGGGCGACCCAAACCTTCGTTCCTGAGGGGTCTGGACAATTTGCAGTCCTGCCTGGATTGGGCTGTTGTAGTTTCCCATTGACCTTAATCACAGGGCATGGTAATACTAAGAGATGCCCTAATGAACCTCCTGTATTCCATGCGTACTCTTCTTTACCTACTTTATGGAGTAGTAGACTGATTTCATCTTGATAGTCCAGGTCAATCACCCCAGCCAACACTGTAACCCCCTTCTTAACCTGTTGACTTAAAGGTAAGAGGAGCCCAAAGTGTCCAGGTGGCAATCTTAACTTTCAGTTGAATGGAATCATTGTTGTGTCTCCTGGTGGCAGCATTCCTCCCTCTGGAATTAAGAACTCTAGGCCAGCAGAACATACTGTAATGGGAACAGGAAGTAAAAATTTTTTTCTTGGATCACTAAGGGTGATGGTGAGTGGTGCCACTTCCACTTCCACCCCTTGATTCCTAGACCCATGAATCCTGGCTATGGAAGAAACAGGACCACATATTGGACACCGATTCAGAGCATACACAGCCTTCTGTAGAAGTTTACCCCAGCCCTGCAAAGTATTGTCACCTAGTTGGCATTGTAGTTGTGACTTCAAAAGGCCATTCCATCATTCTATCAATACAGTTGTTTCAGGATGATGGGGAACATGGTAAGAGCAGTGAATTCCATGAGCATGAGCTCACTGCTGCACTCCTTTAGCCATAAAGTGAGTGCTTTGGTCAGGAGCAATGCTGTGTGGAATAGTAAGACGGTGGATAGGGCATTCCGTAAGTCCATGGATGGTAGTCTTGGCAGAAGCATTGCATGCAGGAGAGGCAAACTCATATCCTGAGTAAGAGTCTATTCCAGTGAGGATAAGCCTCTGCCCTTTCCATGATGGAAGAGATCCAATGTAATAAAACTGCCACAAGGTATCTGGCTGATCACCTCAAGGAATGGTGCCATACTGAGGGTTCAGTGTTGGTCTCTGCTGCTGGCAAATTGGGCAGTCAGCAGTGGCCAGAGTCAGGTCAGCCTTGGTGAGTGGAAGTCCATGTTGCTGAGCCCATGCGTAACCTCCACCCCTACCACGGTGACCACTTTGTTCGTGGGTCCACTGGACGATGATAGAGGTGGCTGGGGAAAGAGACTGAGTGGTGTCCATAAAACAGGTCATCCTATCCACTTGTTTATTAAATTCCCCCTCTGCTGAGGTCACCCATTGGTGAGCATTCACATGAAATACAAATATCTTCACAGTTTTTGACCACTCAGAGAGGTCCATCCACATAACTCTTTCCCAAATTTCTTTGTCACCAATTTTCCAATCATGCTTCTTCCAAGTCCCTGACCATCCAGCCAAACTACTGGCTACAGCCCATGAATCAGTATATAATTGCACATCTTGCCATTTCTCCTTCCATGCAAAGTGCATAACCAGGTGCAGTGCTCAAAGTTCTGCCCACTGGGAAGATTTCCCTTCACTACTGTCCTTCATAGATGTCCTAGAAAAGGGCTGTAGTGCTGCAGCTGCCCACTTTTGGGTGGGGACTGCAGAACCATCTGTGAACCAGGCCATAGTCTTCTCTTCCTCTGTCAACTGATCATAGGGAACTCCCCATGAGGCCACTGGTGCAGGCTGGGGGAGAGAAGGCAGGGTGGCAGGAGTAGAGACCATGGGCATTTGAGCCACTTCCTCATGTAACTTATTTGAGCCTTCCGGACCTGCTCAAGCCCAATCACGTATACACCACTTCCATTTGAATGATGGAATGCTGCTGTGCACAACCTACTCTATGGCTAGATGGGTCAGAAAGCACCCAGTTCATGATAGGCAGTTGAGGCTGCATGGTGACTTGATGATGGATAGTCAAATGCTGTTTCCATTAAAGCCCAGAAACAAGCCAAGAGCTGTCTCAAAAGGAGAGTAGTTATCTGCAGAAGATGGCAGGGCCTTGCTCCAAAATTCTAAAGGCCTCTGCTGTGTTTCACCTATGGGGACCTCCCAGAGGCTCCAAACAGCATCCCTATCTGCCACTGTCACCTCAAGCACCATTGGATCTGCTGGGTCATATGGCCCAAGTGGCAGAGCAGCTTGCACAGCAGCCTGGGCCTCTTGCAGAGCCTTCTCCTGTTCTGGACCCCACCCAAAACTGGCAGCTTTTGGGGACACTCGATAAATGGGCCACAGTAACAAACCCAAATGAGGAATGTGACGCCTCCAAAATCTAATCAGGCCCACTAGGGGTTGTGCCTCTTTCTTGGTTGTAGGAGGGGCCAAATGCAGCAACTTATACTTCACCTTACAAGGAATATCTCAACAGGCTTCACACCACTAGACCCCTAGAAATTTGACTGAGGTAGACGGTCCCTGAATTTTAGTCAGGTTTATTTCCCATCCTCTGGCACGTAAAAGCCTCACTAATAAGTCCAGTGTGGTTGCTACACCTTTCTCACTGTATGCAATCAGCATAATGTCATCAATATATGAAATGTCTGATCATTTTCCTTTCCCCAATGCACAGCCACCCTGATAAAAGGCCGGAGGTCTCCTTGGAGAAGAATGGGAGAAAGATTAACTGCATAAATTGTCAGTAACGTAGTGGGGTTTGGCTTCCCCTTCATTCAAGTGGTTCTAGGTCTGTAAACGGGCTCAAGTCTGGAATTTGA
Source organism: Macaca nemestrina (assembly GCF_043159975.1). Classification (NCBI taxonomy): domain Eukaryota; kingdom Metazoa; phylum Chordata; class Mammalia; order Primates; family Cercopithecidae; genus Macaca; species Macaca nemestrina. The sequence continues at coordinate 92,752,212 of NC_092127.1, forward strand.
TTGAGGGGCTGTGATTCACTGTTTTTGTAAGGTGTATGAGTCTTTTGTCCATTTGACTTAGAAGATTTCTGCTTATATAAATTAAGTAAAAATGCAGTAGGCTTCCTATCAATTTCACTCCTAGGAACACCATGATTAATTAGCCAGTGCCAGAACTCTGTAAGAGTCAGACTATTCTGATTGTTGCTTTGCCTCTGCTGTCCATGATGGTAGCTATGCCCACCTTGCCTTTGATGGCTGAGTGCTGCCACTTGGCCCCTGCCACCTCAGAATCCAATTATTCCCATTGTGTTTAAATTTGTAATTGAGTGACTGTGAGTCCCAATATTAGATCTGACACACAGAGAAGAGCAATTACAGGACTCTGCAGTGATGCAGGTGCTACCCTCACAAATCTATTTCACAAGGCATTGGTCAAGGGTATATCTTCTGGACCCTCCCAGCTGGAATGAGTAGGTCTAAAGTAGCTAATCTACTCCACCATCCCAATCTCCCTAAGCCTTTGGATCCCTTCCTCTACATTAAACCAAGGGAGATCCAGCATTTCCCGCTTGCTCACAGTGGATCATCTTTTAATCCATATTTCAGCTAACCAAGCATACAAACTATTAGAAGATTTTTAATTCCCCAAGCTGTAACATTAAAAGCAGAATGCCTACTTAGCAGGCCCAAATCAACAAATTCAGCCTGATTCAACTTTATGTTCCTCCCACGATTATCCCGCACCCTTAATAACCATTCCCATGCATGTTCTCCAGATTTCTGTTTATATAAATTATGAAACTCAAACAGTTATTTTTTAGTGTAGCACACCTCCTCATGGGTCACTCTCTCTACCTCACCTCTACGGGCCCACCGGGACTTTAGTCTAATTATAGGTCTAAAAGTAAACAGGGGTGTTGGGGGTGGCTCCTGAGGAGAATCAACATTACTTTGCTTGGCAATTGCCTCAGGGGAGGCCATCACTGTTGCCTGAGGCAGCTCAGGGTTTATCTCCTCAGACAAAGGTGGAAAGATTGATGGTAGCATGGGTCACGGAGGAGATGTTGCCTTGGGGATAGGGAAGCTGTTCCTTCTGGCAAAAAGGTTCATCAGAGTTTACAAATTCAGTGTCCCTAGCTTCATCAGGGTCCTACCACATACTCCCATTCCAAGTTGCAGAGTCCCATTCTTTTCTAATCAATGCTCTCACTTTAACAGTAGACATCTGTCTGGCAAGGCTGTGCATGTACCTTTTGTTGCAGGTCAGCCACTTGCATCATAAGAGCTTATGTTTGTTTTTCCACAATTTCAGCTCTTTTTCTACAGGAAATAAGACTCTCACTCAGGACAATCTTAGCAGGTTTGAGGCTCAGTATCTGCTTCTGAAGCTGGGAGACAGAATCCCTGAGTTCATCATTTCTTTCATCACTTTGTCCACTGAACTTAGGAACAACTAGCCAGCTTCATTATGTGCCTTGGTTCTCCACATATGGTCAAAAGTATTGTATATAGAGTCACTGAACTCCTTGCCCCTCAGGAGCAGTGAATCAGGGGTGTCAAATGCATTTATTTTGCATAACTCTTTAAACAGTTTACTCCAAGGACCATCAGTGTTCTCCATACTACTAGAAGTAGAGTCCGTAGCATTCTGGGATCTAATCATATTAAGCACCCAACTACAGAAACCCCAAAATTAACAAAAGAACTTCATCCTTAATATTCTGTTCCTCTAGAATCACTCCTGGTACCAAAACCTGTATTAGTCAGATTTCTCTAGAGGGACAGAACTAATAGGATATACATATATATGCATATATATACACATACATATATACACACACATATATACATACATATACATACACACACACATATATATATATATATATAAAGGGATGTTTATTAAGTATCAAATTCCACAATTACAAGGTCCCACAATAGGCCGTGTAAATGCTGAGGAGCAAGGAGAGCCGGTCCAAGTCCCAAAACTGAAGAACTTGGAGTCTGACGTTCGAGGGCAGGAAGCATCGAGCACAGGAGAAAGCTGTAGGCTGGGAAGCTAGGCCATTCTCACATTTTCCCATTTTTCTGCCTGCTTTATATCCACTGGAAGCTGACTAGATGGTGTCCACCAGATTAAGGGTGGGTCTGCCTTCCCCAGCCCACTGACTAAAATGTTAAAATCCTTTGGCAACATCCTCACAGACACACCCAGGATCAAAACTTTGCATCCTTCAATCCAATCAAGTTGACTCTCAGTATTAACCCTCACAATGTGGTTAATAAGGTACATGGAAGTATATAAAATTTTTCATCTTTTTCTTTTGCTCCCATTCCCCAAGGACTACCACTGTTTACTGAATATGTTTTTTAATCTGTTGATTATGACCAGTATAACATTTTAAATAAAATACTAACTTATTAGGTTCATTCTAATATTTAATACAAATTAACTTGAATTTTTCATTGTGTTTTTTTCTCTTTCGTGACATGTTTGCATCTAACTTCTTACTCTTTCATTTGTTTCTATTTATTTTGTTTAAAATAAAAAGTGCATGTGTTCTTATGATAACTGAAACACTACAAAAATGATGTAAGATGTTAATAATCTCTTCTAACCTTCATTCCCACCCCTGTGGTGTAATCAGTCTAAGCAGATTGCTGTATTTCTTTGCCCATTTATCTCCAGTCATATGATACTATGAAACATATGTGCACATCCACAGGAGTGGCAGACATTGTTAGTCACTCAGCCAATATTCATTTTTCTCTTCTACCTTACAAATAGAGCCCCTTACTTTTAGTTTTTTTTTTTTTTCTTTTAGGGAGAAGGTTTGCCAAAGTGCCCTGTTAAAATATTTACCATCATAGTTTTCCTTTCAGATAGGGATACAATGAGACACAACTCTTGGCAATGAGAAGAATGGAGATGTCACTCACTGGGTGGGCATTTGGGAAAGTTTTTAAAGAGAAACAGGCTCAGCTGTCCCTTCTTAAGCTTGGTGAGCCTTGTCCTTTCTATCGGTTTGAAAGTGGGATGTGACAAGCCATATGCCTCTAGGACTAGTGGAACAAAAAATAGAACAAGGTATAGGTACTGAACGTCTCAGGAAGCCACTGCACCAGTCATCATATACTGCTTAATCTGAAAACTAATATCCTTACCTTTGTTGTTTAGTAGTAAATAATGGGCATTCTTCAAAGTCAATAACTCTGTATCTGTTTTGTTACTTCGAGGAGTTTCACGTCATCAGTAATATTGATATAGTACCATTTGTCCATTAGCTAACCCAGTTATTTAAAAGGTTGCTTCCAGCTCCTCACCTACAAACAATATTGCAGTAATCACCCACATAGGTAAGTTCTTAAGTATTGGTGCCTTGTGATCATTATGACATAATCTCCCATGTGAGTTTGCTCAAATTTTAATAAACATTTTCCAAAGACTTTCCAACTTTCCAAAGACATGTAGAAATTCACACTGCCACAGTGTGAACTCATGAGGAAATGTATGAGTTTCAGTTCTCCAAATGCATATTGCCATTGAGTATTATCTAATATCACAAAAATTGCAATGTTATGTTGACATAGTCCATACAGTTGAGTTTGAAGGAATCTATTAAAGAGCTATTTAATTGCTACTACAACATAAATTGCAAGCTTTTCTCTTAAAGGCTACCACTATTTAATGCAAAAAAAAAAAAAAAAAAAAAAAAACACTAGGAATAAAAAGCTAAGGAAACTAAACATGAATGGCTATCGTGCAGGATAATTTTATTAATCTTAGACCATGTTTTAATTAGGAAGGTCAACATTTATTATTATTATTTTAATTTTGCTTTAAAAATATGAAATAAAAGTTTACCCATTTCTTTAGAATCATTATAGGGTGTTACTTTTTTGTTAGAAGTAGAGAAGTGTTTGCTAATTTTCTTTATCAAATTAATGGAAACGTTTTCACATCAAAATACTCTGATCAGAATACTGTAGATTGAATACGTTCATAGCTTCCTTATATAATTATAAGAATTGTCTTCAGAAAATACCTGAGTAATACATATACATGAAGTGGCATAAATAAAACAAATCAAGCCCTTTATAAGTAGTTATTCTACAACTGGGAATCTGTCCTAAGGAGAGATCTCAAATTTGTGGAGCTTTATTACAAATACCGATTATTGCTCTGTTATAGCAAAAACACTTCAATCAATCTAAATCTCTAAATGTAAAGAAATTATTAACTCTACCAGACGTTAAGGGGATTTGACAAATAGTTTACAATTAGTGAGTTTCTGACATCTTTAAATCTAACACCTCAGAGGAAGCTCTGGGAAAGAAATTAAGCCCACAACCCACTTCCTTTCCATTCAGCACCTCTTTTTTTTTTCCATGCTCTGCTTTGCTCTTGTCTACAGAGCTGTCTCCTCCTATAAGAAAAGCTAGATTTAATGATTGTGAACATTTCTAAAGAATATAGTTGATTTTCAAATCGCATATGTGTAAGATTAGACCCTGCAAGTGAGAGTATATTGCATGTGAAAACTTCAAAAAGAGCTGTGTGCTTTGGGAGGAGATTTTGTTCAAAGTTAAAGATTTCATTCTCTTCCCCAGTAGGCCAGAGAAAAGAAATCACAGTTACAGTTGCACATGGTAGCAGCTGAAAAATCCCTGGCATCAGAAAGTGAAAGTAAATGTTGTTACTTGCATGTTAGCCTGGGAACTGCAAAGCATCTCAGGTGGTTATCTCTGAAGAAGTGTCTGAGGGAACCTCCTTTCTTTCTTCATTCCAAAGTTACTATCTCTACTCCATAGCTCCAGTGAATTTTCATGTGTTGGAGTCTCTGCCAACAAGCCCATACTCCCAGCTCCAAGCCATGAAAAGCATAAGCAGTGGATCAAAAATGAGGGAATCCATGCTCCCTGGATGAGGAGAAAAACGATGAGAATTGTTCTCCTACAGTTTCACCTGTATTTCACCTATTAGGTTGATTAAGCAATTGAGTACTCCAAGAAGCCAGAAATAACTAAATAATTACATCTGGTAGGCTTACACTTACTGCTTGTTGATCAAGTAATGATGCATCTTCTTTCCAAAACATGGAAATAGACTCCAACTGATCAAATGCATCTGAAACACCATAAAAAATACCTGTGAAACTTATTATTTTCCTTGAAAGTAAAATCGCTCATTTTTATATGAATGGCATAGCTCTTTAAATTTTTTCTGTCGTGAATAGCAAGCTTAATTCATAACATTTCATGATTTCTAGCACTCTTGATGATTTTTCAAAATAAAAAATTAAGCCTTATAAATTATTTATTGGGAATTTAAGTATATACAAAATACTAGGAGAATGTCATTTGTGGTTACAAATGATATTTATATATCAGATATGGATTTTTATATAATTTGAATCAAATGCATGTAACTTTTTTGCAAATTCAAAGCTAAACAATGCTTTTCTGAGGATAATTTTCAATATGTTAAAAAGAAGTATATGCATTCATTAGTATTTACACTTGAGGAAAATTGGTCAGAAATAACTTAATGCACTCTATATAAGTGCGTCCCTCAAGTAAAAATAATTCTAGCTTTATTTAATCTAAAAGTAAATCATAAATACTTTGATCTCAAAGTGTTCTAATACTATTCATTTCACATTTGCCATTGAGATGGTAAATACTATACACATCCAACTGTTTCAGGAAAACATGTGGCTTATTCAAGTATTTACTAATAGGATAAAAACTCTCTTTGCCATTTAAAATTTAGACAATAGGTCTAACTTGAACTGGTTGATTTACTCTTTCAAAGATGAGAATTAACATATCTATTACATGTTTTCTAAAATGAATTCATTTGTTTATTTCTTCATTAAAGTATATATTTAGTCTGGCCTTACATGAAAGGGACAGTTTCAGAAATGTCTTGGTATCTGAAGAGGAATAATATCTCTAGGCATACATATGTGACCCTCAATCTATTTATTAACTATGTCCTTTTTGTATGGATAGATGTATGGGATACTAAATGATCAATGATGTATTCTTGATAAAAAATTTAAAGAACATTTACATCTCTTTAGGATTTTGAATGTTCCCACCACTAAGAAATGATAAATGTTTGAAGCCACGTATATCCTAATTACCCTGATTTGATCATTACACATTTTATACATGCATCAAAATATTCTGTACCCAATAAATATGTGCAATTATTACATGTCAACTAAAAATAATGTAAAAAATGTAGCTTAACTACATGTTTTCCGTTCCTACATAGTTTCATTTAGGAAATGGTCATATCAATCAATGTACCATGTGATATTCAAGTCCCTTTAAAAAAGAATAAAAGAGAGAGACTTATTTTTCTAGAATGCGATCTTGGAAGATTCCATATTGGAAACCCCATCAAAAGGTCTAAGCGCTTAACATAATTTGCATTCATCCTTTTACTTGTTTATTATCTGTCTTCCCACTAGAGGGCAGGGTGTTCTCAGTTTTGTTAACTGCCATACACCCTCATGGCAGTTAGTAGGTGCTCAAAAATATAATAATAATAATAATAATAATAATAATAATAATAATAATTTATGCAATCCAACTTTTTTGGATTCTATGTTAAATGATATGATTTAACTGTGCTCACATCCACACAGAACTTTACTGTTTATGACATGTATAACAGGAAATTCCTGTCTGCCTTGTGAGTTTGTGACGTTGATATGAACAGTTATCAAGCTGCTGTGAAGTTGAAACACCAAACAATTGCAAACATCTCAACCGATTCAGCAAAAACAAAACCTTTGTGAAAGCATTCTGACTGCAACTCCTGGGTTTACAATCAACTAGGTTTTATCCACACTATGATGTGTGAGCAGCAGGTGTCTGAAAGCATCAATTGTCCAATCAGGCCCCTGTTTGGATGGCAGGAAGCTGTGTGATTTCACAGAAACTTATAGTGAAGATGGTGCTAAAAGAACAGGGAGTCTGTTCAAAGGATGTCTTCTGTTTCTAATATAATCTATTAAAAAAACCTGCCATTTTAACAATTGCTAGAATTTTATTGCAAACTACTGTTTCCATTAAAATATCCTGTAAGGACACTGAAATAATTTTAAGAAATTTTAAATGCAGTAGTGAACCACTTCTGAATTCCTAGCCCTCAGAAACTGAATCTTACTGAGAACTTACTAAGAACTCATAGTCTTTTATGAGATTGTACTTACCAGAAAATAGCTGAGACAAGCAACATATGTATTTCACAATTTTAGCATTTCCTATGCATATAGCTATGTAACTCTGTGTATTTTTCTTTGTATTTTGTCTATATGACAAGCATTGGATCTGAGACACTAAAAAATAATCATTGCTAAATGGGAAAATGTCAAACACTCACAACCAAAATTAATGAAAATTCTATTCTTGAAATATATGAAAAAATATAAATCATAATGAAACTATCAGATAGTTATATTGCTGTATAAACTTATAAATACTTGTTATTAAAATAGTGCTTGCACTTATTACGTTCTCACATGTTCAAGTTGTTTGTCTTGAAATTAATATGTATATGTCTTAAAATTACATACGTGTGTTAACTACATATGGAAGCTTTATATATATGTGTGTGTATAGATAGGTGGGTGTTCAAACTATATAGCATCTTTTCAAGGAAAAAACGATATCATCCATTTCACGATGTAATCATGGCCATAATTTTGTCAAGTTTTTGTTTTAGTGGATTAGTTTATTTCTATATATCAAGATCCTTGGAAAATCAGACATGTCAGTTTTACACGCTAACATCAAATATGTGGCTAATAATGCTTGAAAAGACACATTTGGGAAAATATAAGAAAATAGTATCCAAAATTAATTAGGCTGCCACATCAATTACCCTAAAATAGTCTAAATTCTCCCTTAAAGCTCTCCCAAAGACTAAACTAAATCAGGTTTTTAAATTTTTTATTTGTTTATTTATTTATATCATTATGCGTTGCTGAGAGAGCAGTAATTACTTACAAGAGTTTTTCCATTAGCACACTCAGTGAGATTGTAAAACCCCTGAAGGTGAAGGAATAAGCTGAATTCAGTTTTGAAAGAAGATGGTATTTCATGTAGTGAGAACAAGGAGCACAAGGGCCTGAAATCAAACCTGCTGTGTTTGAAGTACAACCAGGGGACCAGGGAGCAGGAGCTGCTCAGCAAGATGGAAAGGGTAATGCACAGAAGAAAAAGGGAACAAATTACAGAGTTCTGCAGGCAATATACTCCGGGTGAGGTAGGGCAACAATAGAGTTTTGAGCAGAGAAGTGATTATCTGCCTCTTTGTTAAGAATAATCCAAAAGCCAGTAAAATGGAAGTAGGATAATCAGTTAGGAGGTGTTGTTATAATCCAGGTAAGATATTTATTTTCCAAATGTTTAGCTAGTTACTCAATAGCATTTGCTGAGAAAAAAAAAAAATCCGTATTTTCTCTATTGATATTTAATGCTTTTTCCCTTCTAACTGGGTAGGATTAATATAATAATAAAAATAGGTAGATATAGACATGTATACATAATAAGAAATACATCTAAGTTTTATCACATATAAAAATAGTCTGTTAAGATATTGATTGCATTTATTTTGAATTAAGAGATCAGTTTAGTGAAAATAGGCAGCTTTATAATATTGCGACTTGTCACCCAAGAATGAATCATAATCAATGTTCTCTTTTGTGATGAACCACCACAAGAATGGCTTTTTACAATAAATAACAAACTTGTTTTTGAAAGCTTACTGTGTGACAGCCATCATTCTTTTTTTTTTTTTTTTTTGAGGAGGAGTCTCAGTCTATTGCCAAGGCTGAAGTACAGTGGAGTGATCTTGGCTCACTGCAACCTCCATCTCCTGAGTTCAAGCAATTTTCCTGCCTCATCCTACCAAGTAACTGGGATTACAGGCACCTGCCACCACGCCCAGCTATGTGTGTGTGAGATTTTTTTTTTTTAATCTGAAACTGGTTAAACCATGTTGGCCAGGCTGGTTTCCGACTCCTGACCTCAAATGATCCTCCCGTCTTTTCCTCCTAAAGTACTAGGATTCTAGGCATGAGCCACTTGGCCCAGCCACAGCCATCATTCTAATCATTATATGTTTTAATTCGTTTAATGCTCACTCCAACCTTATAAGACAGCTACTATTACTATTATTTCCATTTTATTGATGAAACACTGAGAATCAGAGAGATTAAGTGATTTGTCCAAGACCAGACAAAGTGCAGACAGATCAGAGCCTTCTGCCTCTTGTAGAACATCTGTTTGGTCTTCTTTCTCACATCTTATCTGACATTTTGTTAATATGTCTTCATTTTCTATTTTTGTTCTGTCTTTTGTTATATAGTCTGTAAACTCAGAAGAGTTATAATCTGTTATTATTCTCCTAGAAATAATCTTTTTTTTTTTTTACTTTATATCATAACTTAAACTTTTTTTTCTCTGCTTTAATAACTTTAGATAAAAGCATATGGTATTTTCCTTCTGTGGAAGGTGAGAAAACTGATGAATTAATGAACACTTTCTTCAACCTCTCTTCCCTCACTTTTCATGTGACTGGTGGGTTCTATGTTTTTTTTTTTTTTCTTATTACAGCCAGTAAAGATAGCTAATACTAGTTATTTTTACATAACATAATATGTCTTTTCAGAGAAATAAGTTGTATTATTCCTTTCTCAATAAAATCATCAGTTATTTAGTTAGGCCTATATTTTAGTGGACGTATGTACCTTATCTCTTAATCCCTTCAGATCATAAGATATCAGGTAATATGTTTTAGAAAAAAAAATTTATAATCCCCAATTCAAGCTGCCTTAAATTTTTAGAAAATGCATCTTTCATAATTAGAAGCCCGCAGATGGTATAGGACCCAAAATCAATGTAATGAACATGAGTCTCAATATCGCTGAGGAGTGGATGTGAGGGTGATCTGGCTATAACATCTGTCATCCCATTGATTGCCAGGGTTGATTCAGCTGATCTGGCTGGCTATGCTGGTGTCCCCTCCCTCTCTCACCGCTCCATGTACATCCCTCCCAAAGTTACATGCTCGGTTAAAGAGGACGACCATCCTTGATAGACGAGGACTGGTCTTCAGTCAAGTGTATACGAGTAGCTGCACTCCCCTGCTAGAACATTCAAACAAGCTCTCAATATCATTGGGGACCAATGTAAACTTTAACCTCAGACTGACAGCAAATAGCTGGAGAGATTCCAGATACCACAGCAACATCCAAAGACAGGGAGACGAAGTGGAAAATAGCTAAGTGAAAAAGAGAGTTTCTCTTTCTTAATTCTCTCTTAGGTATAATGAAATTTTCTCAGAAACCATTAGCACACTTTCCTTCATGTAGTATTGGAAGCCCAATTTCCACTTTTGAAATCTTACTGAGAGGAGAGCTGAAATGAACATGTAGATTAGCTTAGATTATCTGGGTCTGGAATGTCTGAACTTCTATCAAAAAGCCCGCTAAATACTGTCCTCTCCACAAGTAAGCTATTTATTTGGAGTCATCTTTTGAATATCTAGAATGTTAATGAAGAACTATATTTCTTGTATTCTTCCACAAGAATACAAGATATTCTTGCAAAATAAATGTATCTAAATATATCTATAAATATGTCTTCCGATGCTTTTATGTATGAAACACAACTACTTCCTGCATATGTAATTCAGAATTCAAAATATTTTCCTTCATGTCTAATGTCATATAGTTGTAATCACACAGTATGCAACTTTCTCAGATTGGCTTCTTTCACTTAGTAATATGCATTTAAGGTTCCTCCATGTCTTTTAATGATTGGATATCTCATTTCCTTTTGTTCCCCCAAAATATTTAATTGTTTGGATATACTACCATTTATTTACCAGCCACTGAAAGACATCTTGGATTTTTCCAAGTTTTGGCAATTGTCAATAAAGCAGTTATAAATATCCCTTAAGATAGAGAAGAAACACCTCTATGGGGTCTGCTGGGCCACTGCTCAAGAATGGAAATTAAGACAAATCTTGTGGTCCCTCAAGGGAAATTCCAGGCACTTAGCTAGCCTTGAGAAGTACATGAGCCACCTAATAAGCAAGAAGGTAATAATAGCTTAAAACATAGCCAAGGAAGTAAGAGCCACAAGATGTTTGGTTTTCTATGGAAACTAAAGATAACATCTTATCATATGACCCGTAGTTGTTTTACAGAAACCAAAGAATGCAGACAGGGCAGCATTGAAGACTGAACTCTGACCACAATTATCTATTCTAAATTTCTTCCGGAGGAACATGGAAAGAGTCACGCCCACAGGCAAGACTTTAACTTTCTGCTGACCTCAAGTTTTCAGACAAAGCGTTGCTTCCTTAACCAATTGCACATTAGACAATCTTTGAATCCACCTATGACCTGTAAATCCCTGCTTTAAGAGATGCCACCTCTTTAAGCCAGACCAATGTATAACCACTGCATATTAATTTATGATTTTGCCTGTAACTTCTGCTTTCCTGAAATTTACCCCATTCTTTAAAAACCCTTGCATGTTAGTCAACAGAGAGGTCAGGTCTCATGCAGAAGCTGCATGATTCCTTCCTTGGCACTCTGCAAATAAATGCCCTCCTTTCTTTCACTGCACAACCTTGGTGTGGATGTTTAGCTTTATTGGACTAGGCAAGCTGATCCAAGTTTGGTTCACTAACACCATGTGCAGGTTTATTGTGTGGACATAAGTTTCATCTCATTTAGAGAAACATCTAGGAGTGTGATCGTTGGCTTGAATAGTAAGAATATCTTTAGTGTTGTAACAAACTAACAACCTGTCTTTCTAAATGGCTGTACCATTTTGCATTTCCACGAACAATGAAGGAGAGTTGCTGTTGACCCACATTCTCTCCAGCGTTGGGAGTTCTCAGTGCTTTGGAATCATACCATCCTAATAGGTGTGTAGTGGTATCTCATTGACATTATAATTTGCATTTCCTTAATAAACAAGTTGGGACACCTTTTTGTATGCTTAGTTACCACCTGTACAACTTCTTTAGTGAGGTGTCTATTCAGGTCTTTAGTCAACTTTTTCATTGGGTTGTTTCTTTTCTTATTGTAGACTTTAAGCATTCCTTGTATATTTTGAATAAATATCCCTCATCAGAGAAACCTTTATTAGATATGTCTTGCAGAAGACAGCCTGTGGTTTGGCTTCTCAGTCTCCTTAATTAAAATGTCTTTAGCAGAGCATAAGTTTTTAATTTTAACGAATTCCAGTTTATCAATTATTTCTTTCATTAACAGTGTCTTTGATGTTGTATTTAAAAAGTCATTGCCATTTCCAAAGTCATCTAGATTTCCTTCTATGTTATTTTCTAGGAGTTATCATTTTGCATCTTATAGTTAAGTCTGTGATCTATCTTGAGTTCATTTTTATGAAGAATAAAAGGTCTGTGTCTAGATTCATTGTTTTTTTCATATAGATGTCCAATTGTTCCATCACCATTTGCCAACAAGAATACCTCCTTCTCCATTGCTTTTGCCCCTTTCTCAATCATCTGTTGACTATGTTTATGTTTATGTGGGTCTATTTCTTGGATCTAAACAATACTGTTTAAAAGACAAATTTTCAGGGTGTTTTTATAATCTGCACAAACCTACATCCCCTTCTAGTTGAAAGGCATAAATGAAGTCTTACCTACTGAATCCTTTTAAATAGAACAGTAAGTATGCCAAAAAAAATTGTCTTGATAAACTATTTGTTTTGCTCAAATAGAACAGTAAGTATTCCAAGAAAATTACCTTGATAAACTATTTGTTTTTAAGTTGAAATACAGATATACAATACCCACAAACACACTCACTTACAGTCACAGACACTTAATATTTTAGATTCTCATTCTTTCTCTAGAGCAAAATGAGATAATTTAATCAGCTGTGTAAAATTCTCCAGTGCTCAGAATGTAATGTTCATGTTGGGTCTTATTTACCCTCAAAAGGTAGTGCTCTAAGTAGTGCTTTGATGATCTTCAAATGGGTTCTGCTCCCAAGGCTTCAACACAGTTCTTAAAGTGTTGTTCATTTTTTTTTTTTTTTTTTTTTTTTGAGACAGAGTCTCACTCTGTCACCCAGGCTGGAGTGCAGTGGCCGGATCTCAGCTCACCGCAAGCTCTGCCTCCCGGGTTTACGCCATTCTCCTGCCTCAGCCTCCCGAGTAGCTGGGACTACAGGCACCCGCCACCGCGCCCGGCTAGATTTTTGTAGTTTTTAGTAGAGATGGGGTTTCACCGTGTTAGCCAGGATGGTCTTGATCTCCTGACCTCGTGATCCGCCCGTCTCGGCCTCCCAAAGTGCTGGGATTACAGGCTTGAGCCACCACGCCCGGCCGTGTTGTTCATTTTTAAAAATAACTGTTAGTATGCCATTCTTCATCAATTAGAAAGCATGAAGACATTTTTAAATGTGCTATTATCTTCACTCTAACGGTCAGGTGGATCTTTGTATATCATGATTAATTTAGATTAAATGGAGATCAGAAATTTCCAATGTATATAAACTGGTGGATGGAACTACATTTTGGGCACCTGAATCATATGGGCTCAGTAATTTGAATTTTAATCAGTAAGAAATTTCTGTTAGTCAATTTGAAATCATTTGGCTGAAAATCACCAACAATAATCATTATATTTTTAATAATAGTAAATTATCATTGTTGTATCCTCAACAATTTGGCTTGAAGTGATTTTGACTAGAATTAGAATAAAGATAAAGGCTACTAAAAGTTTCTTGAATATCAAGTCTACAGGAGACAGGGGGACCAGTGAGTATATATTAATAGATAAAGAAGAAGAAATCCTATTTTCTAAGCAGCTCAATGCAGGTAAGACTAAAGAAGTAACTGTTTTAATCAATTTCCTAGGTTTTCTCCATATCTGATTTGGGAAGTCATTGATGTGGGGTTCAGTGTTTAAGAGGGGGTCCCAAATGCCTTCGATTATACCATCATTTCATGCTCAAGTCTACACTGGGTGATTCAGAGAAGAAAAATAACCTCAGTAGTGATATGTGAACCTGTGGGATTGTGGAGATTCTAGGATGTAAGTGACAGGGTGATTGGATAAAGATGATAAAAAGATCCATGTCTAATGTAATTTGCTAAGCTATGGAAGTGCAAATTTGGTAAAAAAGAATCTGATGGTATCCCATAACTACATTCTTTTCAAGTAAAATGAGGAGAGACACAAATTGATTAAAACAATTGCCTTACTAATCTTACCTTTACTGAGCTACTTAAAAGTAGGCTTTCTTCTTTACTCTTTAGTATGTAGCCGGAACATTCTGTTCCTTGTAGATCTGGTATTTAAGGAGCTCACGGCATTTGCTGTCCTTATTCTAATTCTAGTCGTAATCACTATCAGCCATGGTAATTGCACTTAATGTCTATTGCTAGCCCTCACTGCAAAAACAAAACAAAACAAAACAAAACAAATCCTCGGTTTTGGAAATTCCTCTTTTTGTTATGATTCTGATTTCTCAGCCACTTTAGATGACCACAAAATTTAAAAGCAGAATCAATGCAAGTTTCTTCACTTATCCCCTTCCCCATCAAGGGTGGCGTCTTTTTCTGAGGTTGTTTGGCAGTTGTGGTATGTGACAGCATCTAAGCTTCCGGCCTACGTTTGGCATTTGGTGCTGTTTGATGCATCTAGTCACGTCTACAGTACAACCATTTTTCTCAAGTCCTCAAAAATCTGAAATTACTAGTTATAGGCAACTTTATATGGTGATAACAGTACTCCCTACTTGTAGTGGTGGCATGTTAAATGAGTTCATATACAGGAAGTTCTTATAAAAAAGGCTATTATGCACAAAGTCTTCTGAGTTATAATCATCATCACCATCATTGTCATTATTATTTTAATTTCAACTCTTATTAAGCATATGTGATTTCTCTTCATAAATTTCTACTACTCTTCTGTGAAGAAAATCCAGCATATCTGTTTGTGTTGGTGGGGAGAGCAAGGAGGACAGTAGATAAAAATGGGCAAGAAAACAAAAAGCATCATTTCATCTACTTTAACACAGAAACATGGTACCTAACTTGATTTTTTAAATATCTGGAGAGGACTGTCAAGAACTGTGAATGATTTGAGATTTTCTCCTATATGCAAGCTAGCATGTTAGCCTCTTACAGTTTTGTACATGTCAGAAGACACTAGAGGTAATGGACTGTATTATGCATAGCACAGCAGGCAGCATGAGCTTTATGTTCTCAGTGGTCCCCTGTTCTTTTCCAAGTCCCACAGGGATGACACAGAGACAGGCATTTGTGGACAAATGCCATTAAGAATGGTCTCCCAAAAGGACAACAACTGAAGTACCATTTAGTTTATCTCTTTCCCTTCAGACACATGATGATTATAACATGGCAGGTAATTTATTAAGACATATTTAGATTTATTTTAATTTTATTTTATATTACCTTCATTAAAATATGATGATAAACCTTCAAAACTAACATGGTAGTTACAAAAAGTATAGCTATTGGTGTGACATATGAAGTCCAAAATGATAGTTCCAATTACTAGGTAATTCTTCTTCAAGTCGTAGTACAATAAGTCTAGCTTATTCCATAGTGTTATTCTGCCATCCTCAACACAAGGCTTCCAAGTTTGCTGTGTGGGTGATCTCCATTCTAACCAGCTGAAAATGAAAATGATATCAGTGGATCATATATGGGGGAGGTTTATGTTGCATGGGAGGGAAAATGTTTCTGTCTTTACACTTTTTGAGTTCTGAGTTCTCCAGTAACAAACAACAGATTAACAAGAAAGAAAATAAGCAGAAGTTTATTGACATGTATACCTAATGTATACCCGAGAGATACCCAGAGAAGTTAGTAAATTTTAAAGAGGTGTCTTAGAGTTCAGACTTCAACTGAAACAAAGAAAGAAAGGCCTTGGGGTGATAGTGCAATTATGGGAGGTGAACAGGAAAAGCACAATAAACAAGGGTAAGATTTGTTGTGCAGATTTGAGTCTGTGCCTTCTACGTTGATAAGCTTTTCTAATAATTTAGAGTCATTTATCTCTCCCTGGAACAGAGTGGGAAGGTTCCCTTACAAATGGAAATTTCCTTTATAGTTGTAAATTTTTCTTACAGAAGGATAAATTCTACTCTAATTTCAGAGCTTCTCCTTGTCTGTAGTTTCTCAAAAAAAAAAAAAAAAGAAAGAAAAAATGAGCTCAAAATCATCCATAAGTCAAAGATGCATATTTTGGGGTGGCATATTTTGGTATCCTATAGTGGGCTTGAAAGCGACAAACAACATTTTATCTGCAATCCATTGATTACCCTGTGGACATATGATCACATCTAACTGCAAGGAAAACTGGAAACTGTAGTTTAGTTTTGTGTTTAAGATGAGGACTTGATTTTAGTAGTTTGAGTCATAAATTTAGGCTTTTAAAAATCCATCTCTAGAAGAAAATATCTAAAATATACATGGAATTTCATTTTGAATATTTCTGTGTGCTTTTAGTAGATCCACTATGGTACTGAATTTATTTCAAATTACTTTCTCACAAACTGAATGTAATTTCGATGTGACACAAATGCATTATTGGTTAATCCCTTATGTCACATAGAGATTACAAACAGGATGATTTAAATCCAACTCAAAAGCATCTTTATGAATGCAATGCCATAAAGTAGCAAAAATAAAAAAAAAATGGGGGTATTGAAAGGCTTGTATCCAAAGAAATCAAAACAATTTCAGGGAACAGGGATCTTCCTTAAATATTTTATTATATTTAGAAGAAGTAAGAAATCTGGTTTATATAATGGTCCCTGGCTCAACTTATTTATCCCCACTGCATGCAGAGAAGAAAGGAAACAGTAAAATAATGCTTAGCAAGGTCATAAGCCCAGGCCACATGGAGAGAAATAAAAATGGTGAATCAGCTTCTTGTGAGTAAAATGTAACTTACTCAATGGCTTAGATCTTTGAACAATTTTATCAGAAATCCCTCCTTCCTTTTGGGGAACTAGAAAGTATAACAATATTGGGAATGAAGAATCGTCATTTTTTTTTTCTGTACTTACATCTATCTTAGTCTAAATTGAATTTAACTTTTTTTAACCACTTCATTTTAGTTTCTCATGTTTCTAATCTCCCTGTGATATTAGCATTGTTCAAATGTGCTTTGTGCATGATCTTTGCTTTTATCTCTCTGTAAATTCTCAGTATTATTCAGAAACCATTTATCCTTGTTGCTATGTGCAGTTTCCAGGGTATTTTTTGCCATTAATTTTGTTTCTCAAAATAACCTCCACACTTTCTCTTTGAGAAGAAGCCTCACAGAATGAATAAACATTCTAAATCAAGCTAGTATCAGAAGATTTTAGTCTTAAAAAGTGAACAGGTGTCATCATTCCTCTCAGTTATGTTTAATGATAATGTTGGAGATACCTTCTTTAAATATTTAGTTTAATATGCTACACAGAAATTTGGAGAAAGATAAGAATTATATGTTTAATCTTCTTTTTACTCTCTCTGCTCAAAACCTGTTAGAGCATACTGTTCCAACTATAACAAAAACATATACCATTTATTTAGCACTTACTGTTAGGGGTTCAAGGCCAAGAACTCCTTTCTCTTCCACATCAGGGTTCTGGCTGAAGAAATATACACATGAGGATCTCTAGCCAAATGGAAATCAAGTAGCAATTTTTCTAATTTGTGCAAGCAACTTAAAATGCCAAATGCAGGCAATCTTTTACATGTTGGAGTGAAGAAAGACCAAGAGCTTACATAAGGGTCTAAAATGGCATCAACTCTATCACAAACCAATACTCAATCTTGAATCTTCTTTACTGTGATATGCTACAGGAAGAGCTGGATCTGAAGGGGCCCAGGTAGCCACAAAGAAGAAAACTGCAATATTGTCTAATGTGAAAACTACTCAAATTTACTTGTGAGGAAGCAAAATTCCAGGATACTTTCTATGTATATTTTACATAAGTTAATAAAAAAAAGAAAGAAGATGTTAGAGATGAAAACAAGCTGGGGAGGGTTGTTGCCTTCTCTATTTTGTGGAGTTGTGTTTTATAAAATGGTGATTTTTAAAAATTTAATGCATGATGGAATTTTTGAGCATGAGATTTTCTTTGCAGAGTTATTTTAATAAGAAAAAGCATTGTCTTTAAAGGTCATAGGCATATTCAGACTTTCTGTTTCATCTTCTATCCATTCCAGTAAATTGTATAACTTCATTTAACATTTTGGTGGAGGACAGTTCTCCATGTGACAGACCCAGTTGTCCCCCATTTCCTCATCTGTAGTCCTCAAGAATAACTGTAGAATGTGATGGGAATGCAATATTATGAGACAAGGAGGGACTAGCTAGACCAGCCTAGGCTTTGTTCCAATCCCCACCTAGAAACAGGATGTCCCTCAATATGTTGGCCCAGCATGTCACATTGTCACTAGGGTATAAAATCTGGGGAAGCTGCTTTTTGGGTTTCTTCAGCTGTGGTGCGGATAGGGCACACCTAGAGGAGACTCTATCCACCCTTCAGAGCTTTCATAAGTCTTGTGGGCTGGCTCATAATGAATCCCAGGCCTCTCTTGTCCCTTGTTGCCTATTTATAACTAATAAATCTGCTTCATGTAATTTACCACATATAAGCGCTTTCAGTCTCACCAGAATCCCAATGACAACTTGGTAACCAGCACACAGTGCATTTATTTCACACTTGGTCGTACAGGTATGCTACCAAATAATAATTTGTCTAAAAAAATCTTTAGCTAACTGATAAATGATCGTTTCAATTAAGGACTATGGAATATCTCTCCATTTTTGTGTGTCCTCATTAATTTCTTGTTTTTTTGTTCCCCCTTTATCTTCTTATTCTCTGTAGTCTTCAGATTAGATAATTTCTTTTCCTTAAACTTTTAAGTTCAAGGGTACATGTGCAGGTTTGCTATATAGATAACTTGCAGGTGACAGGGATTTGATGTACAAATTTTCTCATTGCCCAGGTGATAAGCATAGTACCTGGTAGTTTTCTGATTCTCACCCTACTCGCACCCTCCATTCTGAAGTAAACTGTGGTGTCTATTGTTGCCTTCTTTGTGTACATATGTACTCAGTGTTTAGCTTCCATTTATAAGTGAGAAAACATGGTTTTTGGTATTCTGTTCCTGAATTGGTTCACTTAGGATAATGAACTGCAGCTCCACCCAAATCCTTGCAAAGGACATGAGTTTTTTCCTTTTTTTATGGTGGCATAGTGTTCCATAATGTGTATGTACCACATTTTCTTTATCCAGTTTACCACTGATGGTCATTTAGGTTGATTCAGTGACTTTACTATTGTGAATAGTGCTGCCATGGACATATGCATGCATAAGTCTTTATGGTATAACAATTTATAGTACTTTGGGTAAATACCCAATCATGACATTGCTGGGATGAATGTTAGTTCTGCTTTAAATTCTTTGAGAAATCTCCAAACTGCTTTCTACAGTAGCTCAACTAATTGGCATTCCCACTGGAAGTGTATTTTCTAAGTCACCACAACCAATATCCGGTTTCTGTGGTTGTCTTATAAACTGTGCAATGGCTACTGAAGCCCAAAAGTTCATGAATTTTTCATTGTAGTTTTAACCTCCCTGAGCAATGCTGACCATGTCCCAATTAAAGGCTAACAGTCATAAATGTTGGAAACTCATCCAACATTGTTTTCTTCCATATTAAAATTTCCTCCATGGATTATCTCTTTTCTTTGATGGTTGCTGCTTTTGCTTTGCAGAAGCTTTTTAGCTTGCGGTCTTACACAAAAAAAGTTTGCCCAAATAAATGTCCTTAAGTATTTCCCCAATGTTTTCTTCTGGTAGTTTCACAGTTTCAGGCTTTATATTTAAGTCTTTAATGCACTTTGATTTTACTTTTGTTTACGGAAGAAATAGGGGTCTAGTTCCTTTCTTCTAAATACGGTTTTCCATATTTAGAAATTTCCTAGCACCTTTATTGAAGAATGTGTCCTTTCCCCAGTGTTCTTATCATCCTTGTTAAGAATGACTTGGGATGTAAATGTGTGGATTTATATCTGGATTTTCTATTCTCTTTCATTGGTCTATGTGCCTCTTTTTATGCCAGTGCCATCCTGATTTGCTAATTACAGCTTTGTAGTATATTTTGAAGTCTGCTTCTATGATGCTTCCAGCTTTGTTCTTTTTGCACAGGATTGCTTTGGCTATTTGGGGTCTTTTGTGGTTTCATATAAATATCAGGGTTGTTATTCTTATTTCTGTAGAGAATGTTGTTGGTGTTTTGATAGGGATTGCATTGAATCAGTAAGTTGTTTGAGGTTATATTGTCATTTTTACAATATTAATTCTTCCAGTCCAGGAGCATGGAATAACTTTTTATTTTTTGTGTCCTCTTCAATTACTTTTATCAGTGTTTTATAGTTTCCCTTGTATATATCTTTCATTTCTTTGACTAAATTTGTCCCTAGGTGTTTTACATTCTTTGTAGCTATGTAAATGGGATTGCTTTCTTGATTTCCTTTTCAGATTGTTCACTGTTGGCATATATAAATCCTACTGATTTTTGCATGCTGATTTTGTATCCTGAGAGCCTGATTAGTTTGTTTATCAGTTCTAACAGTGATTTGGTAGAGTTTTTAGATTTTGCTAAGTATAAGATTATGTAGTCTGCAAACAAGACTAATTCAACTTCTTCCTTTCCCATCTAAAAGCCCTTTATCTCTTTCTCTTGCCTAATAGCAAAATATCCATCTGACAAGGGATTAATAACTGGGATATCTAAAGAACTTAAACAACCCAATAACAAAAGAACAAATAATCCAAGTTAAAAATGGGCAAATGCCCCAGAAATGTGTAAAAATATTATGCACGAATTGTTTAAAACGAATAAGATCTGAATAGATAATTCTCAAAAGAAGACATACAAATGGCCAAAAGGTATATGAAAAAATGCTTAACATAACTAATCATTAGAGAAATGCAAATCAAAATCACAATACCATATCATCTCACCCCAGTTAAAATGGCTTTTTATCAGAAAGACAGGGAATAACAGATGTTGGCAAAGAGATGGAGAAAGGAGAACCCTTGTACACTCTTGGTAGGAATATAAATTAGTACAGCCACTATGGAAAACTGTATGGAGTTTCCTCAGATAAACTAAAAATAGAAATACCACATGATCTAGCAATTCCACTACTGGGTATATATCCAAAAGAAAGGAAATCAGTATATCAAAGAGATATTTGCACCCTCATGTTTATTGCAGCACTATTCACAATAGCCAAAATATGGAATCAACCTAAGTGTCCATCAGTGGATGAATAAAAAAAGAAATTATGTATACAAAATGAAATTGTGTTCAGCCATAAAAAGAATTAAATTCTGTAATTTTCAGTAATGTGAATGGAACTGGAGATCATTATGTTAAGTGAAATAAGCCAAGCACAGAAAAACAAATATTGAATGTTCTCACTCATATATAGGAGCCAAATAAGTGAGTATCATGACAACAGAGAATAGACTGGTTGTTACCAGAGGCCAGGAAGGATAGTGGAGAGTTGGGGTTGATTAATGGGTACAAATATACAGTTTGATGGAATAAATAAGACCTAGTGATTTGTAGCTCAGTAAGGGGACTATTGTTTACAACAATCTATTGGATACTACAAAATAGCATTCAAATATTTCTAGCATAAATAAAGACAAATATTTATGGTGATCCAAAACCCAGTTACACAGACATGACATTTATAAATTATATGGAAGTATTAAATTAGCACCTATTATAGATCAATATAAATAAAATAATAAAAGAAAATTCCTTCTATGATATGCCTAATTTATTTTTGATCTTCCAGAGGTTGTTGTTCAGAGTTAATAGTATTTATCTCTGGAGTGATTACTCTGTTATCACCTACTTGTCCCTCACAGAGGCAGAACTTCAACTGTAGAAATTTTCCTTTATTTGGAGTTACGTTTTATTCTTTGTCATGTATTGTCTGGTAATTATGATTATCTCCTTCGTGCAAAGCTGTGCCCTAGACACCAAACTTTCAGCACTATATAACATGCATAATGCTTTTCCATATCTTTGAAGCATATGAGAAATAAAATCTTTAATTACAAACCATAAAAAATTCTGTGCTATATAGAAATACATATGATGTTGAGACAAGGCATAAGCAAAATGAGGGAGCTAAGCTACGAGGACACAAAGACATAAGAATGGTATTATGAACTTCGGAGACTCAGGGGAAAGGATGGGCAGGGAGTGAGTGATAAAAGACTACACAAGCGGATACAGTGTACACTGCTTGGATGATGGGTGCACCAAATCTCAGAAATTGCCACGAAAGAACTTATTCATGGAACCAAACACCACCTGTTCCCCAAAAACCTATTGAAATAAAAATAAAATAAAAAGAGGCTAAATGACAGAGTAGCAACTTCTGATTCCAGAATTTTGTTGAATATACTAACATGGAACTCCTCCCACTGATAAGCCTGGTAAACACAAATGGGAATTATAACTAGGGTGCTAAATCCATGAGCTCATATCATAGCTATATAGTGAAGTAAAGCTGAATATAAAATTTAACGGCAAAAGGTTATTGGTAATGTGATGCCCAAGGAATAACAAGTGAAGTGTTCATGGGCCTGTATGAGTCAGTGAGCTGTGACAAAGACCACAGCATAAAATGGAAGCTCTACTATGGTTGCCCCTTCCATAGAAAGGGTACTGGAAAAAAATCTATCCATTAACTCAAGAAAGTAGCAAGGGCACTTTTTTTTTTCTTTAACATTTATTTTAAGTTCATGGGTACATGTGCAGGATGTGCAGGTTTGTTGCACAGGTAAATGTATGCCATGGTGGTTTGCTGCATAGACCACTCCATCACCTCAGTATTAAGCCCAGCATCCATTAGCTATTCTTTCTGATGTTCTCCCTCCCCACCCCAAAGAGGCCCCAGTATGTGTTGTTTCCCCGGCAGCCACGTGTTCTCATCATTCAGCTTCCACTTATAAGTGAGAACATGTGGTGTTTTGTTTTCTGTTCCTGAATTAGTTTGCTGAGGGTAATGGCTTCCAACTCCATTCATGTCCCTGCAAAGGACATGATCTCATTCCTTTTTATGGCTACATAGTATTCCATGGTGAATATATATTGTATTTTTTTTATCCAGTCTATCATTGATGGGCATTTAGGTTGATTCTATGCATTTGCTATTGTGAAAAGTGATGCAATGAACATACGTGTGCATGTATCATTATCATAGAAGAATTTATTTTTCTTTGGGTATATACCGAGTAGTGGCATTGCTGGGTCAATCAAGAAAGTACTCCCATTCACAATAGCCACAAAAAAGGATAAAATAGAGGCAGAGGTATTTCTGCCTCAAGGTCTTTGAGGAATCACCACACTGTCTTTCACAATGGTTGAACTAGTTTATACTCCCACCAACAGCTTAAAAGCATTCCTTTTTCTCTGCAACTTCACCAGCATCTGTTGTTTTTTGACTTTTCAATAATAGCTATTCCGACTGGCATGAGACAGTATCATTGTGGTTTTGACGTGCATTTTTCTAATGTTCAGTGCTGTAGAGCTTTTTTGTTTACTTTTATTTTATTATTATTATTTTTTTGAGATGAAGTCTCGCTTTGTCACCCACACTAGAGTGCAGTGGTGCGATCTTGATTCACTGCAACCTCCACCTCCCAGGTTCAAGTGATTCTTCTGCCTCAGCCTCCTGAGTAACTGGGACTAAAGGTGTGTGCCATTAGTAGAGATGGGGTTTTACCATATTGGCCAGGCTGGTCTTGAACTCTTGACCTTGTGATCTGCCCACCTCGGCCACCCAAAGGAACTTTTTAAAAATGTTTTTTTTTGGTCACATGTATGTCTTCTTTTGAGAAGTGTCTGGTCATGTCCTTTGTCCACTGTTTAATAATGTTTGCTTTTCACTTGTAAATTTTTTTAAGTTCCTTGTAGACTCTGGATATTAGGCCTTTGTCAGATGGATAGATTGCAAAAATTTTCTGCCATTCTATAGGTTTTATATTCACTCTGATAACAGTTTATTTTGCTGTGAGGAAACTCCTTAGTTTAATTATATCTGAGTTGCCAGTATTTGCCTTTTTTTTTTTTTTTGCAATTGCTTTTGGCATTTTCATCATGAAATCTTTGCCTGTGCCTATGTTCTCAATGAATTGCCTAGATTTTCTTCTAGTTTTCATAGTTTTGGGTTTTATGTTTAAGTCATTCAACTCTTTAATTTTTGTGTATAGTGTAAAGAAGGGCCCAGTTTCAATTTTCTGCTATGGCTAGCCAGTTCTTCTAGCCCCATTTTATAAAATAGGGAATCTTTTCCTCATTGCTTGTTTTTGTCAGGTGTGTTGAAGATCATATGGTTGCAGGTGTACGGTCTTACTTCTGAGTTCTCTATTGTGTTCCATTGGTCTATGTGTCTGTTCTCCTACCAGTACCATGCTATTTTTATAGTTTGATAGAAACAACATTGAATCTCTAACTTGCCTTGAGCAGAATGGCCATTTAAATAAAGTTGATTCTTCCTATCTATGAGTATGAAATGTTTCTCCATTTGTTTGTGTTGTATCTGATTTTGTTGAGCAGTATTTTTTCTTGTAGAGATCTTTTACCGCCCTAATTAGCTGAATTCCTGGATATTTTATCCTTTTTGTGGCTATTGTAAATGGGAGTATTTTCTTGAGTTGGCTTCCAGCTTGGCCATTATTGGGGTACAGAAATGCTACTGAATTTTATACATTGATTTTGTATGCTGAAACACTGATACAGTTGTTTATCAGATCTAGGTGTCTTTGGGCAGGGACTATGGGGTTTTCTAGGAATAAAATCATATTGTCTGCAAAGAGAGATAGTTTGACTTCCTCTCTTCCTATTTGAATGCCTTTTATTTATTTCTTTTGCCTGATTGGTTAGGTTAGGACTTTCTGCACAATGTTGAATAAAAATGCTAAGAGTGGGTATCTTTGTCTTGTTTTGGGTCTCAAGGGGAATGCTTCCAGCTTTTGCCCATACAGTGTGATGCCCACACAGTGGATTTGTTATAGATGGCTCTTATTGTTTTATGTCCCTTCAGTGCCTAGTTTATTGAATGTTTTTAACATGAAGAGACGTTGAGTTTTACCAAAAGACTTTTCTGCATCTATCAAGATGATCATATTTTTTTATTGCTTTAATTCTCTTAATATTATGAAGCACATTTGTTGTTTTGTACATGCTGATGCAAACCCTTATCCCAAAAGTTGACTTGATTATTGTGGATTAGATTTTTCATATGCTGCTGAATTCCATTTGCTAGTATTTTGTTGAGAATTTTTGCATCTATATTCATCAGGGATATTGGCCTGAAGTTTTCTTTTTCGGTCAAGTGTCAAATATAGGTCCAGAATACATTTCTTTGTTTACTTCCTCTATGATATATCTAATACTGTCAATAAGGTGTTGTAGTCAGCCTCTATGATTGTATGGTTATCTAAGTCTCTTCAAAGATCTCTAAGAGCTTGTTTTATGAATCTAGGTGCTCCAATGTTGGGTGCACATATATTTAGGATAGTTATGTCTTCTTGCTGTATTGAACACTTTATCAATATGTATTGTCCTTCTTTGTCCTGTTTGATTATTGTCAGTTTAAAGTCTGTTTTGACTGAAATTAGATCAACAACCCCTGATCTTTTTTGTTTTTCATTTGCTCGATTGATTTTTCTCCATCCTTTTACTTTGAGCCTATGTGTTATTGCATGTGAGATGAATGTCTTGAAGACAGCAGAAGGATAGGTCTTGCTTCTTTATTCAGCTTACTACTCTACAACTTTTAAGTGTATACGGTATTTAGCCGTATACATTCATTGGTAGTATTGATATGTGCAGATCTGATCTTGGCATTTTGTCATTAGTTGGTTATTATGTTCACTTGACTATTTAGTTGCTTTATAGTGTCAATGGTCTATGTACTTAAGTATGTTTATGTGGTGACAGTAACAGTCTCAGTCTTTTGCTTCCATATTTAGCACTACATTAAGGGATTCTTTTAATGCCAATCTCATGGTAATAAATTCCCTTAGTATTTGCTTTTTGGAAAATAATTTTATTTCTCCTTCACTTATTAAGCTTAGTTTGGTTGGTTATGAAATTCTTAGTTGGAATTTCTTTTCTTTATGAATGCTGGATATAGGCCTGCAATCTCATGTGGCTTGTAAGGTTTCTGCTGAGGGGTCTACTGTTAGCCCGATGAGGTTGCTTTTCTAGGTGACCTACCCCTTCTGTCTAGCTGCTATTAATATTTTTTTTTACTTTGACCTTGAAGAATCTTATGACTATGTGTCTTGGGGATTGTCATCTTTTATAGCACCTCACCAGGATTCTTTGCATTTTCTGAATTTGAATATTGACCTCTCTGACAAGGTTGGGGAAATTTTGGCGGATCATATTCTCAAGTATGTTTTCCAAGTGGCTTGCTCTCTCTTCTTCTCTTTCAAGGATGCCAATAAGTCATAGGTCTGGCCTCTTTACATAGTACCATATTTCTTGGAGGTTTTGTTCATTCTTTTTTATTCTTTTTTCTTTATTTGTGTCTGACTGAGTTGATTTGAATAACTTGTCTTCAACCTTTGAGATTCCTTCCTCATCTCAATCTATTCTCCCATTCATTCTTCTGGTTGTTTTATGAAATACTTGTAGTGAGTTTTTCAGCTCTATCAGAACAGCTTGGTACTTTCTTAAAATGACTGTTTTGCAATTCAACTCTTCTTTCATCTTATGGATTCTTTAGATTTCTTGGATTGAGTTTTACCTTTTTCCTGAATCCCAATGACCTTTGTTGTCACCAAGATTCTGAATTCTATGTCTGTCATTTCCATCATTCTAGTCTGGTTAAGAACAACTGATGAGGAGTGAGTGTAGTCATTTGGAGGCAAGAAGAAATGAACTTTTTGAGTTGCCAGAATTCTTGTGTTAGCAGTATATAGTTTCTATTATGTCTATTAAAACATTATTGATTATTATACATATATATCTGATTCATGTTATTTACCTCCTAGAAAATTCTTTACCATATACCACCCCTAATTGTAGGGAAGATACATCTAATGTTCATTTTTCATTTTTCTAAAGGCTCCTCAGTTGTAAACTGTCAAAACTTATATAATGTCTCAATTTTTTAGGCAATACCTTATAGTGGTTTCAGACTCAGTAAGGTAATGATTTCAGATTACAGGGATTTTGCCATTTACACATAGAAACATATATTGGAATATTAAGTATTTTCTGTGACTATTTACTGTATCACTATTTTTAAGGAACATTAAGAGGTCGTTTGATTCAGGTGCCTCCTTAAAGACTGTTCATTATATTTTCATCCATTCATTCAACACTTACCAAGAACCAACAGTGTAGTGCCATAAATGCTATGACACATACGAATCAGTATCTACCTTTAAAAAGGTTACAATTTAGTATGAGAAACATGAATTGTGACAAATGTTTGGGTAGTTACATGCAGAATACTGAAATACTTAATATTAAATAAATATATTTTATTTGGATTTATTGGAAGAGGTAAAGGACAGTCAGAGAATCAGGTATCATTTAAACATTAGTGGTAAAGCATATAGATGAAAAAATAGATTTAAGGCACTGATATGTTTTTAATTATGTCCTCCTTACTGGGAGTTATTAAAAAATTAAACACTTTCCAATATTTTTCAATTGTTCTAACCAAATTTTGCATACACTAGGATGCTGACAGGTACAAAAGTCACAAAGTAAGGAGTGGGGATTATCTTCTGATTTCATTATGTATCAAAAATATTTATTACAGTCACTCATAAGATAAATGTCTGAAAAAGGAGAAGAGAATTACTCAAGTACATGTGAGACTACTTATCAACAAAAAGTACTAGCAATGGAAATTTTCAGATTATCATATTGTTGATCTTTATTCCTTTGGATTACTTCAATAGAAAAAAATACTGTGAGATCACAAGAACTATTTATATAAGACAACTTCAATACACCATGATATGCTGAATCTTCAAGAGGCCATGCCAATATTCTATCAGGCCTTCTGCTTCAGGTGTCTGGAGAATACAGGAAGATCAGTTAATTCTTTGAACATGGGTCCATTACTACACTTTATTTGTTCTAAAGGGAGTTCTTGGATCAGAAGTAATGCTATGTGGAATGGTATGATAGTATATAAGATATTCTGTAAATACATAAATGGGAGTTTGGCAAAAACATTGGGAAAGCAAATCCATATCCACTGTTCCTATACAAGTCAGTACAAAGCACTGACTGCCACGATGAAAATGGTTAATATATAATCAACGAATCAACCTGCCACCAGGTAGCAGGCAGATTATCCCAGGGAGTAGTGCCATACTGAGGATTCAGCATTCATCTCTACTGCTCCCAGATTGGGCATTCAACAGTGGCTGTATCAAGGTCATCCTTGGTGAAAGTCCATGTGGCTAAGCCTATGTATAAACTCCACATCTTCCATCAGGACCATTTTTAATGAGTCAATAAGGTAATAACAGGATTAGCTAGGGAAATAGAGTCATTCTACTCACTTGATTATTAACATTATTATTAAGTTACATTATTAACATTTTCCTCTGCTGGGGTCACTCTCTGGTGAATATTTACATAATATACAAATATATCACATTCTTTGCCCACTCAGAGAGATTTATCCATATATTCACTTTCCCAACTTCTGCATTACCTATTTTCCATTCATGTTCCTTTCCATGTCCCTGAACACCCAGCAAAACCATTGGCTAACTAGTGTCTACAGACCATGAATCAATAGACACTCAGAACTCTGGAATTTCTGCTTCAAGGGAAAATAAAACACAAAGTACACGGCTCTAATTTCTTCCCCCTGGGAGAATTTTTATTCACCATTATACTTTTAGGATGTCCCATAAAGGGGATATAATGCTATAGTTTTTGGATGGTGACTACCTGTTGTGCTGAGCTGTCTGAAAACCAGGTCAGAGTTTTCCCAAAATCGGTCAACTGATGAACAGTCAACTGTTCAAAGAGAGCTTCTCATCAAGCCATAGGTGTGGGTAGAGAGAGAGAAAGTAACGTAGCAAGAGTAAGGACATTTGCCGACTTCTCACGTAACTTGTGTCTTCAGGGCCTGCTTAAACTGAGATATCTATATATCTTTCTATCTATCTAGATTAGATTACAGAGAGAGAAAGGGGGGGGGAGAGAGAGAGAGAGAGAGAGAGAGAGAGAGAGAATCTAACCCACCAAGCCATATATCTATATATGATGGATTGCTCATGTCACTTTTCCACTTGGTGGCCTATGGATAACTGTTTAGTCTCTACAAATGCTCAGTAGCAAGTCAAAAGCTGTTTCTCAAAAGGAAAGTAGTTATCCATAGAGTATAGAATGGATCTGCTCCAAAATACTAAGGGTCTGCACTGTGATTCATAAACACTCCAAACAACATCCCTATCTGCCACTGACACTTTAAACACCACCGGATCTGATCATTGTATGGCATAAGTGGCCAATCAGCTTGTATGGCAGCCTGTGTCTTTTGTAGAGCCTTCTCTTGTTCTGGACTTCACTCAAAACTAGCAGCTCTTTTTGGTCACTCATTGAAAGGACCAGAATATTATACCAAAAGGAGGAATATGTCGCCTATAAAATCCAAAGAAAACCACTAAGCTTTGTGAATCTGTTTTGGTTGCCAGACGGGCCAGGTACAACAACTTATCCTTCATCTCAAAAGGAATATATCAACCTATTCTACCTCACTGGGCCCCTAGAAAGTTAACAGAGGTTGAAAGGCCATGACTTTTGTATATTTATTTCCCATCCTTTAATACAAAAGTGTTTTGTCAATATGTCTTGAATATTTGCTACATTTTGTTTGCTAGGTCTAATTAGCATATCATCAATATAATGGACGAAGATAATATTTGGTGGGAAGGAAAGGTGATCAAGGTCCCTGTGGACTAAATAATGACAAAGGGATAGAAAGCTGAAATACACCTGAGGCAGGACAGTGAAATTGTATTGCTGACTTTACTAGCTGAAAGCAAGCTGCTTCTGGTGGTCTTCACTTACAGGTATAAAGCAAAAAAACATTTGTCAGCACAAAGATACCAGGGGATGTGTTACTTTGCTCAATTGATGAAAGCACAAGTTGGAATAGCAACTTCAATTGGAATCGCCACATAATTAAGTTTAAGATAATACACCATCATTCTCTAAGAACCCTCTGTTTTCTGCAGATACCAAATTGGTAAGTTGAATAGAAATATGGTGGGAATCACTACCCATTCATCCGTCAGGTTTATTACAGTGGCACTAATGTTTGCAATTCCT
Organism: Macaca nemestrina; assembly: GCF_043159975.1. NCBI lineage: Eukaryota > Metazoa > Chordata > Mammalia > Primates > Cercopithecidae > Macaca > Macaca nemestrina. The sequence goes on from NC_092127.1 coordinate 92,782,654, forward strand.
CCATGAATGTGCTATTGCTTTGAGTTTACTATTTTTACAGGAAAAGTTAGTTCAAGTAACTTCTGCTTGGGGTTCCCACCATAATAACCCTCACTCTACAGGTCAAAACAACAATGTGGGTATTCTACAGTTGCTGAACATGTCTTTTCCAATTATGCATTCTGAAAATGGGGAAATTACCACAGTAAGAGGTCAGGGACACACTGAGTCCACTGTGAGATGAACTTCAGCTAAAACTCCGTTGATCATCTGACCTCTGTTAAATCCTTACTCCAACTGATAGACCATAGTGACATTTTGCGTCTTCTGGAACTAGTGTCAGTTCAAAGTCAATGTCAAGTAATTCCTGAAAAGTATGATTATTTCCTTTCTCTCAATGTACAGGAGCCCTGCTAAATGGCCATAACTCACTGTGGGGGCAGGCTAAGGTAAAGATTAACAGTAAAATTTTGGCTGTGTAGTAGGATCTTTCCTCAAGGAAACCATGAAGAATCCTTGAATGAAGAATCCTTCATTCAAGGGGTTCTTAGTCTATAAACTGGCATTAAGTCCGGGAATTGATTGAGAGGCAGAGACTCTCTATTCTGGTGATTCAAGTTAGACATCTGTTCACTCAACTAAAGTCTCTTCTGCTTACATGAATTAAGTAAGGATTTAGTTGACCGTCAAACTATTTATTACTTTTGTAAGGACTCCATGATCAACTAGCCAAGGCTATATAGGTTTCTGGATTGCTTTCGCTCTGCTCTCTGCTAGGGTAACTACAACTACCATGTCTTGGGCAATCAAGTATCAACACTTAGCCCCTACCACTCCAGTATCCCATTTTCCCCTTTGCATTTAGGGTTGCCAGTTTGATGGTAGCATTTTACACTTGAATTTATGATTGGCATAGGAGAATAACACAGGATTCTGGGCCTTCACTCAAAAATTTATTTCTCACATTTGTAGTGAAAGGTGTGTTCTATTAATCCTCCTAGTGTAGATGAACATTTCTTGACACTATTAATCTACACTATCATTCCAATCTCTCTAAGCCCTCTGGATATCCTACTCTATAATATACCAAATCATTTCTGACATTTCAGCTTCTTTTAGTAGAGCTACCTTTGGGTTCATATTTTAGCCAATAAGCCGAAAAACTGTTATGGCCATTTCTAACACTTTGAGTAAAAACACTGTCCAGAATATCTGCTTAGTGGGCCTTTATTAATCAATTAGGCCTAATCTAACTTTATGTTCTTTCCACCACTATCCACACCCTTATGATCTATACCCATACATGTTCTTCAGATTTCTGTATAATTGAGAATAATCATGCAGTTCTTTTAGTGTGTAGAACACCTATTCATGGGTTACACTTTGTACCGTACTCTTTGGAGCCTGCTAAAACTTAGTCTAATTATGAATCTAGAACAAAGAGGAGAGACTGAAGTAGCACTTGTCTAGAATCAACAGTGGCTTGCAAGGAAGGTGATATGATTTGGCTGTGTCCCCACCCAAATCTCAACTTGAATTGTATCTCCCAGGATTCCCATGTGTTGTGGGTGGGACCCAGAAGGAGGTAATTGAATCAGGGGGCAAGTCTTTCCCATACTATTCTCATGATAGTGAATGAGTCTCCTAAGGTCTGATGGGTTTACCAGGGGTTTCCGCTTTTGCTTCTTCTTCATTTTCTCTTGCCACTGCCATGTAAGAAGTGCCTTTCTGTCACCCAGGCTGGAGTGCAGTGGCACGATCTTGGCTCACTGCAACCTCTGCCTCTCGGGTTCAAGTGATTCTCCTGCCTCAGCCTCCTGAGTAGCTGGGATTACAGGTGCACTCCACCACACCCAGTTCATTATTGTAGTTTTAGTAGAGATGGGGTTTCACCATGTTAGTCAGGGTGGTCTCAAACTTCTGACCTCGTGATCTGCCTAACTTGACCTCCCAAAGTGTTGGGAATACAGGCATGAGCCACCATCCCCGAGAATACCCTCACTTTAACAGAAGACACCCTGGGAAGTAAGGAATTCGATTTGCTTTGTAATCCCACCATTCAAGAGACAGTCTGAGTTTGGTTTTCTAAAATCTCAGTCCTACGATTACGAAACATAAAGGTTTCTTTCAAGGAAAATATAGAAGCTTTCAGGTCATTCAAACTCAGCTTGAGATGAGAATTTGACATCATGAGCTCATCCTTATCTCCCCCTACTTTTTCCAGTGCTATGAGGACCAGCCATCTCATATCATTATACTCTTCAATTTGACTACTATAAAGTATCAACTATTAATACATTGTCACCTAGTGACTTCCCTTCTATATGTATTTGATTAGGGGTATGCAAAGGTAATATTTTGCATATTTCTATTGCCACATCATGTCATGGATGAACAGTGCCCTCTTTACCATTGAAAATAGAGGCATTAGTACCTTTAGATCTAATCAGATTAGAGTAGCAATTCAACAAAACCCAGATCCTATTCAGAAGACATAATCCTTAATATTCCTTAATCCTTAATTCCTTAATATTCAACAGATACCTGACTGATATAAATGTTGGTACCAGAAGTAGGAAACAGCATGCATATATATATATATATATCTCTTTTTTTAACAGAACCAGTTATATGTATTCAATATAATATATTGAATATATTTATATATTATAATATATATTAATAACATAATAATATATTCAATATATTATTATATGTTGAATATATGATGTATATTCAACAAAAATACATTATGTTGGATATATATGATATAATATTATGTTGAATATTCTGATATATATAACATGACCAGTTTTATATATATACACCTATATTTATTATTTATAATCAATAATTATACATAAACAGAAACTGGTTCTGTTTCTGTGTTGAGTATATATTATTTTGGCTTGTACAATTGTGGGGAATTGCAAGGCCATTCTAAAATCTCTAAGGCTGGTTGTTGGGGAGGGCAGGCTAGAACTCTTGGTCATGAGTGGAAGCTGATCTCCGCAGGCAGACTTTTTTCTTCTTTAGGGAAGCCTACATCTGGTTCTAAGGCCTTTCACCTGATTGACTTGGGTAAAGTCCCTTAGTTACTCATTGATTATGAACTATAGTCACATTTACAAAATACCTTCACAGAAAGGTTTAGATAAGTGTTTATTGAGAAACTGTTTACCCTAACATAACACATAAACTGATCATCATAATCAAGTTTGTTATTTCAAATACTGGTAAATGGAAAAAAAATAATAAATTATAAATCTTGCTATTTCCTTAATAACTGTATCACTGGGTATCCAAATAATAAATGAGGGAAATGTATAACAGAATCTAGAAATTTGGTGTTTTCAGCTCCATGGTGTCAGTCCATATATTGCCATATGAATTTTTCAGATCCAATTTGAAAAAGTATATCATCTAACAAATGAACAAGAAATGACAGAAGATAATATCATCATGTAGTCACCCCAGTGAGTTAATGGATCTAGGCATTGAGCATAAATAAAAATGAGAGAAAACTAGACATTATCTGTAGTTGACAAAAAACATACCACCATTTATAACCTTTCCAGAGGTTTGGACATGAGTCTCATCAGGCCTCTATACCCAGCTGCCAATTTGCTTAAAAAACAGAGAGAGGAAAAAGGAACATTTTAAACCATACTATGCATATAGAATCTAGACTGTATAAAATTTTTCATATCAAATAGTCCATGTTTATCAACAGATGAATTATAAAAAACTAAAAAAATGGATGGGAGTCTGTATGCTAAAAATAATCATGAAAGCTATATCAATCTTTTTAAAGAACAAAACATACTGTTTAAATATGCACACTTGGGTGATACTCTGAACAAATAGCTGTTTACATAGTAGATTATTTTTTATAATTAAATGCTTTAGAATATCAACTACAACATTTTACATTTTCATGACTCTCTTAAGGGATCAGATTTTCTCGTGTTTGGTCATAAGATCCATGTAAATTAGAATTTTTGCTACATGGATTTTTTTTTGGGGGGGGGTTTAATTTTTTTATTATTATGGATTCTTGATACTGGGAGGAAACACCAGCATGTAAGTTATTATCAGGAAATCTTATAATTTTTATATCTATTTCTTGGTATGTTTAACATCATTTCTTTTCTTTTTTCTTCTAATTAGCAGAAACATTCATCTTTGTGGAACTTGCTCTTTGTCTTCAAATATAACTGAAACTAGTACTCCCCATTCACAGTTTTTTGCCCATTTTGCAGGCTTGGAAAGTCAAGGTGTATAAACCCATGGCTACAGTAACTGATACAGAAAAGAGAAAGAGATTCACTTACTCAACAAACATTTGTGACAAAATTAGACCAATCAGAGTCCTTCCAAGGGCGTTTTTCCACTAAAATAGAATGTCATTTTCCCACTGGCATTGATAGGCTATTAGGATGTGAGTCGGGTTCTGCCAGTAACCTTTTCACCAAGCATGTGGACAGAGAGTTTAAGCACAAGAGAAACATAGCCTTGACATTATTAATTTCATGAATTCAGCAGTGCCTAAAGCCATGGACGACAGACTTCCCAGTTATAGAAGCCAGCAGTATTATTACTTGTATCTAAAAGATTTTCAGTAACATATTTAAGTATATTTGAAGATTTCTAGGACATAAAACAACATGGAAACTATGGTTATCATAAGCTAAGACTACATCTTTGCTAAAGAGTCTAAGGCATGAATTTTATGCAATGCGAGAGAATAGAATTGGAAGAAGATTTGAGAACATATCTTCATATGAAAGCACAGATGCCTTTTAAAAATGTGCTTTATTTGGTCTGAAATGTGTCCAGCAAGATGTTTATAGTCAATAAAATTTCTTCAAATTCTACAAGTTGAATTAAACTTTGTATAATCCCTGTTACTCTGTGGCCCTGAAGGTTCTAGCCATAGATAGTTTGATTTCTGTTTGCCCGATGGACAACTAGGTGGAAGCATCTTACTGGCAGTTGGAAATGTAGAATTCAGGCCAAGGAATAAGTTTAAAGAAAGTTTGAGGAGAAAATTACATGTAATTATTTATCAAAAGATTATATTACAGTGCCTGGAACAAAGTGAGAACTACACTAATAATACAAGGGTGATTATGAGCCAATCAGAAGGAAGTCATTTGTAATTAGGAATTGAGAATCTTTAAATTTATATCTTAAAATTACTTCAAATTTTATTTGTTATATGGGTCTGTACTTTTGTTTACATAGTAACTATTTTAAAGTTAATATGTATAAGGCCATAATCACTAGGATATATGAATATATGTGTGCATGCATATTTACATTTTTTACAAAAATTAGCATGCTGGTAGTTTCTTTGAAGGTAGTTATTATTTCCTAAGCAAGTTGCAATTTCTCTGAGAATTAATATCCTTTTACATAACATTACTAAGTTGAATCATATCATTCCAGTTAGACATATCTAAGCATGCAAATGAATGCCCAAAGCTTGCATTTTAACTATGGAACGACATGTGCATGCTTGGTGAAATACTCTAAGCAAAAATCAATATAATATTGCCTCTTGTGAACATTGTTTGAGTGAAGGAAACAATTCATTGAACAATAAAAGCAATTGTATTTTGAAAAATATATATAAATAATAAAAATATACTATATGATTTCTTTCACCACAAAGGACAGAGGATGCAAGTACAAAGTCTGGAAAATATATTTTGTATATAGTATAATGATACATTAAAAAACTGGCCAGGCTCAGTGTCTCACTCCTGTAATCCCAGCACTGTGAAAGGCTGAGGTGGGTGGATTGCTGGAGACTAGAAGTTCGAGACCAGCTTGGGCAACCTGGAGAAACATTGTCTCTACAAAAAATACAAATATTTGTCGAGAATGGTGGTGTATGCCTGTAGTCCCAGCTACTTGGGAGCCTGAGACAGGAGGATCAATGGAGCCAGGGCAGATTGAGGCTTCAGTGACCTGTGATTGTGCCACTCTACTGGGTAGAGAATGGGTGATAGAGTGGGACCCTGTCTCCAAACAAAACAAAACAAAACAAAAGAAAAAGGAAAGAAAAGAAAGAAACCAATAAAGTCCCTGAGCCATTTCCTGTAACTAAAAGACATCATTTATCAAGAACTTGCTATGGGTCAGGATTTTTTTTTTTTTTTTTTTTTTTTAAGATGGAGTGTGCCTTTTGTTGCCCAGGCTGGACTGCAATGGCAAAATTGGCTTACTGCAACCTCCACCTCCCAGGTTCAAGCGACTCTCCTGCCTCAGCCTCCCAAGTAGCTGGGATTACAGCCACCATGCCCAGCTTATTTTTGTACTTTTTAGTAGAGGCGGGGTTTCACCATGTTGGCCAGGCTGGTCTCAAACTCCTGAACTCAGCTAATCCACCCGCCTTGGCCTCTCAAAGTGCTGGGATTACGGGCGAGGCATGAGGACCGTGCCGAGCCAGCACAGGATTTTTAAACACCATGATTTTAACAACAACCTGACTTGTTGGGTAGGAGTCCCCATATCTTGCAGAGTAAAAAAATGGGGCTCTAAAAGACCAATATACTTCTCCAGGATCAAATAATTTTGAGGGGATTGAATCAATATTCAGAACCAGATATGTTTGTTTCAGAGTCCTACAAACTTCCATTATGTCAAATTTTCTCATTATGGTAATAACAATCTTAATAACATAATGCTGATAGTAACAACAGTACTAACAATTTAAGTAGTACCAGATACTGTCCAAAATGATTTTATACATTGTGCCATTTATTATTTATAGCATTTCTACGAGGAATGCAGTACTAACTGTGCCATTTAGCAGATAAGCACACTGAAGGAACTTACCCCAAACATACAGTGGCAGGACCTGTTCCACTGCCTGTCTAAACAAACCATATTAGCTCTCAGATAGCAAGGAAAATAAAATCAACCATTTCAGTGTTTAGTGGAATCCATCAGAAAACATTCGTTGAAGCTTCAAATGTGTCTTTTCTTATTTAGCTTAAAATTACTTACCAAATATAGTTCTTGTTATGAATATTGTATTGCCATGCTATATATGTAAATATGTCTAAAATTTTATTTTAAAAGCCTTTATAAAGAAGACATCTCAAATTTGCTAAGTAGTTAAAAGAAAGGTAAAATATGTTTATAGTTTATGCTAAAACTAACCCTGCTAGCTTATTTTATTTATGAGAGTTTATTCTCGAGCATTAGCTCACCGAAGCAATGCGTTCAGAATTTTAAATTTTGCATTGTAAATTACAGGATTTGATTTTAAAAGGACAACAAAAATATTTACACTTTTTAAAAAATATTACTTTGTTAAATCTATAGTACTCCTTTTTAGAATATCGGAACAGCTATAATTCATAAGAAAGGTGAAAAATAAATATTGATAAGGCACTTAGCAATATATAAAACTATGATTGTTCCAGAAGGGCTGCTTTGCAAGCACTCTAATACATGGAAAATTTCCAAGAAGTGTTCTGAAGTCTAATAATTATCATCCCAGATGCCGGATTGTGTCTGCGTGGGATGAGCTGAATGTGCTGTCACATCCGACAGAGTTGCCAATCTTAAACCAACTGTGACTACTCTGTACATTTCTCTCTCTGGGGCATTAAAAAAATCTTAATTAGCTTTTGTTTCCAAGCAGGGCATCATTTTTCATGATGTTACTTTCATTTTCCTAGGATTATTACAATCAAATTGACCTTGACATTTCATCTACTACAATAAGTGCATATATTTATGCAATATCTAAATTCAAGTTATTAAGATAAAATCAGAGGTTTATTAAAAACACAAATGTCCCTTTAATATTGACGCATGAGTTTGTAATATGCAATTTGGAATCATGTTTATATATAGTACACATGTATCAAAAAACTAACCTACTATTGGAGACTTGTTGATGACCTAAAAATGTTAATAATACAAACAGAAGAAAAGGTGTATATGATGTTATGAACCTATATTGATGGTATGATCCATGCATAAATGCACATTTCCAGAATGGCAAAAAAATGCTTAAAAAAGTATATGTTCTAATTAGTTTAGAGAAAATTGAGAAAAGCTATAGTATAATATATTCTAAAGTTCTTTGAGTTCCCAAGAGGGAAAACATTATACTAGTATAACATATTCAGATATTGTTCAGAGCCTGGTATTTTTGAATAATTTAACCTAAACACATTTTCATTATAAAGTGCAACTTATTTGAAATTTGTCACACAACTAACTTCAATTTGAGTATGTATCTTCACTGAGAGTTCAATATCAGGTAAAACACCTCACAGCAAATGAAAGGGAAGAACCAATTGTCATTTACCTTTATAGATATTAATAGTGTGTTTAACAAGTAACACTATGCATCCTACATTTAGCAAAGATGCTGCTTACTAATGACATCTCATTGCTTCACACAGCAGGGGCACTCATTCTATTTGGGCATAACGACTGAGCTAACATCCGTTTTTAAGAATGTATGTTATCATCATTCATTACAGTACTACACTGAAGCTTCTCTGGGAGGCAATAAAGAACAAAATGTATATTTTTAAAAACCCTCATTTTCCCCCTAAATGCTTGAATTAAGCTGCAGTCTTTGGTGTCAGAGAGTTGAGTTATGTCCTACAGCAATGCTTCTTTCAGAGTACATCATGCCTGCAGATTGGGCTCTGATTAGCCTCTGAGTTTTCTAATACAGTCTATTGATTTTCTGCTACTGTAGCTGCCATTGGATTTTGTGTGCTGGCACAGGGGTTCTGTCTTTTGCATAAGAGAATGATGAATGGTTGTCTGTGAGGCTCCAAGCACATACTTATTTCCTGTTCAATAAGGACACCCGTCAATATCATTTAAGCAAAGAAAAACACTGAGACAACCCCGCATGCCTATGAAACAATTTGGATTTTCTTCATATTCATTGTGAATTCTAACTAAGCTATGCACATTCCATTCTCCAGAAAACTGGAAAGTGCATTCAGTACTCTTAAATTTCTTTACCTTTAAGGTGGGGAAAAAATAAACTTTGTTTTTAAAGGTAAAAAAATGCATTTTAATGAAATTATACTAGGAAAGCAATTTCATTTTTTATTAGCCACAACACTGATTTAAAATGCAGACTAGCACTAAGTAATAAACCAATATGCTGAACTCATTTAAAAAAATCTCATTTTAAATGAATGCACAAAATTATAATCGTGGGGAACTTCCTTACTTTTACACTACAAAAAGTTAATTTCTATGCTGACACTGATTTTTTTTTTTCAGTAAAGATACCAGATTGTCTTAGATCAGGTTCACTACAAGCAGAGTTTCAGAAATGCGTTTTTGTGCAAGTGATGTATTGAAGTGGTTTGGGATGACACCTGTAAGAACTGAGGGAACAAAAAAATAGGTGAGGGGAAAGTTAAGCACAGGTGGAGGTGCAGGTAAAGTGTGGCCCCAGTCTCATATTCCAGAGAATCCAGGAGTGGAAATGGTACCACTCAACTGTCCCATCTGGAAGTAAGGGACCAGTCTTTTTCTCACGGTTGGCAGTAAGTCATTAAGGCTGCCTGCAAAGTGGAAGAGAAGCACTGTTTCCCCAATATTTCTGTGCTGGACAGTTCCCATCAGCCAAGGGCAATACTCAGGGGAAGGGACAGCTGTGGGCTGCAAGCAGCCAGCACTTAGCAGCTGAGGAATGGGTAGATCCATTCTCAGGAGAATCTGGGAAAGGCAGCAACAGTGCTTGCTCTGCAGATCAAATTCAGAGCCAACATTCTGGTCTGGCTTGTTCCCACATAGAAGCAAAAGACTGAACAGAACATCCATTCAGTTTAAGTGGGGACCTGCAGAATTGACGTACAGTCTGCTTACCAAAGTAAGGAGCGATTTGAAGTTGTGGTTTAACATGTAAACTAACCAGCAAAAGCAAGAATTTGTTTTTCACAATTTATAGATAAAAAAATCACAGGGTATTTTGCATTAATTGAATCCACATTTTTATACCTGTTTCAATTGTTTTGGTAATTTGAATATTCAGTACACTGCAAATATGAAATAATATAATTGCTATATTCCTGTTATTAATTTTTACTTTTCTAAAGAACTTCCATAAAATATATTGCAGTGCTGTTTAATTGTTCTACAGGAAACGAGAATACAAAATAATCCACTTCTATTATTCTCAATTTCATTTAGGAGATGAAAAAGTGAATAAAAAAAAAGTAATAAGTATGACAGTAACTGAAAGGTAATTACATTTTTTTTTAGAAATTTACAAAATTCTTCATAAAACAATGAGTTTATAGCTTTGAAAGTTGGAACTATCATTCTATAATATCACAGTCCTGAAATGGGACATGAATCTGGGTTATCCCACACACAAAATCATCCTCAAAATAAAACTAAATTATATTCTAAGGAAAAGGTAGGGACCTACTTCTAAAACAATCCAGATATTGTGTTTAGAATGCATATGTATTTATTTGGATGTATTATTTTGTTTCATGGATAGCTTGTTTTTTTCTGAAAACCTAACCCTATGTCATTATTTTCCCCTATAACTAGAATTTTTAGTTTGCTTTTATTTATGGCTATAAAGTATTTGGTTTATATTTGGCTATAAAGTATTTGGTCAAATTACTAGAGGAAGTCTTTTACATATGGTATTTTAAAATGTTATTGATGTCAAATACCAGAATACTAAATTGCTGGTTATTTTATATGATAGATTCTGAAATGATTTCAAGTCATAACAGGTTTGTGGATAATCCTATGCTTTTATCCTTTTCTTCAAGCAGATGACTGAAGTATATAAATTGACATCAATCTTGTTTTGGCTTCTTGGTATTAATGCTACACAGGAATCTCTAGTATTGATTATGAGTCGTATGAAGTTAGACTGATATGCTTCCTTCCATCTTCTTTCCAAAAATGAATTATGCCAGAAATTCAAGGTTAATGAAGCAAACTCATTATAATACACCTCTTCTGGGCATTCCTTTCACATTAGTTAAGTAATTGAAGAAATTAGACAGGTGGAAGTAGACAACGTGATACAGGCATACACATTCTTAGGTTAAGTACATGTGAAATTACGAGTAGGTTAGGAGAAAAAGTTCCTATTATGGTCGTATCAGCCTACCCAATGCAACAGTCCTTACAACCTAAAACGAATCTTACAGTAACACCAAGAATTTGTTAATCCAAAATTCAATTTCAATTCCTATTGAAATAGATATATCAATGTCTGCTGAATGGACTATCAAATCTTGCAAACTTAAATATGGTAGAGTATCAACTGGTCAAGCTTACTCCTTGTCAGTTAGTAGAACCATATTGTCAGAACAGTATACTGTGTTTTGTGAATTCTTAAAGGATCGATGCAAACTTCACAGAAAAGTAATGTTCATCCGTTGCTAATTAAGATACACTGTCCTTGTGTAACTTGGAAGTAATTTAGCAATACTAATCAAGTTAACAAGGATTATACATACTCTGTTGTATATTGTAGAACATAGACTGAGATCACTTAATATAACAGCTGGGCAAGTTACTTAAACTCAATCTGCCTTAGATATCTCATATTTAATATAAAGATAACAGTACACTCCACTTGGAGATAATAGATGTTAAACTCCTAGTACATAAAGAAGCGTACCTGACACATTGCTTTAATACCTAGCAAATCCATTTTTAGTAATAATCCTAAAAAATAATAAGGGTGTATACAAATGTTTTGCCATGAAGATTTTTAATGTAATATTATTTGTGATAGTGGAAAATATATGAATAAACTTCAGGTAATAACATTGAGGTTTGAAAGATTAAGTTATTAGGATGGAACTTTATATTGACATGGAAAATACTATCATGAAAATGCTTTAATGTATTAACATTATATCACTGAGATAAATTAAAATAGCACATGAAGTATTACTTTAATTTTATTAAAATTAAAAATGTATGCATACAGTTACATTAAACAATTCTGCTAAGTGTAAATATAAAGTTAAGTTGGATTCTCAGAATGGAAATGTATAGATAATCTTTTCATTTTAGCATATTAATTTTCAGGATGTTTTAAAAGAAATTACAATTTCTTTTTAAGAAACTAGTAAATTATTTTAAATTTCAAAAAAACTCTCAAAAATTATACAAAAGTCTCTAACCTACTAAGTGATCTTATAGAGTTTCATGTCTACATAGTACTAGTACCTTTTAAAATATATAAATGATGTATACCCAGTAACATTTGTGCTGCTTCTACATGAGGAAAATGCTTTCCACAGAAAGTCTTCTGCTTTCTAATGTAATACTGTAAAACTGTGCAGGAGATATTATCCTCATTATTAACTTAAGATAATAGTGATAAATTATTAACTGACTATACTTAGGTCTTGAGGCAATAAAAATACTACTCTTGTATTACATTCAGGAATCTAGAAAAACAGATACCTGATAAAGGCTTTAGCTGAGGCTAATAGAAATGGTTCCTATCATGTAGCCCACAATGTTCGTAACAATGGCCTTTTCTTAGCAGAATGAGCAATGATCTTCAAGAGTACTTCAACTATTTTTTAACTTATAGATACATATCTTCAATGATTAACTCATGAATTTTTCATTCACTTTGTGCAATACCATAAAAGAATATTGTTTTACAAGAAATAGTTTTATTGCCCATAGAAAAATTTTGTGATGTGTCCTAGAAGTAAGAATTCAAGCACACATTCATAATATTAGTAAAATAAATTGAAAAGGCAATTCATACTGCATGCAGTCAAAAGTGTACTGGCACTAGTTGTTTATAGAGAAGAAAACTTGCAGCACGCCTACAAGTTAATGGCAGAGAATATTATTAAAGAGATTATTTCATCCTGGAAAACAGGAATAAAAAAGAAATCCATCTGTAAGAAATGTAATGAAGTTTACCAGAATGCTGTATTAGAAAGGGCACTGGTTGATACAATTAGCTCTTATATAATATAAAGCAAGGCTTATAAAAATCTCAGATTCATCCATTATTTCATTCATTCATTCATTTACTTATTTATAGTAGACTATTTTCAGATTAAAAAAAATAGCTCAAAGTTGGCTAGAACCAAAGAACTTATAACATGTCACCAGGAGTTGCTACTAACTCTTCAGCATACAGATCTGGACAGCTAATAAAGAGCACCTATGGTGCAGTTTCCTTAAAAATGAAATTGGATAAAGTCCAAAAAAGGAGCAGGGGGAAGTGAAACCAAACTTCCAATGCCTACTGATTCATTTAAAGGGAAATTTTGTTCTGTCGAAGATGCAAATATCCGGTAATTTCTTGAAGTTTAAAATGTTTTACTGTTCTTAGTTTCCTCCATCCCAAATTCTGACTATGTTTGTCTAGCTGACACAGTACATTCAGACGCCAAATACCTGGAAGCACATGTCAGACGTGATTATCACCAGCCTATGCTACATGCCAATTTATCCCACAGGGGCTCTGGGATTATGTACGTATTGTTAGCCTCCAGTGCCAACAAATCATGTATAGCACACAAATAAAAGTGAAGCACTCCCAAGAACACATTTCAATATAAGATTTTGTTTTTAGTTGATATACCTTATATTTTAGAAATAGGTTTATATTTATCTAACAAAAAAATTAAAAAATAAGAAGCATGTATCTGATAATATAGCGTTCTGGGACTAATTCTCAGAAATTACATTATAAAACTGAAAATCTGTTTAAAAACTGTGTTTTCCAGACAGTCAAATGGGCAAAATATCAATTTGTTATTCATTCACTCAATAAATTTCAGAACAGGAACATCACTAACCATCTTTTAATGATTATCATCTAATATTTTAGTACCTACTTACTGCTCTTCTACTGAAACAGGTGCCTTCCTTCACACAAGTACACACAACTGGAAGAATCCTTTTCTGCATTAAGTCCTTCTTTTAATGAATAAATAATTCCTGAACTTTTTATTCTTCATGAAGTTTTTCTTCAATTGAATAATATGATGAATATTTTCCTATCACCACTTACCTTAGTTTTCAAAACTCATATTTCACATTTTGCTAAACTTATAAATTATGTAAATATAATGGGTTTCATTTTATGGATTTACATTTTTGGTAGTTAAACCCCTAAGTTATCAACATATTTGTAAATAATCATTTATTAAAATTTATATATTATTTTGTAGGGTCTAAAAGATGGTTGACATGGAAATAAAATAGTAGATTTTTGTGAAATATTTACAACAATCTTTACTCAATTTACTTGAACATCAAGAAATTTAACAAGGAAGTGCTAAACTTAAAAGTATCAGAGAAAGTAAAGTGAAAGGAATCAAACCATCAATTAGCAATCCCGCTGTCATCTTATTATTATTGATTTTCCATTCTATCAAGTTAAATTTCTATCCTCACATTTCATGTAGCTCTACGTTATTTATTTAACATATATTAGCATCACATTCTTTATCTGTTAAATGGATTATGTAATAGGGTTGCTAGAAGACTAAATTAGACAGGCTATGTGAAACAGCAAGCATATTGTAGACTTTAATTAATGTTGGTCAGCATTTTTTTTATATTTCCTCTTCTTTATATCAGCCCTATATCCCGTATCCCCCTCCCTGAAACATACGACCCTACATGCAATTTTATAAAGTTTATTTGTTTAAAGTGTAGATTTGTGGACTCTTCTGCAGATTCGTTTTCCTGGGTATTAGTCAGTGGTGCTACTGATGAATACACAGCCATACTACAATCGTATTTTAAAATATTCATTTTTTAATTTATGTAATTCCAATTTATTTTGAAATATATAATTCATGTGTGTGTGTGTCTGTGTGTGGGTGTGTGTGCGTGCATGCCCCTGCTTACCTTGTGACTAGCTGCAAACAACCAGATGGGCTTTGTCTGAATGTAAACAACTCCAAATGCATCTCTCTCCATGGCTTGAGAGTTCTTAGCACCTGTGGGAAATGACACATTCAGCAGATAATAGACAAAGTTCTTACTCTATATCTAGTGACGTTAAATGTATCTGTATGTGAAATTGAGCTATCAAAACTATGGTACAACTATAAAAGGCAGCCCATATTTTCAAAACTACAATAATGTCCTCTTTCTTTAGACAAAAGCCAATATGTAAACAATGTCATATCAGTCAATTAAAAGAAAAAACAATAATTATACAATTTCAACTCTTTTCCAATGTCACATTTTCTCCCAAGATAAGTACAACAGGCACATAAAAATAGGGTCAACATTATTACCTTTCTGACTCTGGAGAATTTATTTACACTCCTCAGGGTCCCGGTTTCCTATTCTGCAGTTTGTAATAACACAATAGCATGCTTGGTTTTATGATTATTAAATGAAATAATGTTTTATTACTTAGAAGACTGCCAATATGTAATATTTGTTAAATATCAGTAAAGGGAAAATATAAAAATAACATGAATAAAATAACCTAGTATCATGAAGTTAAATAATATAATGTAGCTATATGATTATTATAAAGTCACTAAAATGTGGTTTTGAAAACGGCTGCTAAAATTTCCATCTGTCTATTTTTTGTTTTCTTAAATATTGAAACTGTAGCCACAAATTGTAAGGAGCAGTTTTGTTTGATCATAGGCTATATCAATGTTGAGTTCCTTGATCATAAGATATATCCTGTTCTGAGAGCCCATGAAGCAGCCTGGTTTTCTCTTTTGTTGGAAACTCAGGCACTTGGTTTGGGGTTTGCAGCAAAACACCTTGGACAAAAGGTGTGCTACATAGTAAAATAAAAGTTATAACACTTACTCTTTACCAAGGCTTTCCTATGTGTCCATCTGCCTTCTTGAATATTTCACCCAACTTAATGTTTATGAGTTCTGTTATAATTTCCTATTTTACAAGTGAGAGAACTAAGCTAAATTAGCTTGGTAAAGGGTAAACTGTCATTAAGAGATTGTATTAGACTGCTCTCAGGCTGCTGATAAAGACATACTGCTGATAAAGAGACTGGTCAATTTACAAAAGAAAGAGGTTAATACACTTAGAGTTCCACATGGCTGGGGGGCCTCCCTATCATGGCAGAAGGCAGGGAGGAACAAGTCACATCTTACATGGATGGTAGGAGGCAAAGAGAGAGAAAGCTCGTGCAGGGAAACTCCTCTTTAGTAAACGATCAGATCTCATGGGACTTATTCACTATCAGGTGAACAGAATGGGAAAGACTTCCCCATGACTCAGCTATCTGCCACTGGGTCCCCTCCACAACACATGAGAATTCAAGATCAGATTTGGGTGGAGACACGGCCAAATCATATTATTCCACCTCTGGCCCCTCCCAAATCTCATGTCCTCACATTTCAAAACCAATCATGCCTTCCCAACAGTCTCCCAAAGTCTCAATTAATTTCAGCATTAACTCAAAAGTCCACAATCCAAAGTTTCATCGAAGACAAGGCAAGTCGCTATCATCTATGAGCCTGTAAAATCAGAAGAAAGTTAGTTACTTCCTAGATACAATGGGGTACAGTGATTATATAAATACAGCTAATCAGAATGGGATAAATTGGCAAAACAAAGGGGCTAAAGGCCACACGAAAGTCTGAAATCCAGCAGGGCAGTCAAATCTTAAAGATGCGAAATGATCTCATTTAACTCTGTGTCTCATATCCAGGTCATGCTGATGCAATAGGTCAGTTCCCATGATCTTGTCTACTTATGTTTGGCACTGTTAATCCACATTTTCTCAGTATATTTAATAATCAGAAAAATATATTGGGCTCAATTAGAGACAGAAACAAACTAAAGCAAATTCAACATTGTTATAGGTTCAAGTTGTTAATGATTATTCCATGACAATTTAAAAATACATTAAAATGCTACTTGCTGAATTATTATGGTTTGTGTGAGGATTACTCCAAATAGCCCTTTGTGTTCTATGTTTATAAGGTCAGTGATTGGAACCCAAAATTAAGAAGGACAATGTCTACGTGATATTATAGTGCACCAAATATTAATACTGCATTTTACTAATAAACAGTCTTTATTTTTCTAAACAGCAGCTGTTTATAAGATGAGTAAATGTTGCATTCTGAAAAATAAAAATAGAAATAGTAATTGCCAGTAGCTAATTGCTGAATAAAACAGTTAAAACTCTGATTAGATGTTGAGAAAGAAAAATTTATGTTTCACCCTACCAGATGTTAATTTATCACCCTAGTATTAGATTCAATATTGGACACGGTAAAAGATAAAGAATTACAAAACAAATTTTAAATGAATTCAACAAATTAAATATTATCTTTGTAAGAACATGAAAAGTTATTTTATATAATTTGATTTGAATAGATAGTATTTATTTTGTCACACAACTGCAATATACAATTGCTAAAGAAACAAATTATATATCAATGATTATTCTACAACTCATTTTGGATGTTTGGAACATCAAGAGGATTAAAATGTTTTCACGTTTGTATTCTACCTCTCAAAACACAGTGAAACTGTACGTTCATTGAAGCCACAAGTAATATATAATGCTGTACTATTTATACACTAGCTACTCCTACCCTCACACCATTTTCTGGCTTATCACTAAATCCTCATTGACCTACATTTTTCCTACTTTAAAGTATTAGATGTTACATCAGTTAACTGTAGTAATTATTTCTCTGCTTATCTATGTTGACATGGAATTTGACCAGATTGTTATAAGAATGCCAAGAGGCAAATCGAATGACCCTGGAGGCCCCATTTCTCTGCTTTTGATAACTAACAAGAAGCCCTTTAGCAGATCTACAGCCACTCACTGAAGAGCTGGCTGATAACGGAGGGTGAGATCTGGAGATTCAGCCCTTTTTTTTTTTTTTTTTTTAACAAGACTTTGATAAAGACTTTGACAAGTTCTAGTTTTTTCACCTTTGTTGTGACATTTTCTGCCTGTCATTTCCTTTATTAGGATGTTTCTTCCCCAAAAGCTCTTTCTGTGGAACATCCAGTACAGCCATAGCTGGTTTAAGTCAATCTGGTCTAATGAGACCCCATAGATAACACACGCCCTGATACTTTCTTACTCATAAGTTTTCCCTCAACATGCCCTATTTTCCATTTACCCATATTGGAATAGTAGGAAGTTAGGTGTGTACCTGTGCCTTATTTGCATGACAATGGATGTGGAGGCCTATTGCTATAAATTTAATATGATAGAACACCTCTCCTCACTTAAATGGTAAAGGCAAAGGGGACAAAGCCCTGAATAGCTAATATCTGCATGTATGTCTTTTTTGGAGAGTTTCAGGATAGGTAGGAATAGGAGAATAAAGTACACCTCTATGAATTTCTTCAAAATGCTGTAATAGCACTTTATTGAGACTATACTAAGAACCCTTTGGAATCACTGATTTAATGTCTTTAAACTAGAAAAGTAGCACTGAAAATTTAAAAAACTGTAAATCCCAATAATTCAAGACAGAATGTTAATATGCTAGCACAGATCCTGTAAGATTCTTTCTACATTTGTTTTGTTTTGAGATGGATTTTCGCTCTTGTTGTTCAGACTGGAGGGCAATGGTGTGATCTCAGCTCACTGCAACCTCTATCTCCCAGGTTCAAGTGATTCAACTCAGCCTCCCAAGTAGCTGGGATTACATGCGCTCATCACCATGCCCAGATAAATTTTGTATTTTTAGTAGAAACAAGACTTCACCATGTTGGCCAGGCTGGTCTCGAACTCCTGACCTCCAGTGATCCACCTGCTTCGGCCTCCCAAAGTGCTGGGATTACAGGCATGAGTCACCACGCCTGGCCTCAGTAAATATATCATAAACATGATTCTCCTCTTATCATAAACATGATTCTCCTCTTATCATAAACATTATCACAGAGAGTATACCTAGCATAGGGGTCATTCATTTCTCAAAAATGTTAGCACAGTCTAGCAAAGACATATATAATAACTGGCATTTTATGTTATAGAATAATCAACAAAGTATCTCACTTTGTCTCTTATTCCTCATATCACCTATTTAAATGAACCATATTTGAGAACAAAATGGATTGATTTTAAAGGTTCCTATAACTCTCTCCTAGATGAGCATTTACACAAGAAGACAGAGATTAATTTAGTTCCCCAAAGAAGAGAAGTACTTTTTTTAAATTGCTAGAGTCTCTTTTGAGATGAAAGGCCACTGTACAACTAAACTGCTATAGAAATTTGACAAAGGAGTCCACATTGTTATGTAATCATCTCTTGGAAGTGATTTTCAACATATCACATTTCCTTCTAGTATAGAAATTAAATAATTCTACCCATCAATTTAGGTGACTATTTCAGCTAGAAACTCAAGTGTATATATAAGCTATTTGCTGATTCTCTTTCAAAGGCAGTGATTAAATTCAAATACTATAATAGGACATTCAGAGGCCTCCAAGACCTGGTCCCATTGTCACTCCCATTTATGTTCTTCAGGACAATTACATATGAAATGTGTTCAATTATTTCAATACTGCTATGCTTTTGCTCAGATTTTGCTGCTTTTGGGAATGCCTTGTTTCTTTTTCCTATAACTTTCTCTGGCCAACAATGATCTACCCGGCATCCAAGACCCAGGGCAAAAGCTCTCTCTTCTCTGAAGCTTCCACTGAGCTCTTCTGACTCATCACTGCACTTCATATGCTAAAGAGAGTTTCCCATATTCCACCTTCTATGATAGATGTTAAGGCTTATATTTCATTCCCTTAACTTGATTGGTAGTATTTGGGTGTTATATATCAGCACCTCACAGCATCAACTTCAACACTTTATATGTAGTGCTGCTAATCTTTGTTTACTCAATTGAATGTGTTTAATCATTAGATGGCAAGTTACTTGAGTGATTGCTATGATTCTAAAATTTTAACTAAAATACACGTGATAATTGGATGACTATATTCAAAATATGAGACCAATTTTATTCCTTTTATTCAATGGGGTTTTTTATTAATAAAATGAAACCATAAAAAACTGGCAATTCTGTTGCTTTGTTAAAAACAATGGCATTATTTTTCTATGGATAATTAGAATATCACAAACAAATAAAATCCAGATGTTATCCCCAAATCTCATTTTAATCTCTTCTCCTTTCAGAACGTCCTGGGATTAGGGTCTCTTCCACTGTCATTTCCTGGTATACTCAACAAAAAATCCCCATAAACACGAACATTTCCAGGAGAGTATCAGTTTCAAAGCCAATACATTTGAATCCAGGGATAGTGTGAAAATGAGGTATAAAACACAGAGTGATCAGGTCTGGTCTTGTTTCCTCCCTCTGCTAATTCTATGATTTGGGCAGGTTACTTACGCTGGTTCAACTGCAGCTTGCTCATCAAAAATGAGGGGAGAGAATCCTGCTGCATAGGGTTATTGTGAGAATGAAAATAGAATACAAGTGATCAAAATACGTGAGCATAGTTATATTATTTATTCTTCATCTTTATAGGTCTTCCTAGCTATCTTCTAAAAGACAAACACTGGCAGAACTAAAGTCTGACTTTCTCTAACTGATGACAACCTTTAGTCTAGTCATGTTTCAGGCAGATAAACATACTTTCAGCTTACAACCTTTTCTTCAATTGAAAATTTATTTATTAAGTTAGAAAGTTTTCTTTTGGAAAATAATATGTTAAAAAAAGAAAAAAAATATGAGCAACCGTGCTTGTCCTATACTTTATTCCAGCATCCGTTGGTTCACTTTTTCCACCTCCTAGGAAGTTAATGAGTTTCACACAGGGTCGGAAGGAGTGATAAAACACAAAGGAACATTTTCTCTAATTCTATTATTTGCGTAAGAATTCTTCTACAGTGCATGCCAGAAATAAAATAATTAGGCGTATGCTTGTCTGCAATCTAGGGGATAATGTAAATGTGTTATTTAGCATAGAGGTAATGGCAAACTGAAGCTTTCCAATTATATAAAAAATGCTGACATATCAATTTTGTTGCTTCACACATATCATTAGATTTGTGCTTGACTGAATAGCATGAAGGCATCTTCATATGTCTTGAGAAACACACCTTCAATTAATGGCACTATACACAATCTATTCAAGAGTTTTCTTGAGAATTAATAATGATTTTTTATGGGTTTGTTTGGTAAATGATGCTATAAATGAACTCAGACCAGAGCAATTACTAAACAGAGGAAAACATGAATCTGTCCTTTCTTAGGATTATGACATAAAAAATTAAATGATGTTCTAATCATTTAATAGCATCAATTGAATATCATATAATGTTAGTCTCCCTGACTAGGGCCTATAATTTAAAGTTTTCTACGTAGAAAATGTGCTTCCCAGTACTTTACTCTTTAAGTCTCCTTAATAATTTTTCATGAATTTCTGTCTTTTGTCCTGTGTTCTACAGATTTTTCTACTAATGCTAATTTTGCAGTCACATTTATAAAAATTTCAAATTCTTTATTTTTACTTTAATCAGTAAACACAAAAAGTTATTCCTGCACCTTTGAAACCAAGAGGGATACTCTGAAAGAAAAGAAAATCTTTCTTATGCATGTACTCTTACTCCCTCGAGATTGCGCTTGCCCTTCTTCTTCCTTTCTCTCCCTCTCTCTCCCCTCTCTTGCTCTCACTTTAGCTCTTACTCTCTGTATCTCTCATTAATGCTTCTAAATCATCAATAGAGCTTCTGAGACCAAGCGATTCTTCTATGTTAGGGATATGACTGGCAAGGAATGGGGAAGGGAGGATATAAGGGTGCAAACCTACAATCAGATTAAATCAGGGCTTTCCTGTTACTAGACTGATATAAGAAACTTCACTGTGGCCAAGTTACAGAAATCAGGCACAACATTTAAAATAAGTCAATATTTCTTTTTAAAGAATTAATGCAGAGCCAAATTTCTTCAGCTTTTTTAAAATTAAAGTATTTTTTGAATGGAAACTTCAATTGGTTGAAATGTAGAAGGATCAGACAATTGATATTTTATATTTTTTTCTTGCAGAATATGAACTTGTTTTACTTTGGCAAAATGAATACAAAGATTAATATTCCTTGTCAATATAGAACCAAAATCTGCTATGTTATCAGTATTAACCAAGAACAGTAAGTTAGACTTTAGTTCTAAATTCAGTAGAATAAATCGTGTTACATCTTTAAGAAGTAGAACTTGTGAGGTTAAGATTTCTTTATAAATTTTTTCATACTGTGTTGGTTAAAATAAGATCATCTCTTTCCCTTTTATTTTCTTTTTCCTTTTCAATAATGATGAATTCCTTTTTCTTTCCTTTTCCTTTTTTTTTTTTTTTGTTTGTTTGTTTGAGACAGAGTCTCGCTCTGTTGCCCAGGCTGGAGTGCAGTGGTGCCACCTGGGCTCACTGAAAGCTCCGCCTCCTGGGTTCATGCCATTCTCCTGCCTCAGCCTCCCGAGTAGCTGGGACTACAGGTGCCGGCCACCACGCCTGGCTAATTGTTTGTATTTTTAGTACAGACGGGGTTTCACCGTGTTAGCCAGGATGGTCTCCATCTCCTGACCTCGTGATCCGTCTGCCTTGGCCTCCCAAAGTGCTAGGATTACAAGCGTGAGCCACACGCCCGCCAAATTCTTTTCTCTAAATGCCTTAGGTTAAAAGAATTTCCTAGATAGTCTATGAAGTAATGCTCATACAACTTACAAATTTCACTAATTGCTAAACCATGACATAAACATCAGATAGAAAACATTTATATAATTATGCTCACACACATCTCTTCATTAAGAAGAATTTTATACAGTTGGCCAAATGTGTAAATCATAATAAGTCCTTTATTAATATAGATTTCATTGTTTCTGCCACAAAGCAGGGGTGTAGATTAACATAAGCGCGTGTGTGTGTGTGTGTGTCTGTGTGTGTTATCTTCTGTCTCTCAGAAAAACAGTCTTAAACATAATGGAAACACTTGATAAAAGATGTATCTCTACAAGATATACAAGAAAAAATTATTTGATTCTGGATGATTCTTTAGGTGAAAAGGAATTTTTTAGTAAATATTTAGCTCATGTACTAAAAGGAGAGTGTAGTGAACAAAACAGTGTAAACAGCTGCCTACTTTTGAGGAATTTTCCAAACCTTCTAAGGGGATTTTTTTTTTCTTAAGGATCAAAAGCGGGTTGAAATTATATGCTTTTAATCAGTAAGCCATTTTTATAAACACTGGCTAATTTTCATGAGTCTCTCTTCAGTCAATTGAAATTAAATAATTAAAGAAGTATTCTCCTTCTGTAACTCATATTCATTCAGTCACTTACGTAAGATAATAAAATGCTTTTCTATGGAGTGGAGGAAAAAGTCCTCAAAGGACATCATTCCCAATTGCCTTTTAGGATCATACCAACACTTGTAGCTATTGCCATCCTTCTGTCTCAGAAATGGAATTCTTTTTGTTAATGGATCTCCAATAACTTACCAAATTTCTCACAGCTTGGGAAATTTTCTTGTGCAATAATTATAATGTCTGGGTCTTTTTTTTCTCCCCAATGCTTATGAAACAAGAGTGTTTAACGATTATTTTATGGGTTCGGAGTAACTCTACACACACTCTGACCATCCAGGTCTCAGGAAGAGGCCCCATTCTGGAAGATCCTCAAAACAGAGCATGTTTGCTCATAGCAGAAGAAGAGTTTTCTCTAAGAAGCTCATTAATTTCTAAGACAAATAACAAAGGAGAGTAAATAGTATTTCTCAATCTATAATTCTAGAGTTTCACTTAAGTCAGTTTCAAAGCAGTCATGAACACTCAAGGAGACTTCAAAATTATCAGTGTCATTCTCAAAGAGTTAAAAAGTGTAACACTCACACAAATACAAAAATTTTTCAACTCTTTGTATTAGTTTTCTCTTGCTGCTGTAATAGATATCACAAATTTAGTGGCTTAAAACAACTCAAACTAATTATCTGACAGTTCTATTGGACAGAAGTCCAACGTGTGTCTCACATGGATAAAATCACAAAGTAAGCAAAGCTACATTGTTTTCTGGAGATTCTAGGGGAAGATCCATTTCCTATTCATGTGGGTTGTTGGCAGAACTCAGTTTCCCTTAGTGGTAGGACTAGGTCCTGGGGATTTTCCATTGCTGTTGCCTGTCAAGCAGAGGCCACCCTTTATACTATGAGGTCTCTCTTTGGTTATTGTTCTTAGCTCCCTATATCTCAGAACCAACAAGGGAGCATTGAGTCCTTCCCATGGCAGTATTTCTCTGGCACAGATTGCTGTCGAATCTTTCTCTAGGACCACAGCTAGGAATGGTTCTCTGCTTTTAAGGACTCATGTGGTAAGCCTGGACCCAACTGTTTAATCCAGGATAATGTCACCATCTCAAATTCTACAACCTTAAACACATCTGCAAAGTCCCTTTTTCCATGTAATAATGTATTCACAAATTACAAGGAATAGAATGTGAACATTTGTGGGAGGAGCATTATTCTACCTACCACACTTATTAATAAGCTAAATAGCCCAATAGTAGAACTAATTCAGAAGGAAATAGAGACTTATATAAAATCAACGAGACACAAATAATGCTGAAACAAATTTACACGAATAGATACGAAACAAGTTAAAGCATTCCAAGGCAGTATCATTTGGATTTATCTCTTCTAGTGGAGAAAATATACTTAATATTTAATAAATGGAAATTATTTGCTACCTATCAATGAATTATAAATTAATATACAGATGTAGAATGTAGGTCCTAATCAATAGTAAACAGGTCAAATAAAACTATATTTCTTGGATTATAGGATTTATTTTCTACTTAGTTACAAGGCTTTTTTTCTTTTGAAAAGAGAATAGATGATTCGCTTTTAAAATCAATGGATGATTACCAGACAGGAAAATAAACTATTCATGTTAACTGTAATCTATTTGATAAGTTATCTCAAATAAGAATAGATTTGTATATATAAATAATATGTATATGCATATGTGTATCCACAGTGTATTTTTACCTGTGTATATATATACATATACATATAATGTAGGGATATTTGTGTCCCTGTACATCAATATTAAATATATTTATGTTTGTATTTGCTAAGGACTCTTCAAAGAAAAACAAAACAAAATTTCTACATGCAATTCACAGGGAATTTCTTTCTCAGTTTCCTTCCATAAGACATTTTGAAAGTAATCATTGTAAATTCTTAGAAATACCAATTTAATTCAATGTACATTTATTGAAGTCATACTATGAAATATGAATTATATCAGACACAATGAATATTAGAAAATGAGTAACATATCGCCTCAGGTCTCAAAGGACATCTAGTCTAATGGTTGAGATGAATACATAATCAAATAGCTCTAATATAATCTGAAAACTGCTCAATAGGAAGATATATGAAATATTCCTTAAAAGTGGAGAGCCAGGCCGGGTGCTGTGGCTCAAGCCTGTAATCCCAGCACTTTGGGAGGCCGAGACGGGTGGATCACGACGTCAGGAGATCGAGACCATCCTGGCTAACACGGTGAAACCCCGTCTCTACTAACAAATACAAAAAACTAGCCGGGCGAGGTGGCGGCCGCCTGTAGTCCCAGCTACTCGGGAGGCTGAGGCAGGAGAATGGCGTGAACCCGGGAGGCGGAGCTTGCAGTGAGCTGAGATCCGGCCACTGCACTGCAGCCTGGGTGACAGAGCGAGACTCCGTCTCAAAAAAAAAAAAAAAAAAAAAAAAAAAAAAAAGTGGAGAGCCATTCCTGGCTGTGGCCAGAGGGAAAGATTTGACAACACAGAGTTTATCAGAGAAATGTTGCAATGGGAAAAACTCAATGCCCCCTTGTTTGTTCTGCAATGTAGGGGGCTAAGAGCAAGAATCAAATATTTTGAGAATGAAAATGCATAATTAAATAGTTTTTCTTGGCAGAGAGTTTCACAGGAAACTGAGGAAATGAAGATGTGCTTGATATCACCTTTAAAATATGAGAAGAGATGGGACAGGTTAATAAGATGTATGGGCCACATAGAGAGACAGTAAAATTCCAGTATGATACCAGTGGAAAGGGTATTATGTCTGGTAGTGACTGGGATGAGACAAAATGGTAGGCCAGAGGCTTGCTCTGAAGAGACACACTTTGCATGTCGGGAAGATGGAGGTAAACAAATACCAGCTCTTATCTTATTTATTGTGTGTCCTTGACAAGGTAATTAACTTTTCTAATCTTGAATAAATCGTATTAAAATATCTCCTTCAGAGCATTATCATAAGCTACCATTGTTTCTCATATACCATGATTTAATATGTAGACTTTTTTCCCATAAGTAATGGACATTCACCTGAAATTGTTTGAAAAGCCATAGTGGCAGCAGAGTAGACAGAAGACGGACTGGGATGTCAAGAGGTTGAATGTAGTGAGGCCATATCAATCATTCATGTAACACATGATATGGGGGCTGAAAATCAGATGGTAGGCTGGAGAGAGAAGGTAGTTGCTACAGGAATTTGGAAGTACAGGCCTGACTAGAATGGTAACATGGTTTTTTTTATTGACATGCAATGAAAGGATAAGTAAGACATTAACTATAATATTGAGGTCCCTGATTTAGACAACTTATTATTGGTGATATTATTTGAGAAAATAGGAGGTATGAAAGAAATACTAGCAGATCAGTAGGAAAGATTGCTGAGTTAAGTTTTTAAAGTCTTGTTTTTGTTAGAAATAAAACTGTAAAATAAATTACTTTTTTTGCAATTGTCTTCTTGAATTTTGTTTTCCCTTTTCTAATAAATAGAAACTGCTCTATAGTGAACTGGAATGTGACTTAATTGTATAATTCAATGTAACCCAAAGACATGTAATGTGTTTAGCTCTATGACATTGTAATGCTTTGTTAAATTTTCATCTCACTATTTTTGTATTGTAGATGCTTTGCCACATTATCTCAGGTCTTTACTTTTTACTTACTCCATTGAAAAGGCTGCTTGTAAAGCTATCAGACATGAACCAAAATACCTTGAGAACAGAGACATTTTATTTTATTTGCCTTGAAATCTGCCCACTGTGTTTTGTTGCTGTGATCATAGTAAATATTCACATATATTATGCCACAAAATTATCCTATATCTTTAAATGCAGACATTTCTTAAACTTTTATTGCTAAGTTAATTAACTTCCAATTTGGTTGACAAAAGCTAATCCAACAGACTCTTGGTGTTCACAAGGGCCCTGAGAAATTGCATTCCAAGATTATAATCTATCGTGCCTCCAACATAAAACACAAAATTCAAAGCAGGAGGCCTGATCTAACCTTCTGGCTCATTTGAGTCATTCAACTATAACTAATTAAGAAGGTTTGCTTTTGGGAGGCCTGGACCCATTCTGGATGTCGGGCCTTACCTAATAGCCACCTGGTCCCAAGCAGCAAAGCTAGGAGAGGGTGAAGTAACATTCCCTTCCCTGAGACCTGACCGACACACACTGTGCTAATCACATTTTGCTTGTGCCCATCAGCCCAGTGTTTTACCTATGTCATCATTCTGCCAGTTACCGCCTCCTGCTAAGTTTTCTACTGCGTAGTTTGACTCTACACAGTTCGTTCTGAGTGTAGGGCAGGGAGAAATTAGGTGAACAGTTTTCATTATCAGCAGCAGCAGTTGTGTGTCATGCTGAAAATATCCACAGTAAATTATTAGGAGCACAAGGGAAAAGGAAAGAGAAAGACTGAATGTTAAAAGCCTCTGAGGTGATCTGTGCAAAAGATAATAAAGAGAGAACAGCTCCCTACCCTAAGAGCAACTGCCTGAGGAGCTGGGACCCAGGTCCCCACACTGTATAGTATTACAAACGTTCTGAAACATCTTGTACTAATTCTTACTCATTAGGCTAATTTTCTTTTCAAGAGGATATAAGGCAATGGAAAAACTCATTTCAATTTTGCACATACTTGTTTTAAACAAGTCATTTAAACAGAAATCATGTAGTTATAAAAGACTAACTTTCAAGTCAGGGTTTAGAAACACATCACTGAAGGAAAAGGCAAGAATTTCTTGGTCATTGTACAAATAAACCTTTTATAAGGTTACCCAAAGATCATTTTAAAGGTAGGTGGAATTTCACATGTGTATATAAAGAATAATATTGTTTTGCCTTTAAATTAAATTAGATCTTTCCCACCTAAAGATATTTAAGAATAATATTTTATTTCTTAATCTTGAAAAACAATAGAACCACCAGAACCAATTATTCAAATGACAGAAACTTTAAATGCATATTTTATTAACTACATATTATTATGAAATTAAATTATGCGGTTGAAGTAATATGTATTTGTACCAAAAAGCCTGACATCTTGAATTGTGCACTCTGATACCTCATTCAATCTCCTTATGAAGGAAGATGGTTCCAGCATATAGGAGGCGGGCTAAAATTGTTATTACTATTAACATTACTTCCCATTATGATTTCTTCTTTTTGGTCCTAAATGTGAAAAATCAACATATGTAATGAAGTTCTAAGACAGTAATCCTAGTATTTTCAAACTTCATCAAATGAAACATTTGAAATTAAAAAACTGGTATAAATATTTTGAATAAAAAAGAATTTAAGAAATTTTCATTTGTTTTAAACTTGCTTATATATTAAATATTTCTACAAATATATAAATAATAATGGGAACTTCCACTTTCATCATTGTGACAGAGTCCAGATCAAGAATTGATCTTTTGTGAGGAGACTTCCTGAGGTAAGAGTTGAAGCAGAGCATCAGAGCAGGCTTAGATGGATACTGGTCACCCACATATACCCTTCCTGAAGGAATTTTGCTGCCAGGTGTTCTGGTGTTTTGGAGTTCGTGCAGGGCAGTGTGGTGGAATGATGCAGTATGTCCCTAATTTGTTCATACTTTCCTATACCCACGTTCCTTGTAAGTGCTTGTGCACACTGACTCCAGGCTTTGCCCTGTGATTTTCTTTGGGCAATGGTAACAGTAGCAAAGATGATGTAAATGGACTTGAAGCATACTTGTAAATTGGAACTTGCCCTCTTGCTACTTTTAAAGTCTGTAAACTCTTGTTGTCAGGTAAATAAGCTCCAGCTGGCCTGCTAGATGACGACAGGCCACCGAGAGAGAAGCACCAGCCATCCCAGCTGTCCCATCTGAGGCCATTAGAAATTACTCAGTCATTGTTGACCTACCAGTTTACTGCAGAAACTTGAGTGAGTAAAGATGAGATTAGCCAATTCTAGAACAAATTAAAACAACCACCATGCTGAGATTAACCCAAATTTCTGATCTGGGGATTCATAAGCTAAATAAATATGTGAATGTAGTTTTAGCAAAACTAATGTGGTTTGTTATGTAGCGATAGCTAGTTAATGTAGACAGCATGGCAAACTGGGAAACCTCCTACATATAATGGTACTCTGGTAATAATAATTCTGTGAATGATGGTCATAACAACAATAAAAATAATAAAGCCTCAAAACCTAAAGGAAAAATATCCCATGTCTTTGGCATGGTACATTAGGTTTTCCATGATCTAAACTCTGCCATGATCTAAACTCTTTCCACGATCTAAAATAAAATTATTTTATTTTATTTTAAAAATACAATTAGTTTATTTTCCTAATTTCTGGACAATCTCCCATTATGCAGTCTAATTTCAAGCGTAAAAATTCATATTCATCAAGGCAGAAATAAAAGTTTATCGATAAACAACGGCCTCACACTTCTACTCTGCTTCACTAAATTCCAAAAGGTGATTGGGCATTATTGATGTTTTTTAGGAAGGTTCTTGACAAAAATTCTATACTCAGGTAAGTTACCAGAAATAGGTGAAAGCAGAGAAAATATACTTATCTTTCTTGAAAACATACTTCCAAGAACAATTTCAGCCAACTGAAACATGAATTAAAACAAAAAGTATAGAAATGGGAAAATTACAGTATTAAATAATGAAGAAAGTTGAAACATTACATGCTTAAGAAACATAATATGGTATAAGAATTTGATGCACAAGCTAAAATTAATTATGTATATTCATATACAGATGTCCCTGACTTATTATGGTAATATGGTTTGGCTCTGTGCCTCACCCAAATCTCATGTTGAATTGTAATCTCCATGTGTCAGGGAAGGGACCTGGTGGGAGGTGATTGGATCATGGGGGTGGTTTTCCCCATGATGTTCTTCTGTTAGTGAGTTCTCATGAGATTTGGTGGTTTAAAAGTATGTGGCAGTCCCTCCCTCGCTCTCTGTCTCTCCTACTTCCACGTATGACATGCTTTGTTTCCCCTTCACCTTCCACCATGATTGTAAGTTTCCTGAGGCCTCCCAACCCATGCAGAACTGCGAGTCAATTAAACCTCTTATTACCCAGTCTCAGGTTGTTTTTATAGTAGTCAGGTCACTCTTTATAGCAGTGTGAAAACAAACTAATACAGATGGCTTGACTCATGATTTTTGACTTTAGGATGGTTGGAAAAAATATATATTGACTACACTCCTTGACTTCCAGTCAGGATGATACTTTCAACTTATAATGAGTTTATTCAGTCATAACTCCATCATATGTTGAGGATTATGTGTGCACACATACTCATGTATATATAATATATAATATGATATGTGTAATATTATATAATATATTATATATGTAATTAAAATTAAACTATTATTGTGGAGAATGGGAAGTAGGAGAGGGAAAAATGAACATCTGTCATAAAAGAATTAAAAATTAACTTTGTTAACTGATAACTAAAAATAAAATCCTAAGCCCCTCAACTGAGTAAGCAGACACACTCCTTGGTCAAAACTGAGTTCCCTGCCATGACTGGATAAGACGTCAGATCCCTTGTTACGCTCCTGCTCTTTCGCAGGTTAGATACAACTGACCAGCATTAAAGTTAAAATACAGACCATAAGACTGACTGAATGGGCTTTTTATAACTATAAGATACCAAATTATAAACAATATCTAAAGTCATGCTAGGCAGGAGTTAAGTCACACATATCTACACTTAGAATAAACTATGTTCTAACTACCACAAGGATTTTGTTATTTTCTCCTTTTTCTCTAGCAGCTAAACAAGCATTGCCCTTGAGATAAGTAATGTTGAGCAGCTGCAGAATGCCAACCACCAGACACTAACTGAGGCTCCCTGTTCCACAAGCCATAACTACATAGCTTTGATTGACAAGAGACCGATTTCTGTAACTTTCTCTTGGTAAGAGACTACCAACCATGGACCGATTCTGGCTGATTTACAGAGGCTATGCATCCGAGTCCCTGCTTTACCTTTTAATGTATAGGGTCAAACTGTAATATATTTAAATGTTAAGTCTCCACCCCAAAGTGAACATTGGATGCATGTTAACATGTTTGCTTATGACTCATGCCTGAGACTTCCCATTTATAAATATTCATAGCTCCTCCTGTATCCTCTTGAACATGTATACTTGCCCAACTCATTCACCATAAATTCCTGTTTTATCCCTTCCTCCCTCTAAGAGCTTGTTTTCAACTTTCAGCTGGAGGATGTGCTTCCCACCTGCAGGTGATAATCCTCTTCTTAAGCAATATAGCTCTCTTTTCTAAATGTATACATTGATTGATTTGTTTTTCTGTTAACTTAACTTAGATAATTAGAGAAAAATTGGCTAAATCATTTATTTGAAAAAATGTCAAATGTAACTACAGGTGGAATTAAAAGCTGGGTAACGGAAACTGAGATAACAGCATTTTTAAACCATCCAGAAAAGTAGATTGCCTGCAAATTGATGAAAGAAATTTAGCCTGACTATGAGCTCTACCATGTAAACAGTGTAAGCTAGATACAAGGGACAAAATACATTCAAATTGTTAGGACAAGGTAATTGTCAGCTAAGAATTGAACACCCGAAGATCTTTCAAGTACTATGGTTAAATAAGAAATTACCAGATAAACAAAAGGTGAGATAACTTACTATGTTTCCTTACTACTAAAGATGTAAGTACCTCAACTGGAAGTAAATGACTCAGCAAGCAAATCTAAGGTTCTGAACGTATGGTGAAGCACAAAGTGGTAGTTATCTGTGTGGAAAAGTGAAGGATGGGTATTACGGGAGAGGATCTGAGAGGGCAAACAGTGTATTGCTATGAGATTGAAAAGGGTCTATTTTTCAAGTTGGATGATGGTTTCATAAGTTTGATTTTATAAGTTTGTGATTGAAAAGTTACATATAACTTACACGTATTTCTTGTGGCAAATACTACATCAATTTTTAAAGGATAAAAAAAGAAAATAAGAAAATTTCAATTGACTGATTTGTTTGACCTATATTATTTTGTAGGGAACAAAAAGCTGTACAACAAAAGGAGACAGATGCAATTAATGATGTATTTTGAATTCTGGGAACTAAAAATTTATAGTTGAGCTAGGCATAATTTATAAATTTTAAAGGAATTTAGGGATATTGCTTACCAAAATGATTCAAACCTATTTCTCAATTTCCCCTTATCTTTCAGTGTAACATGATTCTTCCAAGTCTTCAAATTCTTTTTTTCTCTGTAACTTCATAACAATTCATGACTAAACATTATTCAGATCCAACCTTACCTCTTTAATTTTATTCCAAATGTCCATGCTTTCATCAGATCTACTATAAAACATTTCAATAATATTAACTTGTTGTCTACTCAGACATATTTTGCAAACTACCAAGAAAAGAAACACCACAATGTTTTCTCATCAATTATTCCAACCCATAAAAACCCACATAAACTTTCTGTCATGTACTTTAAAACATTAAGTCGGAATTTGTATTAGCCTAGATCATTTGACTACAATCTGAAACTTAGTGTTTTGGGTTTTGTTGTTGTTGTTGTTATTTAAGTGAAGGTTTAACATTCATCAATTCACACAACTTAAGGATCCAACTCATGTGACTCAGGGTACAACTTTATCCATGTGCTCAAATCACAACATCACAAAACTGTGTCCTTTCACTTCTGTTTTCAGCTATCTTCTGTTTTGACTTCTTTCTAAGGAATAATTTCACCATGAGATGACAAATATGTTTAGAATTAATCTATGTCTAACATTATACCAGTTTAACAACTCTTGTGAGAACTCACTGCTTTTATCAGATTAAAGAAAAGTCTCAGACCAGATTCCCACTTACATAGCTTGGTGCATGAAACCATCCTTTAAAGAGGTCAGGGACCAAGTTACATACATAGTGGTTAGAGCAGAATGGGGAATATGGTGAATTTCACTCTAATAATGTGAATAGTAAGAAAGGGGTTATTTTCCACTCTAACATTAAAGTAATGATAGTAGAGGAAGGGGAAAATAAACACTGAGCTGATGAGAAGAAAATACGTTTAATCCAGTAGAGAACTCTTTTTTCTAAATTTTGAGAAACTTATCAAGTACAACTTTACATTAATTAATGCAATCATATTTCCTCCTTATTGTTATCATAAGTTCTCTATCCCATTAAAGCAATCTCTTTAATGAATTACACACGTGTCTC
The DNA here is from genome assembly GCF_043159975.1 of Macaca nemestrina. NCBI lineage: Eukaryota > Metazoa > Chordata > Mammalia > Primates > Cercopithecidae > Macaca > Macaca nemestrina. The sequence continues at coordinate 92,816,115 of NC_092127.1, forward strand.
ATCCATAGCCACCGCTATGTCAGGGCAATTATAACTTACTTGCCTAGAAGGTCCCCTAATCTCTCTGCCTAAACTAGCCCTTGCTGACTAACTTTCCACACTATACGCAATATTGTATGCAAAACTACCTATCACACAGTAAATACTCAGCGATTATTTTCTTTCTTTCCTTCCACTGTTTCATCTCCCTTCTTTCTCTCCTCCACTACTTCTTCTGTTTAATTCAAATTTTCTTTCTTGTTTTACGAGACTTCCTGTAGTATAACCTCATTTTAATGACTCCATATAGCTTATTAAACAACACATATTTATTAATAAATGAACATTTTATAATTACTATTTCTCCAACTCTTTTTGCTTGTGTTAACTGAATGAGACAATTAGCACTTTATTTTTTGCGAATCTGATTTTCATGGCTTCACTGAAACCTGTAAACTGGTTAGGACTTTAAGTGAAATATTTTATTTTGTACATTGTGTAAAAATTCGCATAGTAGTGAGTGGCAATAAACGATTAGAGAGACTACTAAACTAGAAAAGAGAATATCTAAGTTATAGTTTCAATTCTATCACTCACAAGCTGTGTACTTTTGAACAAATTATTTACATTTTCTAAAACTATGTTTTCTCATCTCGCAAATGAGGATGTAGAGATCTGCCCTGCCTATACTACACATTTATTTTATCAATTAAATAAGATGATGCATGAGAAAGTGTTACTAACAATGAAGAACTACTGACCAATTATTATGATAGCCATTCAAAACACTTCCTGGAGCTGGACACTGGGATGCAAAGAGTGTCACATTGTCACAATAGCCTACATATAAAAATCACAATTTCATCAAATGTGCTGAAGGACATTGTTAGGTTGGAGGGCAGAGAAAAGCAACGTTTTGTTTGTTCCCCAGGTACAAGAGGGGTATGAGTAAATAGTTTGCTTATGAACCTGAGACTATAAAAAAAAGTCCAAATACCAATTTCACTCACAATATAGCAGAGCCCACTGAAATGTAACCCCAATGGCAAATGCCATCACAGTGATTTTATAACTTATTCTGAGTTAGCCCGCAGATATGATTACCTTGCTACTGAAGGGGTGACAGAATGAAATATTAGAAAGAATGTTTAAAATGCAGGACAGAGATATGGGAAATACTTACTACGACTATGTGTATCCTATAGACCCTTTCTATGTTTTTTATATTCTGTGAAAATTATTGCTGCTGCTACTTCTAATACCAGAGAAGGTAAGCCAGTGTCTGTCCTGAGTGGTGCCTTGTATACCTATGGCTACCTAGAGAGAGAATTCTTTGGGAAATAGCCAGGAATCTTCTGTTATTTGCTAACCTTGCTCCCTATGAATTTGAAGCGGCTAGTCATAAAACTACTCAGCATGAGTCACCTGTTTTATGCAAGTGCTGTGCTTAAGACAAAACAGACCACAGAGACAGAGTTTTGCTCTTTTTGCCCAGGCTGGAGTGCAATGGCATGGTATCAGCTTAGCACAACCTCTGCCTCCTGGGTTCAAGTGATTCTCCTGCCTCAGCCTCCCGAGTAGCTGGGATTACAGGCATGTGCCACTACCCTTGGCTAATTTTGTATTTTTAGTAGAGACGGGGTTTCTCCTTGTTGGTCAGGCTGGTCTCAAACTCTCGACCTCAGGTGATCTGCCTGCCTCAGCCTCCCAAAGTGCTGGGATTACAGGTGTGAGCCACCACGCCCAAAATACTACAGGCTCATTTTCATAGCATTAAGAGACTCCCCGCCCCCTGTCCCAAATAACTCTTCTTAGCTCTACCACTTTTAATGTTACTTTATTTTTTTAACTTTGCTACTGCCAACCTTGTTGCTAATTACTATTTCTGTCCCTCTGTACCACCAGTTGCCATGCTCTAGGCTAGGCCTAAACCTGTTTATGATTTATGAGTAAGTAATCAGCATGAGTTCTTCTTTTTGAACATATTGCTTCAGCATTAACTGCTATAATGTATATTAAGCATCACTGTAGTTTGTTCACTCTTCTCTTTTTTTTTTTTTTTTTTTTTTTGAGACGGAGTCTCGCTCTGTCACCCAGGCTGGAGTGCAGTGGCCGGATCTCGGCTCACTGCAAGCTCCGCCTCCCGGGTTCACGTCATTCTCCTGCCTCAGCCTCCCGAGTAGCTGGGACTACAGGCGCCTGCCACCTCGCCCGGCTAAGTTTTTGTATTTTTAGTAGAGACGGGGTTTCACTGTGTTAGCCAGGATGGTCTCGATCTCCTGACCTCGTGATCCGCCCGTCTCGGCCTCCCAAAGTGCTGGGATTACAGGCTTGAGCCACCGCGCCCGGCCTGTTCACTCTTCTCTTATACCAGCTATACCACGTATGATTTCAGTCCCCATCTAGACAGGGGCAAGTAAGCATGGCCATCTTTTCTATGCATTTCTTTGAAACATGCTGGGAAACTTAACCTGCTGATTTGCAGCCCTTTTCTCTCTGACAAATCTCACTCGCTGCCTTTTCATATTACCATGCCAACTGCACATTCCAGACTCAGTAGAAAAGCTCCTTAGGATGGCCCTAAGGTGTTGGCACTGCAGGTATAAATCTGTGCTTAGTCTCCTTTCCATCATTCTGTTCCTCCTGCTGCAGCCCACTTTTCAAATGAACTGGAACATTAGCATAGCTTTCTACCAGGCATGACTCGAGGAGGGGCAAGTGAGAGGCTAGGTATGTGACAAGGACAGCACAAAGTCATGTTAGACTGCTCTGTGGCAAAGAGGAGTTAATCCAACAAAGTAATGTCAAAATATTGTATTTTCAGTAATTGTAATAAAATAATACAAGCTGCTCCATTATGACTACTACCTATTGATTGCCTACCATTTAAGAGATGCCACATTAGTTTCAAATGTACAGTATTTTGCCAACTTTCACAACACCGTAGGAAGGTATTATTGCCTCAGCCTTATAAACGAGTAAACTGAGTACTGTCAACTTATGAAAAATTAAATCACCAACATGTAGGTCATGGTTTAAGAATTATTCCAGGGTCATTTCACTCCAAAATTTTGCTGCTTTCTTAAACAGAAATAAACAAATGTGCTGTAGGACTAAGTAAGTAAACCCTCTATCTATCTATCTATCTATCTATCTATCTATCTATCTATCTATCTGTCTACCTCTCTCTATATAGATATATATGTGTGTATATATAGGTATATATCTGTATGTGCATAAAGAGAGGGAAAGAGGTACATGGGCTTGTATATGTGTGTGTGTGTGTATAAATTGCCACTACCTGGATATAATATTATGATATTGGTTAGTAGGGAGAGCAAAATATAGATGAAATAAGAGATTATGGAGAATTATTTCAAAGTATTCTTTCTTATATAATGTGTTGACAATCATACATTTTTATGTTACTTTTAACCCAGCTATAGGAGTTAATGAGCCCTGATTATTATGGAATATGTCTTCACAATGTATTTCCATGCTTCATCAATTGTATTAGATGGAAGGGAAAGACTAGAAGGCTCTCCAAATCAGATCGTTCATGCCCAGAATTGCTCTTGGAAATGTACAGCTATCTAAATAATGACATCTAATCACTTCAACACAATGCTGACACCCCTATAGCAAAACTTCACAAACATGCTGCTAATACATTGGAAATATCTGGTTGAAAGTTTTGTTAAATGTTACTTTCCAATAGACAATTACAATAGTTGAATTATGCTATATTGAATTGTTGCAGAATTAGGTGAGCATGGGTTTAGGAAATTGAAATTCTGAGTTAAGTCTGAAATTTATCTCATATTACCAATAGGACTATAAGCAAACAGACTAAATTATCACAGCCATAGTGATTTTATTTATAAAACAGAATGATATTTAATTCTTTGCACAATTATGAGGATGAAATGAGATCATATGTATAAAGCACTCTACTAATGTTTGTATACTATTATTATCATTATGCTCTTTAAAACATAAAACAATTTTCCCACTGGTTCTATTCTATACATAGATTGAAATAGAACTTCTTATTGTGAATTATAATGAAAAAAGTTGAGTAACTGTGAGTATAAATGTGAATGATAGTTTTTTAGGAAAATACTGGAAGTAGCTAAGTTTCTGAAAAACCCCATTATATTTAAGTATATTAATGAAATTATAAATAATTATAGAGAATTTTAACAAACGTTGTTTGGCTTGTTATATATATTAAATAACCAAAGACCAAAATAGAAAATTGAATTCCATAAATAAGTCTCTTCATAAATTATTCATTTTGAATATTTTAAGCTGATTTAAGAATGGTACTCCTACGTACCTCAATTAAGACAGTAGCCTAAGGTCAGTTTCAGAGTAGACATGGAAATGAGAACTGTTTTGTTGCTTACAACAGACTAGTATCTGAAAGTGACTTTTAGGAAATACAATTTTGTAGAAACTCACGGAGCTGGCTTGATGTCAGTTATTACTCATTTTCATTTTCCAGTGTGCTTGATTTCTACCACAGCAGCAAAAAATGTAAGTCAAAGAAAGGGCTGACCAAGTAATTATTGGTATTGAAATGTGGATTAATAGAGATGAAAATCTCATTTATATTAGTCACAGATACATTTAGGATAAACAGACAGACTTAAACTATGTGAAGGAAATTTATTAAATGGGAACTTTTCATTGAATGCTAACAAAGGATTAAGAATTCACTTAAAGTCTCTCACATTAAATATGCATTTTTTATCTATAAAGAAAATACTAAAACAACTTACTTCCTCTTTAATATTAATATAAAAGAATATGTTATTTTTTTCTCCCACTGCTTACCTTGTGGTAAAAGTTACTATTTTTATCTGTAGATAAACTTCAACAATCTATATTGACCATATTTTAGTATTTAAAACAATCTCCAAACAACACCAAAACAATAAAACTATATCACATAGAAAGTCATTGCAGAAATTTTATAATTTAAAATAACCTGGTGAAAATATCCTGTTTTAATTGGTATGAAAAAAATGCCTCAAAGTCTATCTCACTAGTTCAGATAAATTTTACATATTATTTTAAATGGCAGATAAATTTTTTATATTGTGTTGTTAACACATAAACATTTGGGCAAAGTTTTAGCTTATATTCATTTGCTCTTTGAATTTTTCTCACAGAAATGATAAGCTGGAACAGCAAGATTTCACTGCATCTAAGCAATAGCTTCTGGGGAGAGGCTCACGTTGGACATTCATGAACAAAAATCTCTATTCAGAGAAATGTTTACCTTTTAAGATTATCAAACTGAAAATAATCTGAAGATAATAACACCTTTTTTTATAATGCCACCAAAATTTTCTCTTGAAATGTCAAATCTAGTTATGGAATACTCAGTAAAATTATTCAGTGGTACCTTGTGATAAGTAGGGTGAAGCTCGGTATTCTGATCATGATATAAAACACTCTCTTTCCAGTTCACATCTCAGACCACATCTTGGATAATGCTTGATTTCTATTTCTAAACTAACTAAAGTTTGAGTGGTTTTCAAACTGTAGTGCATGTCCGAATCACTTGGAGAGCTTGTTCAAACACAGATTTCTAAGCCTACTAAGTAGGAATGAGATGTGATTTAGTAATATTTCTAACAGTTTCTCAGGATGCTGATGGTGCTGGCCCGGGAGTTTAAGACAAGCCTAGACAACACAGTAAGACCTTGTGTCTACATTTTTTTTTTTTTTTTTAATTCACTGGGCATGATTTCTTTCTTTCTTTTTTTTTTTTTTTTTTTTTTTTTTTGAGACGGAGTCTCGCTCTGTCACCCAGGCTGGAGTGCAGTGGCTGGATCTCAGCTCACTGCAAGCTCTGCCTCCCGGGTTCACGCCATTCTCCTGCCTCAGCCTCCCGAGTAGCTGGGACTACAGGCGCCCGCCACCTCGCCCGGCTATGGGCATGATTTCAAACACCTGTAATCCCAGGGACTTTGGAGGCTAAGGTGGAAAGCTTGCTTAAGCCCAGGAGTTCGAGATTGCAGTGGGGTATCATTGCACCACTGCACTCCAGCCTGGGTGACAAAATAAGACACGGTCTCGAAAGAAAAGAAAGAAAGAAAGAGAGAAAGAGAGAGAGAGAGAGAGAGAGAGAAAGAGAGAGAAAGAGAGAAAGAGAGACACAGAAAGAGAGAAAAAGAAAGAAACAAGAGAATTGTTCTATTGTTCCAGCTACTTGTATTTCCTGACCAACTGCAACTGCATCGTGTTTGTTGTCTCTCTAATTACTGCTTATGCCAGTTTCTCTGCCCAGAAGAAATACACTTTGTCTTCCACGTGCCTAACTCTGAATTGTTATTCAAAACAGAACTCAAGAAAACCTTTTTCTTTTTCTTATTTTTTTTTTACTCCTTAGTCCTTTAGGCTGAGTTAGAAGCCTCTCTTCTGTGCTCTCATAGAATCCTGTGCATGTCTCCATTATTTTACATAGCACAATTTATGGTAATTGCTTGTTTTGTAACCTTTCCACCAGGTTGTGAATGTCTCAAAGGCAGAGACCATGTATAGTTAATATTTGCATCCCCAAAATCATTATGATATGGGGCATTCAAAAAAAATACATTGATTTGAAATGCTCTCTTGTGCTTCTTCTACATAGAAACTTTAAAAAATGATCAACAGCTATACATTTAGCAAGAAATAATTGAGGATAAAGAACACCCCAGAAAAAATCAAGAGGAAGAGGATGGTAGAGATAGGTCCCATTGGAGTGTCAAATAAGTGCAAAGTCAAGCTTTCTGACAGGTGCTATCTAGAGGAAGGCTAGTTTAAGAGAAGGACAAGGACAGACTAAAATTAGGCGAAGATGATTGTTTCCTGTAGGTCTTGATATGGAGGCATAGCCTTCAATGTCAGATTCTGAAATATACCTTCTTGCTCTGAGAATATAAACTTCTATACCAATTACAGTAAGTTAAAATTATTTTTAATTACAAAAGAATTTTGTTTTATTTTAGCTCTTATTCAATGGTTTGGATGCTACTATAGTTTAATAACCTGTAAATAGTACCCACACAGATACACGATTTATTTTTCCTATATAGATACTACCTGTCTCATAGCTGGATTGATCTTAAGTGTTCTCAAACTTCAGAAAAGCTCAAAGTATTATATTTCATCTCTGGAATAATGAAAAGATTGCAATCCCCCATTATTTATATTTTAATCTGCAGTTTTGTCATTTTACATTGTAAGGCGAAGCAGAAGTTTGCAGAAAATGCTGTAAGCAGTTCTGCATGCCAGATTTCTGTATGAAAAATAAAATTCATGCAAGGTAAAAGAGACAGGGAAAAGGGTCAAGGAAATAAAAACCTTGGGACTTACTAAGATCGGCCATTTTCAATTTATAAGACATAGATGGCAACAACTACAATGTAGAAAGATAAATATTTTTATTAAGTATCCTTGAAGCTTCAGATTCAAAAATACCACCCAATCTCTCTGGGGAATTTGATTGCCAGGCTACACTTTTATCGAAGACAATTAAGGCTCACAAGAAAGCAACGTGATGATCAATAAGACTTTATGGGTTGTACTTACTATATAATGATATCCTGGGAAACCCTATGGCAAAATAATGGTTCTCATGGCTGATGGAGTTCATGGGCCCTTTAGCATCTCTCTACAACCTTTTCTGCATTTATTTCTGGTGGCTGTTTTAAGGCTGTGTGTATGCACTATCCATTTAGCCCAGGAAGTCTGGGGCTCATAGAGAATCAAGCCAATAGTCTTGAGGACTGCTGCAGGAATGTGGAGATGAAGAATCAATGTACATTAGACGCTTTGTTATTTGTGTCAGAGAATTAGAATGTACCACTGGCTCTTGAGGCTGAAGGTATTTATGCACATGGGTAAGGATATGTTCCTAGTTGTGCCCCTTCTACACTCACAAACCCTTAAGAAGGGGCTGGCTGTTCCTTTCCAGTACCTTTTTCAAGCTGAGAAAACAAAGATGAAGATTAGGCAATGGGTGTGTGTGTTGACGGTGCAGGGGGAGTTGAAAGAGTTTGGGAAAATTGGGAGGAGCACAGAAAGAGAAAGCAAAATATCATAACAGGAAAAAATAAGGTCTTTTAGCTTCTATATGCCTTCAGAGAGGAGGTTCTCTGTGCTGCTCAACATTAAAATGTTACTATTTCAAGAATTTGAAGAAATCACAACTTTATATTTTTAAGCTAAGTTCTATTTTTATTGAACAAACCTACCATTTTTAATCAGCTGCTAACATTTGCATTTAATATTCTACACTATGATTTGAAACTAGTCTCAATTCATTCAGCTAAAATGAATCAAAGGAAAGGGGGAAAAAGCATGCTTAAAAGGATTAAATTACTGTAACTGAAAAAGAACATTAGGACTGAAAATGTCAAGGAATGGGTTGGAATTTTTAAAATTTGTCATATTAAAACACTGTTTTTAGTCATATACATCATTCTATATGTATATTACAGGCTGATTATTCTTAGTATTGTCCCTACTTTTTTTTTGCATCAGCAGGCTATTAGAAGGACTGCTCTGAAAATATACTTGGGTCCTTTTTTAGTAATGGAGACCAATATAATTTTTGAATCAAATTGCATAATGTTCCTCATGAGCTATGAGACAAAGAGCTAAGAAAGAGGGAGAAAAGAATTACATGCCAAAATACAGTGAGGACAAATTCACGCAAAACCCAAGAGGAGATTTTTTTTCTTTAAGTCTTAATTCTAGAAAATTCCAAGTATTATCTTTCAATTCAACCTTTGAGAGGGTATCTTACTCTTCATTTGCACTGAATTTGTCCTAATGCCTTTGCCAGTAACAGACAGATAGATTGATGACATCTTCACTAACTTCAATTCAGAAGTTGGTCCAAGAGATCCCACATCGCATTAATAACTAAAAATTAGGGTCAACCTTTAAAAGCAAAAGCCATGTCTCCATATTCTTTTGTTTTATTTCTTCCCTTAAGGTCAGAAAGTTTGACTCCCTTCTATACCCCTTGACAGCTCCTTCAAAAATTATTTTCTGCTGATTGACAAGGGATGGTGACATAAGATAAATTATCTGTTTTGGTTTTCTGTCTTTTTTTTTCTTTTTGTTCTATATTCACTGATGTTTTCTTTTGCAGTTTTCACTTGTCTCATCTTTTTGCCGTAATTGTTTAATGCCTCAATGTAGTTACTGCTTTTCATACTGTGTTCCAACGATGACATGGCTCATCTTGAAAAAGCAGCAATTATTGTGCAGGACACAGTTGCATAGCTTGGAACAATTTCAGAAATAACAAATCAAATGAAAATATTTATGAGCACACATAATAAATAGGAAAAGCACTGCGGTGGGTGCATTTGAGGATACCAAGAAATATAAGTATTTCCTGCTCTTAAAGTGCTTAAGATCTATCCATTTGGGAACTCAAGACATAATTACAAAACTTAAATATCAGAAATAGATTGAAATGGAAGTGAAGGCACCATTAGGATAGGAAGCAACCTGAAGTAAGTGATTAATTACTAAAAATGTGGTGAGCACATTAGGCATTCAGAGGACAGAAATATCGCTTCATTTTGGGATGGTTAGAGAAAGACTCAAGATTTAGTAGTCTGATATCATAGAACAGATTCGGGTAGGCTGTGGTTGTAAGCCATACAGAGTGAAGGCCAATAAGGGGGTTAGCAGAAATACTGGAAGGTTATGCAAGAAAGACATACGGTAAGGCGAAATCTCCAGATGGAGCAAATCAATTGCAGTTTTGTGGATAGTGAACATTCAGTTTTGGAGAGAGAAGAAAAGTTACATACCAACATATCAAGAATCTGCCAATGAGGAGTCAGAGGCATGGTTTCTGATCAAGAAAGTGACATGATCACAGCAGTGTTTTCTGAAGCTTAATCAGATATCATTATATATTGGACTACTTGGAATAATAAGACTGCTCACTGAATTAGAAAAAAAGGATATTGAAGGAGGGAGGGGCTTTTTAAACGCACTTAATGCACCAGAGATTCTCCTGACAGGCTGAGAAGAGGGAAGAACATTCCTTCCCTCTTTATACAGTGGTAAGCTTCTGCAAGTTATGAAATACTCGAGTATGTATGAAAACAATAAGATCTGCTGAGTTAAAGAGTGATATTTTCATATGCTAATTCATTTATATTTAACTTTTAACAAGTGGAAACTAAGGGATAGCACAACCAATAACCCATTCTCATCCATACCTCACTCCCTCCATAAACACACACATGCACAACATTGAACCCCTAGTTCAAGATGTCAAGAAGAGGTGATGTTGTTTTAACTCCGTTCACAAATAAATCGGAAAATAGGAATAAATAGGCATGAATGATTGAAACAAGGGGAGGTGTCTTTCATACACATGCCAGAAACTTACAGCACTCTTTAGAAGAAAAAGAAAAGAACATGCAAAAGTGCATGAGGGGGTTCAAATAGTAACAACACATAAAGTAGCATTTTATTCCAGCTAAAACCAAATAGTTCACCAGACTTCAAGGAGTTGGAGCTGGATCTAAGTCATGGCATGGTTCAGTCTGTGGCACAGAAGCCTATGTGTGGCAGCCACAACACACAGTTGGCAAAGATTACCTATTGAGTAAAAGCCTGGGAGAAGGGGAACAGCATTAAGTGCTGCTGTGACTTTCCCCTAATGCAGGAATTGAGTCAGATCAATCCTTCCCCACAATAGCTGTCTCATTACTATGAGCAATGGGATATCTGGGAATGTTGACTAAATGACTGTGTGCTAAACATTTTTTCAGGCCTTGGCATTAACAGGGAAATGCAAAACTAGTTACAGCTCTTGCTCTTCTGAAACTTGTAATCCAGAAGGAGAAATTATAATACATTAACTAATCACACAAATAAGTGTGTAATTTAAAAGTACTATAAGCAGTATGAAGAAAATAAGAGGCATCCCTGACAGTGTGTGTGTGTCTGCACATGCATCACGAGAAAATGATATGTTTAGAAAACATCCCTGAAAAATAGGCATTTTGGTTGAGATTTAAGAATGAGTAGGTATTAACTAGGTAAATGGAACTGAAGATGAGACAGCTGGATAAAAGGGAAAAGCATGTGCTAAGGCACCTAGGGAAGAGAATTGAAGACTTAGGGGTGCAGAAAGACTGCAGATTTGGCTAGAAAAGCACACGAAGGCAAAAACGTGACATGGGAAGAAGGCGCCATGGTGGGCACAGTGAACAGGAAGTTAACAAGATGGGCACTGATGACAGTAAGACCTCAAAAGACTTTATATTTACCCTATGCTGTGTTCTGAATATTTGTGTCCCTCTGAAATTTATATGTTGAAATTTTAACCTTCAAGGTGATGTTATTAAGAGGTGGGGCTTTGGGAAGGTGATTAAGTCATGAGGTCAGAACCCTTATGAATGGGATTAGTGCCCTCATAAAAGAGACCCCAGACAGCTTCTTTGCCCCTTCCACCACGTGAGGACACAGCATAAAAACGACTGCCTATAAACCAGCAAGCAGGCCCTCACAAACAGAATCTGCTGGTACTTTGGCCTAAAAATCTACAGCCTCAAGAAACATGAGAAATAAATTTCTGTTGTTTATAAGCCACCTAGTCTATGGCAGTTTGTTTATAAGTCACCCAGTCTATAGGAGGCTGAATTGAATGAGATACCTAAGAAATTGGTAGCCAGTAAAGGATTTTAAAGCGGGGGACATTTTGAAGTAATTGCTCTGACTAGGGTTTGGGTAAGAGACTACAGGCAGGCAAGTGTGCTTGTAGGACGATCATTCAAGAAGTCACTGCAGAAGGCGAGGTGAGAGACGACATGCTGCTGAAGATACAAATATGAGCTTGGAAGCTACTTCAGAGAAATATTCAACATTGATAATTGGTGGATTATACGTTGGAGGTAATATAAAAAGATATTTCAAGAGTGAATTCTCAGTTCTTACTTGCACAATAGAGTTATACGGATGATTCACATCTGAAGCACATCACGGAATAGAAAGGACAAGGCCTTTTCAAGAAGGGGTTGGACAAGCTTATGGCTTCAGTCTGGACTTGCTACATACGAAAGTGCCTGTGAAACAACAGTGTTGAATAGGACTATCAAGCACGCAGGATAAATCTGGGCTCAACACACAAAATTGAAAATTACTTATATTTTTGATGGTATACATAAACATGGGGAATATGGTATCACTGAATCAAAGGAAAATAAAAATAGTACTAAACTCTGAAAAACTCTGGCATTTAACATTACAGATGGCAGCACGAATCTACAAAGTATATTTAGAAAAGAGATGGGAGAAAAACTAGAAGAGTGTGATGTTTCAACCCAAAGGAATACAAAATATGAAGGTAGAAGGATTTGTCAATAATGGCAACTGTGCTTGAGGAGTCCAGTAAGAGAAGGAATTAAGGATCCCAGAAATCAGCCCCATGAAAATATTTTGTGACTAAAATTTAATAATTATTATTATATAGTAACACTGATAGTTTAGTAGTACTAAGTTTAATAAATTTTAGTACACATATAGAGTCATATAACTATCTCCACAATCATAAAATGCAACCATTTCAATACCCTCCAAACTTCTTCATGGTCCCTCTTCATAATTATATCCTCCTCCCAAATCGAAACCCTCACAAACATTGATTTCTTCTCTATCACTAGTTTTGTCACTTCTAGAATGCCACATAAATAGAATCGCATAGTATATAACATTTTGAAACTTGTTCCTTTCACTCAACATAAGGCTATTGAGATTTATCCAATTTTTTGTGGTGTTCATATCAAAATTTGTTTACTTTTATTAGTGAGTAATGTTCCATTGTACAAATGTACCACAGTTTAAATGTCTATATCTATTGAAAGACAGCTGATTTGTTTCCCAGTTTTTAGTGATTATAAATAGAATTCCTACAAACACTCAAGTACAGATATTTGATTGAAAAAAGTTTTTATTTCTCTAGGGAAATATCAAGAATAGGATTATAGGGTTATATGTATATGTATAACTGCACAAGAAGCGGCAATACTTTTCCAGAGTGGTTGTATCATTTTGCCCCCCAGAAAATATGTGAGAAATCCAGTTTTTCCACATCCCTGCCAGCACTTTACAGCATGCATATCTATCTATCTATCTATCTATCTATCTATCTATCTATCTATCTATCTATCTATCCATCCATCTAAATTGTCCTTTTTATGCGTATGTAATGGTCTCACGAATTTAATTTGTACTTCTCTACTGACCAATGATGAGGAAGATATCCATCTTATCAATTGTCTAGATATATTCTTTATATTATTTGGTGAAGTGTCTATTCAATTCTTTTGCCTATTTCTAAGTAGAATTTTATTTTCTCAAATGTGAGTCTTGAAAGTTCTTTATACATGCAGGATGCAATTCATTATAATATCTGTGATGTGCAAATATTTTCTTCCAGACTATAGCTTATCTTCTCAGTTTTGTGAAAGTATTCTTAACAAAACAAACGTTTTAATTTTTATGAAGTTCAATTTATCTTTCAGAGAGAGAGTGTGTGTGTGCATGTGTGTGTGCGCACGCGTGTGTGTGTTACAATTTTGGCATCATGTCTAAGAACTTTTCGCCTAAGTCCAATTCAGGAATATCTTCTCTTATGCTTCCTACTAAAAGTTTTATACTTAAGTAATTTACATTTAGGTATATGATGCATTTTTCATTAATTTTTACTTTGGATTTAAGTTGTAATTTTGTTTTGGCATATGGGTGTCCAAATGTGATCTATAGTATGGTTGAAAATAATACTTTTTTCTCCAGTAAGTCATGAAAATAAAGGACCAATGTAGTCACAAAATGCTTATAACAGATTTGAATCCCTTATGATTTTCCCCCATAAAATAGCAACATATACTATGTTATGCAATACCTCATTAAGATTTGGATACGTTTTATAATTATTGATATATTTCAAAGACAAAACTTTACTTTCTTTTGCTTTATTTGGCATAGTTTTTGTTATACATTGAATATATATAAAATATTATTTAGCAGATGGGAAATATATCAAGAAAAAAAACTAAAATGAGGCAAAAACTAGAAAGACTCCAAATTGTTCTATACCTAGGATAAACCAACAATGGTACATACCTACAATGGAATACTATTCAGCACTAAAAAGGAACAAACTACTATTGATCCATAGGTATCATAGGATCCACAGGCAACAATATAGGTAAATTCCAAATACATTATGCTAAGTGAAATAAGTCAGAATCAAAAGGCTACATGCTTTATGATTTCATTTAAAGTTTATTCTATATTAGGTGAAACTCTAGAGATGGATTATAAATCAGCAGTTGACAAGAGTTAATGGTTAGGGGAGGGTTTGACTCCAAAGGGGTAGCACAAGGAAATTTGCAGGGATGGGGTGGTATAAATCTGTATCGCATCTTGGTTGTGTTAGTGGTTTCATAACTTTATGCATTAGTCAAAGCATTAGTGTTTTTTTGTTTTTTTGTTTTTTTGTTTTTGAGACAGAGTCTCACTTAGTCACCCAGGCTGGAGTGCAGTGGCACGATCTCAGCTCACTGCAAGCTCCGCCTCCCGGGTTCACACCATTCTCCTGCCTCAGCCTCCTGAGTAGCTGGGACTACAGGTGCCCGCCACCACGCCTGGCTAATTTTTTGTATTTTTAGTAGAGACGAGGTTTCACCATGTTAGCCAGGATGGTCTCGATCTCCTGACCTCGTGATCCGCCTGCCTCAGCCTCCCAAAGTGCTGGCATTAGTGTTTTTTAACTAAAGGGCAAAAGGAGTAAATTTTACTATATCCAAATTAAAAATACACTTTAATAAAATAAGTATGTGTGTATTTTCTCTCACATTTGAAAAATAGAATGTTTTAATGTATTGGAACAACCCTATAGACTCCCCACATCCCATAGTTAAACACTATCCTGTGCTCTGAAATTATGATTCTCTAGCTTTTCCTTAGTGTTTCTCCTTATATAAGTATATTCTTAAACAATATAGAGGAAGGCAGACCAAGAGGGCTGAATAGATGCTTTCACCAATCATCCATCTTGCAGGAACATCTATTTAACAACTATCTACATTTAAAAAGCATTTTCTTAAAAGGCAAAAATCAGGTGAGCAATCATAGTACCTGGTTTTAACTTCATATCACTAAAAGAGAGATTGAAGAGGGTAGGAAACACGGTCTTGAATTGGTGACACCACCCCTCTCTCATCCCCCTGGCAGCAGCTGCATAGCACAGAGAATCAGTGTGCTTGGGGAGAGAGACCACAGCAACTGTGGGATCCTGCATTGAACTCAGTGCTGCTCTGTCACACTGGAAAGCAAAACTGGGCTAAACTCAGCTGACACTCATGCATCAGGGGGCAGTTACACCAGCTGTAGCCAGAGAGGAACCACCCACGCCAGTGGTCAGAAGTTAAGTTTTGGCAAGCCTTGCCACCATGAGATAACATGTTCTCAGGTTCTGAAAAAACTTGAAAGCAGTGGATATTCGAAAACAATCGTATGGTTTTTATCCTTTATTCTATTGATATGCTGTATCTCATTGATTGATTTGCATATGTTGAACCATCCTTGCAGCAAAGGAATAAATAACAGTAGGGATGAATGATCTTTTTTCATGTATTTTTTAATTCAGTTTGTTAGTATTTTGTTGTGTTTTTTTTTTTTTGCATCAATATTCATTAGAGATATTGGCCTATAGTTTTCTTTCTCTCTCTTTCCTTCCTTCCTTCCTTCTTCCTTCCTTCCTTCTCTCTCTCTCTCTCTCTCACTCTCTGTCCCTCTCTCTCTCTTCCTATCTGTTTTAGCTTGTTTGTTTTTTGATGTGTCTTTGTCTGGTGTTGGTATCAGGGTAATATTGACCTCATAGAATAAGTTTGGAAGTATTGCCTCCCTCTCTATTTTGTGGAATAGTTTGAGTAACATTGGTATTAGTTCTTCTTTATTTATTTATTTTTATTATTATTATACTTTAAGTTCTAGGGTACATGTGCACAGTGTGCAGGTTTGTTACATATGTATACTTGTGCCATGTTGGTGTGCTACACCCATTAACTCGTCATTTACATTAGGTATATCTCCTAAAGCTATCCCTCCCCCGTGCCCCCTCCCCACAACAGGCCCAGTGCGTGATGTTACCCTTCCTGTGTCCAAGTCACCCATGTCACTACAAAGGACACGAAATCATCCTTTTTTATGGCTGCATAGTATTCCATGGTGTATACATGCCACATTTTCTTAAACCAGTCTGTCACTGATGGACATTTGGGTTGATTCCAAGTATTTGCTATTGTGAATAGTGCTGCAATAAACATATGTGTGCATGTGTCTTTAAAGCAGCATGATGTATAATCCTTTGGGTATATACCCAGTAATGGGATGGCTGAGTCAAATGGTATTTCTAGTTCTAGATCCTTGAGGAATTGCCACACTGTTTTCCACAATGGTTGAACTAGTTTACAGTCACACCAACAGTGTAAAAGTGTTCCTATTTCTCCACAACTTCTTCAGCATCTGTTGTTTCCTGACTTTTTAATGATTACCATCCTAACTGGTGTGAGACGGTACCTCATTGTGGTTTTGATTTGCATTTATCTGATCGCAAGTGATCATGAGAAGTTTTTCATGTGTCTGTTGGCTGTATGAATGTCTTCTTTTGAGAATTATCTGTGCATATCCTTTGCCCACTTTTTGATGGGGTTGTTTGAGTTCTTTTTAGGTTCTGGATATTATCCCCTTGTCAGATGAGTAGATTGCAAAAATGTTCTCCCATTCTGTAGGTTGCCTGTTGCCTGTTCACTCTGATGGTAGTTTCTTTTGCTGTGCAGAAGAAGCTCTTTAGTTTAATGAGATCCCATTTGTCAATTTCAGCTTTTGTTGCCATTGCTTTTGGTGTTTTAGACATGAAGTCCTTGCCCTTGACTATGTCCTGAATGGTATTACCTAGATTTTCTTCTAGGTTTTTATGGTTTTAGGTCTAACATTTAAGTCTCTAATCCATCTTGAATTAATTTTCCTATAAGGAGTAAGGAAAGGATCCAGTTTCAGCTTTCCACTTATGGCTAGCCAATTTTCCCAGCACTATTTCTTAAATAGGGAATCCTTTCCCCATTTCTTGTTTTTCTCAGGTTTGTCAAAGATCAGGTGGCTGTAGATGTGTGGTATTATTTCTGAGGGCTCTGTTCTGTTACATTGGTCAATATCTCTGTTTTGGTACCAGTACCATGCTGTTTTGGTTACTGTAGCCTTGTAGTATAGTTTGAAGTCAGGTAGCGTGATGCCTCCAGCTTTGTTCTTTTGGCTTAGGATTGTCTTGGCAATGCAGGCTCGTTTTTGGTTCCATATGAACTTTAAAGTAGTTTTTTCCAATTCTGTGAAGACTGTCATTGGTAGCTTGATGGGGATGGCATTGAATCTATAAATTACTTTGGGCAGTATGGCCATTATCACGATATTGATTCTTCCTATCCATGAGCATGGTATGTTCTTCCATTTGTTTGTGTCCTCTTTGATTTCACTGAGCAGTGGTTTGTAGTTCTCCTTGAAGAGGTCCTTTACATCCCTGGTAAGTTGGATTCCTAGGTATTTCGTTCTCTTTGAAGCTATTGTGAATGGGAGTTCATTCCTGATTTGGCTCTCTGTTTGTCTCTTACTGGTGTATAAGAATGCTTGTGATTTTTGCACATTGATTTTGTATCCTGAGACTTTGCTGAAGTTGCTTATCAGCTTAAGGAGATTTTGGGCTGACATGATGGGGTTTTCTAAATATGCAATGATGTCATCTGCAAACAGGGACAATTTGACTTCTTCTTTTCCTAACTGAATACCCTTGATTTCTTTCTCTTGCCTGATAGCCCTAGCCAGAACTTTCAACACTATGTTGAATAGGAGTGGTGAGAGAGGGCATCCCTGTCTTGTGCCAGTTTTCAAAGGGAATGCTTCCAGTTTTTGCCCATTCAGTATGATATTGGCTGTGGGTCTGTCATAAATTATGATTTTGAGATACGTTCCATCAATACTGAATTTATTGAGAGTTTTTAGCATGAAGGTTTGTTGAATTTTGTCAAAGGCCTCTTCTGCATCTATTGAGAAAATCATGTGGTTTTCATCTTTGGTTCGGTTTATATGCTGGATTACGTTTATTGATTTGCGTTTATTGAACCAGCCTTGCATCCCAGGGATGAAGCTCACTTGAACATGGTGGATAAGCTTTTTGATGTGCTGCTCAATTCGGTTTGCCAGTATTTTATTGAGGATTTTTGCATCGATGTTCACTGGGGATATTGGTCTAAAATTCTCTTTTTTTTGTTGTATCTCTGCCAGGCTTTGTATCAGGATGATGTTGGCCTCATAAAACGAGTTAGGGAGGATTCCCTCTTTTTCTATTGATTGGAATAGTTTCAGAAGAAATGGTACCAGCTCCTTCTTGTACCTCTGGTAGAATTCGGCTGTGAATCTGTCTGATCCTGGACTGTTTTTGTCGGTAGGCTATTAATTTTTGCCTCAATTTCAGAGCCTGCTATTGGTCTATTCAGGGATTCAACTTCTTCCTGCTTTAGTCTTGGAAGAGTGTAAATGTCCAGGAAATTATCCATTTCTTCTAGGTTTTCTAGGTTATTTGCATAGAGGCGTTTATAGTATTGTCTGATGGTAGTTTGTATTTCTGTGGGGTCGGTGGTGATATCCCCTTTATCATTTTTTATTGCGTCTATTTGATTCTTCTCTCTTTTCTTCTTTATTAGTCTTGCTAGCAGTCTATCAATTTTGTTGATCTTTTCAAAAAGCCAGCTCCTGCATTCATTGATTTTTTGGAGGGTTTCTTGTGTCTCTATCTCCTTCAGTTCTGCTCTGATCTTAGTTATTTCTTGCCTTCTGCTAGCTTTCGAATGTGTTTGCTCTTGCTTCTCTAGTTCTTGTAATTATGATGTTAGGGTGTCAATTTTAGATCTTTCCAGCTTTCTCTTGTGGGCATTTAGTGCTATAAATTTCCCTCTAAACACTGCTTTAAATGTGTCCCAGAGATTCTGGTATGTTGTATCTTTGTTCTCCTTGGTTTCAAAGAACATCTTTATTTCTGCCTTCATTTTGTTATGGACCCAGCAGTCATTCAGGAGCAGGTTATTCAGTTTCCACGTAGTTGAGCAGTTTTGATTGAGTTTCTTAATCCTGAATTCTAGTTTGATTGCACTGTGGTCTGAGAGACAGTTTGTTACAATTTCTGTTCTTTTACATTTGCTGAGGAGTCCTTTACTTCCAACTATGTGGTCAATTTTGGAATAAGTGTAATGTGGTGCTGAGAAGAATGTATATTCTGTTGCTTTGGGGTTGAGAATTATGTAGATATCTATTTGGTCCACTTGGTGCAGAGTTGAGTTCAATTCCTGGATATCCTTGTTAATTTTCTGTCTCGTTGATCTTTCTAATGGTGATGGTGGGGTGTTAAAGTCTCCCATTATTATTGTATGGGAGTCTAAGTCTCTTTGTAACTCTCTAAGGACTTGCTTTCTGAATCTGTATTGGGTGTGTATATATTTAGGATAGTTAGCTCTTCCTGACGAATTGATCGCCTTGCCATTATGTAATGGCCTTCTTTGTCTCTTTTGATCTTTGATGGTTTAAAGTCTGTTTTATCAGAGACTAGGATTTCAACCCCTGCTTTTTTTTCGTTTTCCATTTGCTTGGTAGATCTTCCTTCATCCCTTTATTTTGAGCCTATGTGTGTCTCTGCATGTGAGATGGGTCTCCTGAATACAGCAAACTGATGGGTCTTGACTCTTTATCCAGTTTGTCAGTCTGTGTCTTTTAATTGGACCATTTAGTCCATTTACATTTAAGGTTAATATTGTTATGTGTGAACTTGATCCTGTCATTATGATATTAGCTGGTTATTTTGCTCATTAGTTGATGCAGTTTCTTCCTAGCATCGATGGTCTTTACATTTTGGCATGTTTCTGCAATGGCTGGTATTGGTTATTCCTTTCCATGTTCAGTGCTCCTTCCGGATCTCTTGTAGGGCAGGCCTGGTGATGACAAAATCTCTTAAGAATTTGCTTGTCTGTAAAGGATTTCATTTCTCCTTTACTTATGAAACTTAGTTTGGCTGGATATGAAATTCTGGGTTGAAAATTCTTTTATTTAAGAAGGTTGAATATTGGCCCCCACTCTCTTCTGGCTTGGAGAGTTTCTGCCAAGAGATATGCTGTTAGTCTGATGGGCTTCCCTTTGTGGGAATCTTTCTCTCTGGCTGCCCTTAACATTTTTTCCTTCATTTCAACTTTGTTGAATTTGACAATTATGTGTCTTGGAGTTGCTCTTCTCGAGGAGTATCTTTGTGGCATTCTCTGTATTTCCTGAATTTGAATGTTGGCCTGCCTGACTAGGTTGGCGAAGTTCCCCTGGATGATATCCTGCAGAGTGTTTTCCAACTTGGTTCAATTTTCCTCGTCACTTTCAGGCACACCAATCAGACATAGATTTGGTCTTTTCACATAATCTCATATTTCTTGAAGGCTTTATTCATTTCTTTTTACTCTTTTTTCTCTACACTTCTCTTCTCACTTTATTTCATTCATTTGATCTTCAATCACTGGTACTCTTTCTTCCAGTTGATCAAGTCTGTTACTGAAGCTTGTGCATTTGTCACGTAGTTCTTGTGTCATGGTTTTCATCTCTATCAGTTCTTTTATGGTCTTCTCTGCATTGATGATTCTAGTTATCTATTCATACATTCTTTTTTCAAGGTTTTTAGTTTCTTTGCGCTGGTTATGTAGTTCCTCCTTTAGCTCTGAGAAGTTTGATTGACTGAAGCCTTCTTCTCTCAACTCATCAAAGTCATTCTCTGTCCAGCTTTGTTCAGTTGCTGACAATGAGCTTCATTCCTTTGGAGGGGGAGATGCGCTCTGATTTTTTGAATTTACAGCTTTTCTGCACTGCTTTTTTCTCATCTTTGTGATTTTATATGCCTTTGGTCTTTGATGATGGTGACGTACTGATGGGGTTTTGGTGTGGGTGTCCTTTCTGTTTGTTATTTTTCCTTCTAACAGTCAGGATCCTCAGCTGCAGCTCTGTTGGAGTTTGCTTGAGGTCCACTCCAGACCTGTTTGCCTGGGTATCAGCAGCGGAGGCTGCAGAAGATAGAATATTGCTGAACAGTGAGTGCCGCTGTCTGATTCTTGCTCTGGAAGCTTCGTCTCAGAGGTGTACCCAGCTGTGTAAGGTGTGAGGTGTCGGTCTGCACCTCAGTTGAAAATGCAGAAATCACTGGTCTTCTGTGTCACTCATGCTGGGAGCTGGAGGCTGGAGCTGTTCCTATTTGGCCATCTTGGGTGCCCCCCCTAGTTATTCTTTAAATGTTTGGTATCATTCAGCAGTGAAGTCATCATGTCCCAACATTTTCTTTACTGGGAGACTTTTTCTTATAGCTTTGATCTCATTACTTCTAATTGGTCTGTTCAGGCTTTGGATTTCTTCCTGGTTCTATCTTGGTAAGTTGTATGCGTCTGGAAATTTGTCCATTTCTTCTAGATTTTCCAATTTATTGGCATATAGTTGGTCATAGTATCCACTAATGATATTTTTGAATTTCTGCACTGTCAGTTATGTCTCCTTTTTCATCTCTGAATTTTTTATTTGAATCATTTCTCTTTTTTTTCCTAATTAGTCTGGCTAAAGTTTTGTCAATTTTGTTTATCTTTTCAAACAACCAACTTTTTGTTTCATTGATCTTTTGTTTTGTGTTCTTTATTTTTTTTTCTCACTTATTTCTGCCCTCATTTTGTTATTTGTTTTTGTCTACTAATTTTGGGTTTGATGTGCTCTTGCTTTTCTAGTTTTTCAAGGTGTACATCAAATTGCATCAATGTATGCTCAAGTCTCTTCTTTGCATATAATCTGCATATATCCTCCCATGTACTTTATATCATCTCTAGATTACTTATAATACTTAGTAAAATGTTAATGCCATGCAAACAGTTATTTTCTGTATTGTTTTAAAATCTGCATTACTTTTATTGTTATATCATTATTTTTTATTGTTTTTGTTTTTCGGAATATATTTATCTATGGTTGGTTGAGCCCAAAGTTGTGGAACTCACAGATATGGAGGGCCAACTGTATTTCGGTAGATTTTTAGTACAAGGAACATGCATTTGCCAAGGGTAGAAGTTATAAATACTGTCTGAAGCTCATGCCTCATTATACTTCCTAAAAGACATTTCTTCCGTCCCTTGCCTCGACATTCTCTCTACTGATTATACTGAAGTCAGAGTTATTTTTCTGTAACCTGGTATTGTTCATGTCATTAACCTGACTAGAAACCTTTAACAGTAGCCCTTAGTGTTAAGTTTAAAAAATTTTGACAAGATTTACAGGGTCCTTCAAGACTGGCCTTTCTTCCTCTTATCAGCCTTATCTCTGTCAGAACCCACTCTTCATTCCATCCATTCTTTGAGATTATGAACCATGTTCCCCAAAGTCATGTTCTATTCTTTGCTTTGAGGCCATAGCTGTCAGCTGGTATTTGGTGTTAATGTACTAGAGATGGGTGGTACTGTAGTCTGAACAACCTCTTTGTACAGTTTACTCTGTCCTTTCAGCCTGATACCTGAAATACCACTTCGGTTTCATAAATGTAATCCTGCTGGGCCTGTAGGCCTTGCAATTTGGTGAGTTTTATAGAAGGCACTTATGATGGGCTGGGCAGTTTTACCAGAATCACTTGATGTGTCATAATCAGATGCCTCACCCCTACTTAGGCACAACAACATGCCAGGCACCTCTTTTGAAAGAATATCTGCTTCAGATGGGATGGATTTGCTCTAGAACCCTGGGAGTCTTTGAATCTGTCATGGTCACTTGTCATAGGCTCAACACAAAATGTTTTTCTATGGAGAAACTCAAGTACCGTGGATTCTGATGGGTGTTATGACCTGAGTCGCAGTTGCTGCTTGTACCTTTTCCTGAAAACGTTAAAGTAACTGGCATATTCAATTGGAAGATGAGACTGTTCTAATCATTCTGAACACCTTATGCTATTCAACCAATGGGCAAAATAAATAAGTAAATAAATGAAATAAAGAATATTTGACTAGCTGGAGTAATTGTTCTCAATTATCAAGAGGAAATTGTGTTGCTGCTATACAATATAGGCAAGAAAAACTGTATCTGGAACGCAAAAGATTTTCTGAGGGTTGAGATTGTGTTTAGTGCTTCACTGTCAGCTGAGATTCTGGCGGAGAGGAAAGGAAATGTGTAATGGGGAGCAGAAAAATGAAGCCATAAGTATTATAACTTTGTGATCAATTATAGCAATGAAGACTATGTTTGCATATTTTTCATTGCTTGTTGCATGTGTTTAATTCTATTCACTAGTCATGTTCCTTTTTCTCTCTCTTTTTACCTTTTTATTTTATATGTAAGTTGTAGAAGAATAACATTGACATTTAGTCTTAGATAAGAGAATTTTCAGAAATTTTGTGATGAAATAGGATAATGGTTACAAGGCCTGTGCATCTTAGTATCTGAGGAAATGGCTAAAACAATTTCACTCCTAAGGACAGCTATATCTTCTTGTTAGGTGTCAAGATAAAGTTGTTTCTTTATGTTGTATGATAAAGTTGTCATACAGAAGTTCAAATATATACAGCAGGGTGCATATAAAAGTAGCCAAAAGGGTGTCTCTTTCACTTATTAATGTATTCCTTCGCAGATTTTAGTCTACTCTTTGTTATCTACACAGCAATAATGGGGATTGTGCTTGTAAGCATTTCCTTTTCCTTCAAGTATAACTTTTTTTCTTTTCTTTTTATTTTATTTTATTTATTTTTTTTTTTTAGACGGAGTCTCCCTCTGTCACCAGACTGGAGTGCAGTGATGTGATCTTGGCTCACTGCAACCTTCGCCTCCCAGGTTCAAGTGATTCTCCTGCCTCAGCCTCCCAAGTAGCTGGGACATTAGGTGCATGCCACCATGCCCTGCTAATTTTTGTATTTTTAGTAGAAATGAGGTTTCACCACATTGGCCAGGGTGGCCTTGATCTCTTGACATCATGATCCACCCGCCTCAGCTTCCCAAAGTGCTGGGATTACAGGTGTGAGCCACCATGCCTGGCCTCCTGCAAGTACAACTTTAAACTTTGATAGTAAAGGGTTCAAGAAGGACATTGCAAGAGAAAAAGGTATTTCTTTGTGGTCATGAGGTCCTTTATTTTACTTCTTTTTTGCTCCTATTGCATTTGCTATAGAAGCATGGGGCCAGGGAGAGTAATATCAAGTGATACTCTGCCCCAGCTGGGTACCCAGAGTGTGCAGTCCCTCAGTGAGACTGAGTCCCTAACCCCAGCAGATTGGTGACCAAGACATGGTGGCCCATTCATGCAGACAGTATACAACTCAGACTTTGTGCTATCCTGTACAAGAACAGGGTGTGACTACTTCTACACATTACTCTACCAGCCCCTACACATCTGCACTCTGGAAAGTTACTTCCTGCTTGACAATCCTCGCCACAGTTTCCTGTACAACTGTACCCCTCATAGCTGTGCCAGTCTCAGCCTACTTGTTCTCCTGAAACCTACTTCCTACTTGCCAGTTTGCTCCATGGTTCCGTTTTTGCTACCTTAGTCCATATACCATGAAAAGTATTTACCATTTGATCCATGACTGAAAAAACAGAGGCCTGGGACAATGCATTGAAGTTCTCCACCATCCAGTTGGATGCAACTACACCTTCTCCACTGAGGTCTGAAACCTAGCTTTGGAAGGGGGCTCCCTCCTGAATTTTCCCATTCCTTGGTTGTGCTCTTTCAGCTTTAGGACATTATTTGGAATTCTCTTTACCCTTTATATTTGCTCGCTAGTCATAGTTAATAATTTTTATATTAAACTTTCCCTGTTCAAATTGTGACTTCTATCTCCTAATATAACTCTACTGTTACAGATTCAATTGAATTTGAAAAATATAGATATGTAGTATTATAAATACAGTGCTCTACCTTGCTCTTTTGCAATATACAATATCCTAGGAGGACAGAAGATTGTACAACACAGGGAAAGTAAGTAAGGCAGATGTAAAGGAAACTCAGAGAGTTAATACCAGAGAAAGAGTGAGTGGAAAAATTAGCTCCAGCAAAAAAATGGGATTTAGTCTTTGACATTTCCTCTCATACTCAATATTCAAGTCATTATCCGTTCCCATCAATTCTTCATCCAAACTATATTTTGAATCCTTTTTCCTTCTTTCCCCCTCTGCTACCATTTGAAACCAATCGGGTATCATCTTTCCTTTTCATGACAATTAAGCCTTCTAACTAATCAAACCAGTTCCCTTTTGCACTCATCCAAACTGTTCTTTACATAGGAAATTATTTAGTTTTCTTCATAGCACATTATAAACATTAAAATAATTTTAATGAAATGTTTATTTCCTTATATGTTGTTCTGTTATTGCTGTTTCATTTTTAGTTTCTAAACTCTATAAAGGATTGAGTCAGTCTTGTTCATCATATCTGTAGCTCTGATCAGAATATTGGCATATATGGTATAGATAAAATACATATTTGGTGAATGGGTGAATGAATGACAGGGAATTAGAGGTCTATTTTTGATGGGTTCTTTGTACTGATGTGTAAATCTTCTGAATTTTTAATGCATTGAAAATGAAAAGGAACTGTCCCTATAAAACTGGTGCCTATAGAGTAATGGGACAAGATGCCACATACTAGAATAATTTTTGGACAAGACAATACAATGAGTGTTAATGTTTGAGAAAATAAAATTGTATGGCAGTGTAAAGAAAGAAATTATTAAGAAAGTTTCAAAATTAAAAAAAAAAAAAAAAAAAAAAAAAAAAAGATGTTTCAAGTAGAAATTGTAAGACTGGGTAGAATGCCAGAAGGTAAGGAATCTATGCAGAGAATGGGATTAGAAAAGATGAGGGATGCAAAAAATTAAGGGTACATCTTAGGAAGGGTAGGTCTACATGAGCTGACTGTAGGTTATATTAAGAATAAAACATGTAGGCTTCAAAAAATAGGCAAAGGAGGATTAGAGAGGGAAGTATATAACAACTTTAGGTGACATCTGTCATTCTTTGTGGTATCTAGCTACTGAAACTTTTCCTGTGTGCAAAATCCACCAACTTTTGAAGCAAAGCACACATCCAACTTTAGAAGTAGAAATTGCTAGATAATTGCTTTCTATGTTTGTCTTTTACATTGAGCTCAGGCAGAGGATATAGGGCAATCAGATAAGCACATTCAAACTTTTGAATCTGAAGGGAATGATGAAATAGATAGATATGGTTGCAATAGGGTCAGCTAAACTTATTTTCTAAAGTTATCCTTGAGTATAGCTTCATTAAAAGCATCCACTTTTTCAGTATTGATGATAGCAGGGAAACTTTCTTAGTATCTGTAATAAATCAGTTTAGCAGCATAATTTTGAATATTTTCTCCAAAAGATATGATAAATGTGTTAAATCAATTTAGCAGCATAATTCTGAATATTTTTCTCCAAAAGGCATGACTTCTAGATATATTTCTCAAGCCCTGCCATAGATTGTGAGTTTCTCAATATCCTTCTAATGAAATCCATTTCTGCCAAATAATTAAGGTTTCTGGTTCCTATTACTTATACCTAAGAATCTATTACTTGTACCTAGGAACCTTGACTGGTATAGTAGACTAAGAGGTTCAAATTTTGTACAGTTGAAATCAACAATAATTGAAATAATTTAAATGAAAAGTATGTTGATTAGAGATGTGAATTAGAAAGATTAACCTAGAAACAATTTGTAATCATCACAGAATCCAAGAAAGTCTTGAGGTAGTAAGACAAGAACATGATAGAAGGCTAAATGTATAGTCAGTTCACAGAAAAAGCAATACAAATTACTTATAAGCATGCGAATAGATGTTCAATCTTATTTATAAAAAATAAAATGCAAATTAAAACAAGAGAAAAGGTTGGAAAATATTAAGGAATGATAACATAAAAGTTAGGAGAATATGAGGAAATAGTATCTTCATACAATGCTAGTTAACAAATACCTTGCTTTAGCTAATTTGGAGATAATTTAGAAATCTATTTGTGCACATGCATGTTTTTTTGAATAATACATGTAAAACTGTGATATAGAGAAAATGGGCTATTTGTGGTGGAAGAGAACTTTAAATTTAATTATAATTTATTTGTATTATGAGTAAAAATTATTTTCATAACCAAGAAAATAAGAGAAAAATATTGAGGCCATAACTGAACAGAAGAACACCTTGAATAGGAAAAATAAAGAAGTTACAGAGGCCGGGCGCGGTGGCTCAAGCCTGTAATCCCAGCACTTTGGGAGGTCGAGACGGGCGGATCACGAGGCCAGGAGATCGAGAGACGATCCTGGCTAACACAGTGAAACCCCGTCTCTACTAAAAAAAATACAAAAAAAAAAAAAAAACTAGCCGGGCGAGGTGGCGGGCGCCTGTAGTCCCAGCTACTCGGGAGGCTGAGGCAGGAGAACGGCGTAAACCCGGGAGGCGGAGCTTGCAGTGAGCTGAGATCCGGCCACTGCACTCCAGCCTGGGTGACAGAGCAAGACTCTGTCTCAAAAAAAAAAAAAAAAAAAAGAAGTTACAGAAAAGGAAAATATCAAGATACAACTCAGAGATCAAATTAATCTAGAAAATGATTGGATATAGGAATTAAAGAATAGAGAGAAGTAAAATGATTTTTAGGCATATGGAGCCCAGGTGATTGGAAAAAATAGGATTGTCATAAACAAACAGGAGAAATTCGAAAAATAAATGTATTGTAATTGATAAAATTAATATCATCTAGAATGTGTTCTGTTTATGGGATCTATTAGAATGTTCAGCTAGATATCCCAATGGGCCATTATAGTTTGTAGACTAGATAAGTAAAAAGATATCATGGTTCATATTCAGGAAGTACCCACAAAGTGGGTGTGATTATATGTGTGGGATTACCAAAGAAGAGAGAACAAATGAGAAAAGAAGTGTGACTTTGAACCTAGGGACAGTGGAAAAACAGAAAGAGTCAGTAAAGAAATGGGCAGGAGCAGCTTGTGTGTAAAGAAGCAGAATACAATACCTTTATTGGTCACAGGGATAATATACTTTTAAAAAGACAGTCAGTTGTGTGGATAGTTACAGAGAACAGATAAAGTTTCCGATTGAGAAAGGGCCACTTGATTTTGTGATTGGATGGTTATCTTTCAGCTAAGCTGTAGTAAACACCTGCTTACAAACAATCTGAATGTACAAGTCAATGAAATTAGCAAGAAATTTTTTTTGAGTTAGTCACAAAAAGAAAATGAGAGAGAAAGGAAGGTAACTCAAGGATTACGAGTTTTAAAATAAAAATCCCCAAAGACTAAATGGCCTATCTCTTGTGCATGTGTTAGATATTGTGCTCTGCATTCAAATGTTGGTCTTTTTTTGGCAATAAGCAAACACACAGGAAGTCATGTGGAAGACAGATTTTAATAGATGGGAAATAGTACTACTTGCTGTTTGCTTAACTGAATCACTGTACTCTAAAATTCTAAATCTCAAGATGCTTGAGAGTAGTCCTGAGTGACACAGGTTAGATGTTTCTTCCACTTTGAGTGAACCAGAAACCAAATAGCAGTAGAGAGTTGGACATTTCAGTGAGAGTCCTCAGCAGGGAAATATTAAATCTAAAGTATAAATCCTCATTTTCTCTTCATAATATGTGTACCCTTACTGGAGCTATGGTTATGCCTTCTAGCTTGCTCTCAGTTGTGCTACAATAAATTAAGAGAAGGGTTCTGTGTTTTCCTTTAGTTGAAATATTGGCAGAGGAGCATTACTCTGCTGAGTTCTGCATTTTGGGCATCTACTATAGTTTAACGCCATAGCTGTCCTTGCCTCCAGTCAATTTGCCCTGCAGTGATTAATATCTAAGATATTTCCAAAAGAGAAAGTGATACAGGAGGTAGAAAGAAACTATTTAGGTAGAAAGTGAGGGCAAAGAGTCCTCAGCAGAACTTCCCTTCTAACAAAAAACAGCCTAAGAAATCATTTATTTTCTAACATAAAGCAGCCTGGAAGATCAGGCTGCAAACACAGATAAGGAGGTCTGTAACGAAGAGTTGTTCTCTTTCTTTTTCCTATTAAATTTCTGCTCCAAACCTCACCCTTGGTGTATCCGCATCCTTGATTTCCTTGACAGTGAGACCAAGAACTCTGGGTGTCACCCCAAACAATGACGCTGCTTCAAAAGGACTCTTAGAAACAAGGGTTGAGGCCAGGCGTGGTTGCTCAAGTCTGTAATCCTAGCACTTTGGGAGGCTGAGGCAGTGGATCACCTGAGGTCAGGAGTTTGAGACTGGCCTGGCTAAGATGACAAAACCCCTTCTCTACTAAAAATACAAAATATATATATATTAGCCAGGTGTGGTGGTGGGTGCCTATAATCTCAGCTACTTGGGAGGCTGAGGAAGGACAATTGCTTGAATGTGGGAGGTGGGGGTTGTAGTGTGCTGAGATTGCATGACTACACTCCAGCCTGGGTGAACAGAGTGAGACTCCATCTCATAAAAAAAAGAGAAAAAGAAAAAGAAAAAGAAAATGAGAAAGAAAAAGAAAAGAAATAAGGGTTGAGACTCTGAAGCCTAAAAACCTCTCCTCCGTATGAAAAATCCTCCCACTATTGCCTTGGAATACTTGAATTTGTTGTCTTTTATATTCTTGGCTTGTACCTACAGAATTGTAAAAAATCTGAGAAACTGAGTATAGGGAGATCTAATATGTTTACTGACAACTAAAGAAACCACTAGAAAAACACTGGAAGGGATATGCAGAATTTAAAAAGACAGTAAGCTTTTATATTTAAGTGAGAAAATTTTTATGTAATTTTTATTTCCAAACAGGTAAGATAATATTTTTAATTATTTTTAACCATTTTGAAGACATCAAGAGACAGTCACCTTATAACTAGAGTTATAGTATATGAAATTAACTGGTAAAGAGTTTTGTACTAAGATTTATTGAGGGGTCATTAATATTTTCCTAATTCAGTAATATATTACTTATAGAGTTTATAGATTTGATCAGCTTCATCAAACAACTGGAAAATTCCTTAGAAGAAAAAGTAATCTATCAGATCAGTCAATTGTAGCCCTATCAATCAAAAAATTGGCAATTTGCCTGAATTCTCAATGTCTCCTTTTGACATTACACAGGTATAGCCACTTTCACTAACATTTTATACTTATTCAAGAAAGCAGTTTTACTATACTTTATAGTTTCCAATTCTAACCACTCCCCACAAAAATACATGAACAATCAAATCACATAAGAATAAAGAGGATTTCCTTTTTCAAAAATATTTATTTTCTAACTAATGATTCCTTGTATACAGGAAATAGCTATTTAAAATGCCATCTTTATGAATATTCAATTTAATTCAGATAAAGTTTTCCCATTAAGACAAGTGAAGAATATGCTGACTATACCATAAGAAGCACTTAAAAACTACTTTTTGGGGGATACCATATGTAAAGAGTGAACGTTAACAAGCAGTTGGGTAACTAGTATTTTTTCCTGTCAAAGTGATATACTTTTTATATCTATAGCATTCTCATGTAGTTCTTAAAATAACTGCAGCAAGAAAGCTTTGAATGCTGATTTACCAAAGACAGGAATACACATTTATATCTATGGCACTTTAAAAGTACATTTCCCCCCCACATACTGACACATTATAATGATGTCAAGGTTCTGAAAAAAGAGCATGGCATTAACAAGATGGAAGACTAACTTAATGGAAGTTCCATTGATAAAATGCCATCCTCACAAAGCTGGTAATTGTTCTTTAGCTATTATACTCTTACCAAAGAAGCAATATATCAGATGCCTGCTCATCTAGACATAACTCTAAAAGATTCTGAGACACTGTAAGTTGTATATCACTAAACTGAGAACATTAAAAGCAACTAACTTATTCATTAATTATTGTATCTTACTGACTAGGGTCAAGAATTATGACAGACAATTTAATCATTAAAAATCTCATGTGTAATTATTTGAAAATGTTGTTTTCTTTTAAAATGAAATACATTCCTAGAAAAAAATTTAAAAATCTACCTTCCATGCACAAATAATAACCATATAGTGTAGGATTATGAAGTTCTTAAGTTTGTAATTTTATGTTTGTGTTTTATTATAAGTTTCTATTTCCTCAAATGGAGCTAAATGTTATTATGCAGTATAAAATTATAGAAGCTCATCAAAATGGCAAATAAATTAGCTTCCATATGAACATGTTTCACTTCAAATTGAAATTAAAGCTTTAAAATTGAAAAAATGTAATTTTGATACTTTAATTTACATTATCTATATTACCACTATTCAGGTTCTTATAGACCATCTTACTGTTACTCTCCTTCCCTGGGTGGGTCACTGAACTACTGACACTAGCTTTCATGCTATCATTTGTTCCAAAAAACTTTTCCATGTTTATTTTATTCAGTGACAGAGAACTATATGCTGTAGAATCCTAGAAACTAAGATTTGCTCAATATGGTAAAATGTCTCTATGTTCCTTGTGCTCCCCTACACACACCCTAAATTTAGAATTCACTGCTGAGTATCCAATAGTAGATTGTATGATTTCTGAGAATTTACAGTCATTCACCATAACAAGTCATTCCATCAAGGGAGAAAGGAATCATAAAATGATCAAATTACTTGAATCCCCTGGACCAATGAGCTCTTGTTTAGCCACTTTACTAGTATTTATTCATTTCATAACTATTGTTCAAACTTCTACATAACACAGTAGGAGAGGCACAAATGCAATTTGTCTTAGATTGTTTATCTGATAAGTGAACCCTGAGTCAAAGGTCCAAGGAAAAGAAACTGTGGGGAGCAGAAAGGAAGGAAAAGAGCCAAGCAAAACTGCAATTTCAGGTGAAGAACCAGCCTCAGCCTGTCCCTACTGCTGGAGGCTCTGGAGTGGTCACCTTTCAGAGAAGGAAACTTGTAATTCCTCCCTTTTTTTCCCAAGAGCCACTTAGTCACTGGCTTCTGGCCTGGCTACATCTGGGGAAAGTAGAGTCCCAGGCATTTGCAAGAGAACCATGGCAACATCAAACACCCAGGACATTTTCTGAAGGTCTCAGAAACACACACCGACACCGGGGATCATTCCCGCAGCTCTGCTAAAGGAATATTTTTAGGTATCAGGAGGGGGCACGCATTGTGTCAGCCATACGATTCTAATAAGAAACAGTACTTCTCCTAAGAGGATTTTATAGTGGGTTTAAATTTGAGGAGTAAGCCAAAACATAAAAAGCTCTTTTGTTTGTTTGTTTGTTTGTAGTTAGTACTACTGCTGAACTACTATAAGTTGATTCCACAAAAGGCAAGCCTATACCTAGTGGCTTACCAAAGGAAGGTATTTGGCCTGTGGCAAACTCTATTTCATACTTGCTAACACTTGTCCTTAACATTACCCAAATATATTTTCCCTTTTAAAGATTTCTCCATAAATGTATATGGATAAGAGCCATTTTGGAACCATATATGCAAAACCCATATGGCTAAAGGCTGCTAAAAGCCTGGAAGATTATCCTAAGAAGTTCTGCAGTTAGTTTTATATTCACTGCACTCAGTGTTATTTTTGTAATTATAAAATTAAGGGAGAGTAAATGGAAACAGATAAAAGGCATATGACTACCTCTTAATTAGTGTGCTTTAAATGAATTTGAATCTTTGCAATTAGATCCCAAGTTATTTCAGTTATTCCATGGGAAATAAATGACAAAAGAAGAAATGTTCTCTGATATTTGAGGATTTTTTTTTTTCAAAAGCTGTTCAAATAGAAGTTTCATCCAACTGTCTAAGCACCCATCTGCTGGACATATAATAATTGAGATTATATGCAACCACAGCAGAGATCCACTCTAAGACATTGTTATTTATTAGTCTCTATAACTTGACTTCTGTCCTGATTACATTAAAATACTACAGTGTAAAAGGCACTTTAATAAAAGCTTGGTGGTATTTGTACTCAGGCCAAACAATTCTCTTAAGATCATAAAGTCTTTAAAGAAACATTTTGAGGAGCTGGGAAAGTTTACTTTTCTCTTACACATGGAAATATAGAAGAGGTTAAGGGTGACATTAGCATATACAAAACATGCCCTCATGTTTAGAAAAATTAAGCTTAATTATGATAAAGAAATTTCTATGCTGAAATATTTAAATATCTAGAAAGTTATTTACCCTATGGAATTTTCTTTTAGTTTTAAAATAAAGTACCAGTTGAATTCAGGTTTAGTCACTATTAATGCATGTGTTTACAGCTAGCTATCAGAAAACAAGAGTTTTCTTACAAAGATGAGTGGCAAGACAGTTTGAGTATTGAGTATTGTACAGTAAATGCACCTGATAGCAATAATGTAAGCATACCCTTTCAATGATCTTGTGCAACAGATGCACTTGAACATGTGTTCTGAGATACGGAATCCTTGAATGGCCAACCCATAGATTCATTCCTTGTCTATGAGGGAACATCTGAGCCCCTGTCCTGTCCTATGGAACATGGGTTGTACAGAGGTTTCAGGTTCTGAATTTTGGATTAAATTAAGGTTGCAAGGTAGAGGAAGAGGTTAGGGGGAAGATGTTAAGTGAAAATGCTATATAAACTGCATGATGATTGCAAGTGGTTGTGGTTCTCCTGCCCAGCTCGCCACTGAACTGTAGGAAGGCAGGTATGTTGTTCAGCCTGCCGCCACTGAACTGTTTCTGTACTTAAGGCGGTTTTCCTGTCCAGCCTACCCACACTAGTCTCTCTTGCCTGTATGTATACCCGTTATAAAACCCCACGTCTTGTTTGCTGGTTCTAGGTCTCTTCTTTGGCCTCTTGTACCTCTTGAACCTGGTGCCTTCCCTATTGAGGTTAATAGGGGTTCAACACAACAAATAATATAGTATTTTTACATATACTAGCAATATATTAAAAAGGTGGGTTGAATTGATCCCTCAGGCAGTTCTCATCATTAACACAGTGAATGATGATGTCTGGGAAAAGCAACCTACAGTCAACCTATAACGCTTATTTCATTTCAGAGCCAATAAACCCAATTTTTTAAATCATAGTGCTATATCATTCATTCGCTAAAATTTAAACAGCTTTGTAAGATAAAATGTGCAGGCCTCCACCCCACCCAATTTACCTCAGTGTGTGAAAGTGAAGTGGGTAATGAGAGCAATTAGATATACAACCCGAACAACGCCATTAGGCTCAGTGTAGAGTTGTTTTGCTGCGCATCTCATTTACATAAAAATAGACCTACAAGCAACATCACCAAATAATACTGGTGATTATATGCAAATTATTAAATAGGCAATAACTTGGCTCACTTTATATTAGGATCTCACAGAAAGCAAGCAACCTAGACCTGGAGCTGAGAGTTCTTCAAGCCACACTTGAGCTTAGCAGAAAGCGAATTAACTAACTCTTTAGACTTACAAATACATAATTCTTTTATGCAGCACTTCTCTCTACCTTTTGCAAAATACCACAGCAGGCAAGTGATTGAGATTCAAACGTTTTACTCCTTCAAAGATGTTCTGATTTTTAGGAACACTAAGGTGATGTAAATAACCTCTCCTTATGTTTATTGATTTATTCCCTTTTAAAACAACTGCACTATGCTAATCATTCCATGTAATTATCACTCCCTCTGTAATTATGCATATCTTGCTCCTAAAACCTTGGCATCTTCACTGAATGAAATATCAGGTTGAGGCAGTATAAAAGGAAGGCTATTGTTAATAAACATTCTAAGGTGACTGTATGGGCTTTTATGTAACTTTTAATATATACAATGAGCCATAGTAAATTCTAATTAATGTTAGATAGAGGAGTGATTAGAAATTATAGATATTTAAACAGTTTGACCTATGAAAATTTTGACAATTTCTTATATGCCAATGCAAGTCGTATTTGACATACTTTTTAGGAAACAAAACTGGTCAGTCTCGCTGTTTCTAGGTTTCTCAGTGTCCTCAGTCCGTTTAGAATATAGACCCAATAATATTATTTTCATTATTATTATTAACAACAGCAATGCTTTATGGAATGCTATGCTGTGCTTGATACTGCCCAAGAGCTTTAAATAAATTTTCTAATTTTATTCTTAAGACATTCATACTGAGAGACTAAACATACAACAGAACAATCATCAGATCATATATGAAATAGAACCGTGGCCCACAAACTCTGCAGCAACCAGCCCAAGAAGCCAAACAACAACTTTAACTACAATTGGATACAGTCAGAACTTGATAAAGGAACTGCAGCTTAACTATTTTTTTGTCCTACTTACAACTCAGGACTAATCAGAGACAGTTAATCTTTTTAAACCAGATTTGTAAGGCCCCCTGCTTCTAGTTAGTCCACTGCCAGCTTCCTCATGCCAATGCCTCTAATCAAGTCATGTCTGAAGCCTTCCTCATTTTCACTATAGAACTTTCCTAACTCTCTACCTGCCTTGACTCTCAAAGGCAAGTGATGGTGGCTGACTCTCATTCTCTAAACAAGCTCTGAATAAAGAGAGTCTGTTTTCTCTCTTCGGGGTGCTTATCTTTGAAGATAAGGTAATGGTTTACTCTAAAGGCAAAATTAGCCCCATAGTTTCATTATGACTCCTAGGATTCTCTCTCATTGATGCAGAAGGAGGCAATGCTTCAGAAGCCCTTGGCTGGTTTTTGCAATCTGGCTGTCCTACACTGCTTGGGGCTGGGTAGGAACCAGGGGGTGTTGCTCACATGTAATCAAAGCCTCCTCTGAAGCTCCATGGTTCCTCTCCTCTGTTGCCTGCTGCTCTTGCTGTCTTTCTGCTGATAGCTCACAGCTTACTCCCTGCATATCAGTCAGAGGCCCATCCTCCTCACTTCACCCAGCTGGGAATCACCCAATGCTTCTGTAATACTGACAAATAAAATACAGGACTCCGGTTAAGGTTAAATCTTAATTTCAGATAAACAATTCACTGTTTTTAGTGTATTCCATGCAATAGTTGAGATATACTAAATAAGGATTCATTGTTTATCAGAAATTTAACAGGTTAATCAGAGTATATACTCTCTGTGTGCGTATAGTGTATATCTATTATATATATATAAGTATATACATATGTTTCAGTGTATATATGTACATGTTTTAGTATTTAAGTGTATATATAAGTATGTACATATTTTAGTGTACCTTTATGTAGATATACATATACTAAAATATGTATATACTTCTATTACACTAAAATGTATACAAAAATATATTTATATTAAAATATATACACTTAGTATAATTTTCAGGACAATTGTATCCTATGCAATATTTGGAACATACTTATACTAGAAGAAGAATTATTCATTATTTAACTGAAATTCAAATTTAACCCAAAGTTCTGTTTTGTGGAGTTTTGCTTTTTTGCGAAATCCACAACCCTATTACTGTGTGTGATTGTGTGAAAGATAGAGTATATAGAACACATTTTTGCTAACCACCCTCTTTTTCCCAGTGTATACAAATATCCCAGGAGAGAACAGACCTACCAATGGTAGAAGGGGTTGGAGTGAGAAAGGGTTACAAACATAGCTTCACAGTGCAACTGGACTTTAGTCCCTGCTGTAGCTCTGGCACATTTTGTCAGATGTTTATATCACTCATACCACAGAAAGTCCAGTT
This sequence comes from Macaca nemestrina, assembly GCF_043159975.1. Lineage (NCBI taxonomy): Eukaryota > Metazoa > Chordata > Mammalia > Primates > Cercopithecidae > Macaca > Macaca nemestrina. The sequence continues at coordinate 92,852,873 of NC_092127.1, forward strand.
GTTCTTCATTTTACTCTGCCTTCTGTCATGGGTGCTGCATTTTTCAAAAGTGTCTATCTGTGCCTGATTCCCCAACTGTGCATCATGTTCAAAAAATTTTTTTTTCATTGAGCTCATAGACCATGTTTCTGTGTTCTGATTTTAAGTATGGCTGACCATTCTATGACATTTGAAACAAAGAGAATCTACACAGAAAATTGCTGTTTAACTCCATGAAGTGATCTTAATTTAGTTCTAATCCAGCTAGAATGAAAAAACATACCAAAGAAGGAAAGGAAAGGATGGTTATTGGGTCAATGGTCAAGGATTTCCTATTGCAAGAGCAGTAGAGTAAAAATGGATTGTTAAGGAAAAATAAAAATAAAAAAAAAAAACATGAGTGTGTGTGTGTGTGTGTGTGCATGTGTAAGTGGAGTGAGGAGAAGCACAATTATGGAGAGAATTAATAACAGGTTTTTCTGCCCAAGAACAGTTTTGTTGTAAAGTTAGAATGACAGCTAGGCCAGCTAAATCATGATAGGCACCAGATATTGTAATAGGGAAGTTTGTAATTTATTTTGTGATTATGAGGCTTAATTGTAGATTTGATGGGGTGGTTGAGAAGCAGACCATCATAATAATGCTTTAGGCAGTGTGTTCACTTCTCCTATGCAGGATATGTTGGAAAGGGATTTCCATAGCAGGGAGACCACTTGGAAAGCTGTCATAATAATACAGAAGAAATTATGAACACTAAAACATAGTTAGGAATGATACAAAAGGAAATGAGACACAAAATGAAAAAGTAAAAGTTGACACTCAGCTTGGAGCCTGGGTAACTTGGAGAATACTGGCATTATTTATAAGATTGAGAGAGACAGAAAAAGGCACTTGTTTGGGGAAGATAATGACCTTTTGAAAAAAGAAGCATGGTGAATCTTTGATGTCTCAAGAGGGAGTCATCTGAATTGAAGTGTTCTATCAGCAGTACAGGACATGGAGATAGTAGAAAAGACACACTGGAGCTGCAGTTAAGAATTACAGGTGATCTAAAATTTGGTGATCAATATGCCCATTTTCCACTGATAAGTAAAGAACTGGGGATAAAGTATTAAATCTTTGGAAATTTCCATACATATGGGGGCAAAGCAGGAGAATCAATTAAATGGTCCAGAGATGATGCAGTCAGTGCTGCTTCTGTGTGTACAAGATCTGTACACAAGATCTGTGTGTACAGATTACGGTGGAATACGGTACGCATGCTTTAAGAGTCTTAACCCCTAGGTCAGGGTTAGGGTTAGGTTAGGGTTAGGACACTAATTCTCAGTTTCAAAAACCTAATTTATCCCAAGTGGAAGAAGTAAAGAAGCAAAACAGTTAAACATTAATAAAACATTAATAAAAAAAATTTATGACCTGAGTAGTAACAGGTTTCTTAACTATATAGCAAACAACACTGTAAGAGGAAATAGTAATACTTTTAATTACATTAAAAATAAACCATATCAAAAGTAGGACTGCATTCTTCAAAAGATATCAAAGATATTTTCACAACAAACCCCCAATCTGGAATATACATACACACATAAAATTGACAGAGTAGCATCCATAACATACTTATTAGCATACTTATTCATTAAGAAAAAGATAACTGAATTTAAAAATGGGACATATAATAAACGTAATTTTTCAAAAACAAAAGAAAAACAACAGATACCTTTAAAATTAAGATATAAAAATTAAATCTAAGTTCAGATATTATTTTACACTCATGAGATTGGCCAAAGTAGAAGTTTAACAGTGTAAAGGATTACTGAAGATGAAATGCAATGAAAATAATTATATACTGCTGGTGACAATGCAATCTAGTAATTCACCTCTTAAGAATAGATACTAGAAAATTCTTCTACACATGAACCACAGGACATGTATAAGAATGTTTTCAGGCCTGGTGCAGTGGCTCACACATGTAATTCCAGCACTTTTGGAGACCAAAGTAGGTGGAGTGCTTGAGCCCAGGAGTTTGAGACAAGCCAGGGCAAAATAGTAAAATCCTGTCTCTACAAAAAAAAAAAAAAAAAAAAAAAAAAGAAAGAAAAAATGTTTTCAGCAGTATTACTTATAGTACAAAAGTCTGAAAATCACTCAAACATCTAGTAAGTTTAGAAAAAATAAACTGTGTTATACACATTCCTGGGAGATGATTATAGGTCTTTTGCTTTTCTGTACACTTTGCAAGGGAGACACTGATAACCCTTTTTTTGAACCTTTGTATAGTCAGCAATAGTCAGCAGCTTTGAAATATACAGTGTCTCACCCTGGAGCAAAGGGCAGATTTGCTTATAGCCATGAAAGTGATATGTACTGACTTCCCCGAGAGCAAAAGGCCGATCTGTTTACTGTCGAGTAAAATGATGTCTCCCTGTCCAGGTTACAGAAGGCATGCTGGTTTCCCATTATAAAAGATTTGTGTTTCATAATTTCAGGGTTTCCTTCTGGTAGCACAATGCACTGTGCATGCAGGTGCCTATCGCCTTCTTCTTGTCACCCTCTGGAAATGGAAGCTCAGAGTACCAGAAAATACATTAACGCACAGGTTGCTTATTATGCCATGAGTAATAAAGTTCTTTGTCTCTGACCCAGGAGTTTTGTGTACTCTAGCAGCATTCATGAACTGAGATATGCCAACTGATTACAGGAAGGCTAAAATCTCAGACCTTTCAGACTTCTTGATAGCTGAACAATAGATTAAGTAACAAGATATAATTTACTCTAGGTATATTCATCTACATGGATGAATCATAAAACACTTGATGGAGCCAAAAAATTAATGCAAATTCACTGATGTGATTGTTATGATGAGGCCAGAAAAACCTCTGCCTAATGTACTAACTTTAAAACTGATTGCACAGTGCATTTCCTCTGATTTTTTCATCTTTGATTCCTCTGTTCCATTAACTTCCCACATCAAAATCATCAGGAAATGCCCTTGCTTCCATCTTGAGAATGTGTCCTGACTATGATCACTTTTTACTACCTCTTTCTTGATTACTTTAATCCAAACTACCATTTTTATCTTACCTGAAATTCTGCAATAATCTCTTAAGCTGTCTCCATCTTCTGTTCTTGATCACAGCCAGTCTACCCCACACAACAGCCAGTGAAGTCCTTTTTAACTATAGTGTTGTCATGCCACTCCTTTTTCCACGAAGTCCAGGAGCTGTCCCTAGCACTATTGTCATACTAGACCCCTGTTGACTCAATGTACAGTGTACAGTACCATGTTGGAGAGGCCAAAGAAGAGACCTGGAGCCAGCGAACAACACATAGGGTTTATTAAGTAGACTTACACATGGGGCAGTCCAGTGGTGGTGGGCTGGACAAGAGAACTGCTACTGTTAATAAAAAGTATGCAGGTAATATAGCATTTTCACAGCACTCTCCCTCCTTACCTCCACCTGGCAACCTTCACTTAACCCAAAACAAAAAGCCTTGATCTCTATATAGCCAGGGTTCTGCTGGATGGGCCACAGATGCAAATACTCCAGCTGGCTACTACTAGATTCCTTAGCTCACTACTGTCAAGCAATTTGAAATCGTCAGATATTTTTAATATCTCCTCTGACCGTTAGTTTTTGTTACTGTTGTATTGTCTGTTTTATTTTTGTTATTGTTATTCCTTTAAAGCAACTTCTATTAACATTATTTATTATTAAATATGATTACTTAGCTTGAACAACTTACACAATTTAGCCAAATTTTATGAAGAATTCAAATTGCTTCTTAGAGGTATATGCGTTTAACCAAAAAATACCTGCATTCCTTATAGATTTTCAAATTTCAGCAGGCTTAATTCACCTTTTGAAGAAACTGCTATGAATTCAGCATAACAATCTAACCCCCTTTTCTAGGCTCCCAGGTTAACTAGAGCTAAGTGAACTAGTAAGATGAGAGGCGGTTCTCCCACTCTCCTCCTGTACCCAGTCTACCTTAAACTTCTCTTTATTCCTTTTTCACTTTCTGTTTTTCCTTCTCTCTGCCTCCATGAGTTACTGATCATTAACTCTCAGAGAAGTTAAGTGCCAGGATTTTTCACAAATGCAACAAAGTGCAAGTACAAGTTTTGCTTCTGGGACCACAAAGATCCAAAATATACTTGAGACAGAGACCAAAATTAGAAATGGAGACAAACACTTGTGATTGTAGTTGAGATAACACAGACCAGGAAACATAAGTGAGCCAGAAAACAGGTAAATAAACAGATGCAGGGCCTGACCAGAGGTCATGCCTGAATTGCTTCTCTTTTTTGTTCCTCACCCAATACAAAGTCAGCATTCACACAAAAATCCTTAGTACTTGATTTTTTATTTCCAACAATATTGTAAATTTCTATAAAAATATGCGGTAATGATGACAGCATTGTTAAAACACTTGTAATTGGGTTAGGATTATCAGAGAGCACAGAAACATTGAAAATCTGCAGCAGTAATACACAAAAATGTTTCTACATGTATTTACTGAATTGCCTTGAACTCTGTCATTGTGTCTACAATGGAAATATTATTCATGGTGTTACAGATGTCCTCACAGTGCTTTTACTCCATGAAAGAAATTGTGCTCATATCTTATCAGCAGAAAATAGTATTTATGTAAAAATATAAGATTATTACATTGAATGTGTTTCTTGCTTTGCTTTGACATTCAGGGAACTTCAAGCCAAATTTCATTGTCATTTAATAGCAAGTGAGATATAGTAATGTTATTGATCTCAGTGTATTTATCTTACCTTTATTCTTTCTGGAATAAATTGAAAATAAATTCAGAAGTAACTGTTCAGAAATTTATTACAGATATATTTTATAGTTCTACCACTGAGATATAACCAATTTTTCTTTCAGTATTTTAGCACATGAGTACTGAGTGCCCTTTCATTCAAATACGTAGGCTATTCATTGGTATAAATAATCAAAGGTGGTATTTAATTCCCAACTGAGTCTAAGTTTTAAATTTTCTCATCTTAAATATCAAAAAGTAGCGTGATACCTCGAACTCCAATGCTCAGTATTCTGTCCAGTTGCTCCTTCTTTCTGCCCCATTTCAACTCTGCTCTTATCATAAATTTCATTCTCTAAGTGCTTTTCCAGATTGAGAGTTCTGGTATTCAAGACTTAGATGACCTTATTTATTATCATTTTATCCCACAGCATCTCTGATAACAAGTATAGGTTTCTCCAGTATTCTCCCTGATACAGAGTTGTCATAATCATCTTCAAACACTTTATCAAGTTTTGGCACAGCCTGGGGTGAAAACAACAATGTTAAAAGGAACATGTGAAAGGTCAAGAGAAAAGAAAGATCTTTAAGTTACTAAAAATTAGTTGAAATTTGTGCTGGTGACACTCAAAGAATAGCACACCAGACTAGTAGAGTTGTAGAGAGTTAACGTTAACTGGTTTATGCCCATAAGCATTCTTAGCATATAGAGAAAAGAAAAGAAAGGGGGAAACACATATTTAAGTAAGTTTGAACCTAACACTGCACTTCTGGACATGCTATCCATTTCTCGAGGTTTGCCGTGGTTAGTAAATTCAAGAGTCAATTCTGACTTCTGGAAACCAAAGTGTTACTCATGATTTAATCAAGTCTTACTGATTTCTCATTCCTTCAAAGAGAGGTTTTCCATAAACTGGAGGTTGTTGGAATGGGAGAAAGAAAAAAATGAAGAACTTGGTGAAGGGCTGAGATATTTCAAGAGACAGAAATCTGCAACTGTCAAATAAACTTTTAAAAATCTTCTACCATATTGGTAGAGTTAGGATATTAATAATGGTATTCATACCTTGGCCTCACATAATTTGTATTAAAGATAGAGCTTTGTTTTAATGGCTTCAGTCACTTCATTTCTTCTGAAGTTTCATGACTCGGTTATTAATTCAGTTTTTAAAGTATGAATAGTAAAAATGGTCACTTTGCTGAATATGTCATTTTATATTGTCTATTAAATATACAAGATTAGCTATAAAGAAATGCTGCAAGCACAGGGTGTGAAAAAGAGTCCTAGTAACAGACTGCAATTATTTTAAACCTTTTCATGAAGATTTTACATGTTGACAAAGCAGTAATTACTGAAGCTATGTGTACAAGGTGAAGTGCATATGGAGTGGGACCAGTTAGAAAGAAGTTCAGGTGTGAAATCTCTCAGGCATTGAATTGTTGCATACTAGGCAGGTCATGGTGCTATGTGGGAAGAACAAATGAACACGTTTTCAAAGCACAGCTGCCCCTCATTTGGATGCTGACTGGATATCTTCTGTCTCCTGGGATTCTTTGTTCTTTGAAATATAATTTCCGGCCTTTTCTTCACTACATTAAGTAAGATTTGCATAAGTCACAAACCAAAAATAGAAATTTCTCTGTTTTATATATGTAATTTTTATATAAACAAGATATCCACTAGCTTCAGGTTTTTAACCTCAAATCAATTCAATAGCTTAATTTTAAGGTCTAGAATAAAATAAAAGCTAAAATGATTGCAAGAGAACCTATAAGCATTCTAAATGTATTTTAACTGAGTTGTCCATGAAATTCTGCCTGACTCATTCTTTGCTAGAAACCTTGGTAGGACCCTCTGTACAGGTAAGAGAAAACCATTTCCTCACTAGTCTGTTTTCACACTGCTATAAAGATACTACCCGAGACTGGCTAATTTATAAAGGAAAGAGGTTTCATTGACTCGCAGTTCTGCATGGCTGGGGAGGCCTCAGGAAACTTACAATCATGGCCGAAGAGGAAAGAGGCACATCTTACATGGTGGCAGGTGAAAGAGGAACTGTCAAACACTTATAAAGCCATCGGGTCTCTTGAGAACTCACTACCATGAGAGCAGCATGGGGGAATTCACCTCCTTGATCCAATCGCTTCCCACCAGGTCCCTCCCTTGACACCTGGGGATTATGGGATTACAATTTGAGATGCGATTTAGGTGGGGGCACAGAGCCAAACCATATCAGGCAGTAGAGTGTAGAGCTTAAAAGCTCAGTTGGATCCTAACTTCAGTACTTAACAGTTAAGCAAACTGAGGTAAACTGTCTCTCAGTTTCCTCTTCTGTAAAACCAAAGGTAGAAAATTACCATATTATAGTATCCCTTTATTATAGGTATGTAGTAAAAATTGGGAAAGATGTCTGTCTAATAATCTGTACTACTTAAGTGTTTACTATTATTTTATTGCTTTCTTCCAAGATTGATATGCATTTGAAATGGAAAAAATTATATGACCAGATTTATTCCAATCTATATCATCATATTTAAGAATAAAAATCATTCTGGCATTTTCTTAACTAAAGAATGCGTAATTGCAATACAGGTGAGAAAGAAACTTACATTTCTTTGCAAAAACCTCAAAAATGGAGTAAGTACAACAGTGTTTATGTAACCAAGTAAATAAGCTAGAAAACAAATATAGAAAATCAAAAGACAGTATGCTTAAATAAATGTAGAGCTCTTATTTTTAATATAACACCATACTAATTTTTAAAATTAGATATTAAGGTTTCAGGATTTAAATAATTTGAGTTCAATTATATACTTAGTATTCTTTTTCCTAAAGAAAAAGGTTGAAGCTCCTGACTAGAGAATTAGTTCATCCAATTATGACTTATTTTGTTTAATATGGTTGTAATAATATGGCAGTATATTTCCCATCTTAGGTTATTGTCCTACACATAATTTACATCCTTATTTAGTCAATTTTTAAAAATGTATTAGGAAATTTCACACATGACTCTAAAAAGTCCATTAAATTAAATATTCTACAGGTGTAGGTATCTGAGAATATCAAATATTTATTGAGAAGTATTCCAATTCTTTAATAATGTGTAATAAACCACCCAAATTTAGTGATACAGCACAAAAATAGAATCTGTGTGTCAGGAGTCGCCAAAGAATTCAGTGGGTTGGCTCATCTCTGTTCCACAATGTTCGAGATCTCAGCTGGAAAGACGGAAAGAACTCAGAGCACCTCAGATAACTAGGGATCAGTACCACTGGAGGCTTCTCTTCACTCACATGTCTGATGCCTGGGCCAACATAACATGGAATTTGGCTCAGCTGGACTGTTGAATGTAATATGCCTACACCCCTTCATATAACTTAGGTTACTCAAAACATGGTGGTTGGGTGCCAAGAGAGCATCCAAAAAGGGAATGTCCAGGAATCAAGAGTTCCAAGAGAGGAAAGCAGAAAGAAGCTGCAAGACTTTCTCTGACCTAACTTTGGAAGTTTTCAGTGTCATATTTGCCCCATGCTATTGGTAACAAGTGAGTTTGGAAGGCCAGGTAAGATGCAGGGCTGCAAAAGGAATCAATCTGAATCACTTGTTGGGGCATTGGCAAGGTCACATGGCAGAAGAGCCTGTGGGATGGTTGAAATTAGTGCAGCTATCTTTGGATAAATAAAACCTGCCACAGGGATCATATAATCCATCAGGTTACTAGGTTAGTTTTAGGTTACATGATATACAGAGAATTTTAACATAGGTATACAAAAATAACAAGGTTAATATAAAAGAATTCATCTGTATCCAAAAAGTAGAAAACATATTTTCAAAAGGCTTCTGTGAAGAGCATCTCAGAAAAGTTATGAAACTTAAAATTCATTCATGATACCTATTAATTATAAGAAGTGATACCATTGAAATAGAAGCATCTTTAAAAATATTTTAAATATAGTAAAGGTTGCAGTACTATGAATTGAGATATATTTTATAAGCCATTTTTGATATGCAATATTAACATACATGAATTATGATTATTTACAAATAAATTGTATTTAAATGAGCATGATAACATCAGTGTTTGCTGGAACCTCAAATTATTTTGGAGAAGTTAAATTTATAAATAAATAAATATAATACGGAACAAAAAATACTTCAATTAGATGTGTCATCCAAGTACTTTCAAGAAAAAAATTAAAATTACCAGGCAAATATGACCAAAGTTACAAGTTGAAAGCTATAAAAGCCTATATAAAAACTAATATTATTTCATTAACTTAAGTCAGTTATAGAAAAATAGACATCTATATAGGATATATATGTACACTTCACTATCTCAGATAAACGAATGATATCAGGTAAAACTAGTAAGAATTATTTTCTCCAGCCTTCTTCTTCTTTATAAAGACCAATGATGAATATCAGTTTTGTATGAGTTTTGAATCCACCATTTTACATTCTTATAAAAAATCTTAAAAACAGTTTTTGAATGTGTACTTGATAGTTGCTGAGCAAAAAAATGAATAATTTCTGTTATTTTGTTTTAAAAAAATTAAGTGAAGCAATTTGCTATTTCATTTGAGATTAAAAACACAAGCTGAATGGGCACAACTCCTTCTTCACTTTCGTTTCCTCACAAGAGAAAAATACTCATTTCAATTAATTTCTGCAGCTAATAGCTAAAAACTCCTGAAAGAAAAGAAAGGACTATGCAAAATAAATATTTTTTTCTCCTTTTAATTTCATTTTTTATGTTTTCAATATACACATATTCCTGATACGTTTTCAACATAATCCTGATCTATTTTCAAATAGCTATGTTATGGATCTCAACATTTGAGAAACAATGTCTACAATCTCAAATGTTAATATTTCTACTGTTGATCATTTTTAAAGTATTATAATTTCTCAATTGTTGTGTTCTTACCTCATGACACAATAAAAATTTGTTTAAGACAGACACTGAGGGGAAACATAAACTTTATGCCAACTTGTGTTTTTTTTATGGTTTAGGAGATTCGTATTATTTACTTATTCATTTAAATTGGCACATTGTAATTGTACATATTTATATGTGTTATAATTTGACATTTCAATACATATATGTGTTGCATGATGATCATATCAGATTACTTAGCATACCCATTACCTCATGCTTTATCATTTATTTGTGGTAAGAACACTCAAAACCTCTCTTCCAGCTGTTTTGTAATATACAATAACTTACTGTTATCCACGATCCTGCTGTGTAATAGAACACTAGAATTCATTCCACCTATCTAACTGTAACTTTGTATCCGTTGACATAAATCTCTCCATTGTCCCTTCCTCAGTCCCTGGTAACCACTGTTCTAACTCTGCTTTTATGATATCAACTCTTTTGTCATTGTTGTTGTTTGTTTGTTTGTTATATTCCACATGAGTGAGATCATGCGGTATTTGTCTTTCTGTGTCTGGTTTATTTCACTTAACATGATGTTCTGCACGTCCATCCAAAAATGACAGGATTTTTTTCTTTCTTTATTGCTGAATAGTATTCCATTAGGTATATATACTACACTTTCATCTGGTGTTGAACAGTTAGTTTGAAGGGTTGATTTTATATCTTGGCTATTGTAAATTGTGTTGCAATAGACATGCAAGCACAGATCTCTTCAACATACTGATTTCATTTTCTTTGGATGTATACATAATATTGTTGAATCATATTAGTTCTAATTTCAATTTTTTGAGGAATCCCCATTCTCTTTTCCATAGTGTCTATATTAATTTACAATCCCACCAACAGTGTCAACTTGTTTTAATTCTTCCTAATGGAGGCACCCTAAGAGCAACTGCATATTTTTCTTGTTTTTATGTAATCCATTTATAATCATTAATCTGCTCTGGATATATTGCACAGAATTTTCTCTTAAAAGTAGCAAATGAATCTTGGTGTCTAATATGGGTGTTAATGATTGACTGATACAATGTAATCCTGGGAAGGAATTTTCTAGTGCTGTCTCATTAACCAGATGACCTCCAGACATTGTCAGCACAACATAGCCAAGGTGATTGATCACCAGAGAACAGAGGTTAGTAACTCTCCCCCAGGTATTAATGTATAGCATCTTCACTTACCCCCTCTCAGGCTTTTCCAGTAAAAGATTGATTTATTATGCAGCTTCAATGGGGATTTGTCAAACTCTTAATCAAGGAATCCTATATTGCCACAAGTAAATCAATGACACTTTTTGGCAAAATGACTTTTATGGCACATGAAAACATTACTGTATATGCAGGTACTATTCTGTAACAGCAAAACATATTCAGATATCAGTGAGGCAGAGATGGACCAACGAAAGGGAAAAAACAATACACTCATTTGTTGACAAACAGATACTATTGTAAAAAGTGCTTTTTGTTGCTTCCCATAATGAATAAACACAATTCAAAGCTCTTGCAGTCTCAGTTAAAGGAAGTTAGAGGTGAAATGGCTGAGAAAGAAACACACCCTAAAGAGTGAATGTTTGAGGTGTATATATAGAGAATATGATGTGAAATGAAATTTCAGAGCCTGATTGTTTTTGATGATCCCTCCTGTTTAAATGCAAGTGACCCCAAAGACAAAGTGACTAGCAGGTGCTTTGTTGATTTCATTATATGCTGTATCTTTTGTTTGAAATTCAATAAGCAATGTTATATTTTATGAAAGCCACTAGAATTCTCATTCTTTGCCAAACTATATACTAAATAACGTGGCTTCAGAAAAAAATGTAACTAATTCAAATTAAAGATACAAAAGTCTGGTTGCCAACTAAAGTAGACAAAAACCTCTTCTGTCTGCCCTTTGTGTCTAGGAGTATATTCCTCACTTCTGAAAATATGTTTTAAACTATATTCTCTTTTAAGACATGTTGAATTTCTAATTCCCAGTAACTCAAAATGCACACTTATTTGGAAATACAATCTTTGCAGATTTAACTAAGTTAAGATATGGTAATTAGGCTGGACCCTAATCCAATATGATGGGTGTCCTTATAAAAATGGAAAATTTGGACAGACACAAAGAGGGAACATGGAGCAAAGATGGCCATGTGATGACAGAGGCAGAGACTGGACTTAGGCAGCTGCAAGCCAAGGAACATCAAGAATTGCTGGCCATCACCAGAAGTTAGGAAGAGGCAAGGAAGGATTTTACCCAGAGACTCAGGGGGAACATGGCCCTGCTAATTCTGGACTTTCAGTTCTCAGAAAAGTAAAAAAAAAAAAAAATCTGTAGTTTTAAGTCACCTATTTTATGTTACTTTGTTGTAGTTGCTCTAGAAAACTAATGCCTTCTCTGAACCATGTATCCAGGCCAGCATTTTCCTAAACTGGGAAGATAGTTGCCACCTAGACTGGCTCGACATGGGCAGGTACTACTTCATGAGTCTAGAGAGATGGGAGACTCATTGCATTGAGCCTAGAGGTTTCATGACATAGACAAGGCTATTTGTGTGTGAGCACCAAATGGATGAAACAAACACTGTAAGTTCTTCTGTAAGAAGAAAATAGTCTCACCTCAATGGTGGGCACTGTACGAAGAGAGACAAAAGTGGCTCTTCCTCTTTAGATATGATACAACTTTAAATATAACATTAAATCCATTAATCAGAAATGTCATTTTTAGTAAACAAACCAAAACTTTATATGCCTACTAAAAGATTTTCTGATATCTAACCACATCAACGATGGCTGTTTCTTCTCAAAGCCAGCAAATAATTCAAAAACCTACGAGAATTTAAGTAACCAGGGACCACACCAATATTCACTGGTTTAATATAATGTTCTTACAAATCATCAATTTTTTTAAAAGAAATTAAATACGCCAAGAAAGCAGGGGGAAAGCTTAGTAATACTACACCATTATCCTCACTGCCAAGCTTGTCATGAGTAACTCAAACTTACACATCAAAGGCAACAACCTACATTTAAAGTAGAAAGGACCATTTCCCTTTACAAGGAACAGTTTACTGTAATGTTCCTTTAAAGGATCCTCACTATTTTAGAAGAATAATTTGTTTTGAGGAATGGCAAGGACATCTGAGAATGACTTGTAGGATTTTATTCTTTAAATATCTTATAAATATGTATATGATGACCATATGACATGACCTCTTCTTGAAATAATGTATGTTAATCAAAATCTTCTACATATGAATATAGGTTATATTTAGAGTTATCAGTACTAGCATTTTATAGCTCCTAATGAATCTCTAACAACTGCTACACTTTTGCTCTTAATATCACTTAACATCTAAATAATATTATATTTAAGAATTTACAAGTCTTTTTGCATCCAAGTACTTAGACCATTAATTTGTATACAACTATATGAATATTTAAAGATCCATTCAAACTAGAAATCAAGTAAATTAGATTTTGTCATGATACAAATTGAAATACCATATCAAAATGAGATGTTTTTATTTGGAAAGAATAGACTAATATGGGGGAAGAAGCAAATCAACATTTTATTAGTGACTTACTCTAAACTTATTAAGAATAAATATTGGTATTAACACAACATAAAATTTATAAAATCAATCATTTTAAAGAAATTCCTACTTAATTCAATGTGAATTTCAGTGGATCTCATTTAAGCTAAGCCAACAATATCATCAAATAATCCAATTGAATTTTAACTATTATTTTAAAATTAAAACATAGCTCACCCTATCACACACACGTATACACTCACACATAATGAAAGAAAGCAAGTAATAAAATGGACAGACTTTTCACAAGAAAAGTATGCTTTCAGATGCATATGAGAGAATGAACTAGAAGAAACTCCCTCTCCAATTTAGAGCCCCTAAAATGACCTTATTGATTTGCCTTGGGACAATCTCCTTCCAACACAGGTTTCTTTTCATTGAATGGATGTCCTTTGAAGTCAATTAAACTTGGGCATGGCACTCCCAAGACTACAAGCACTTTTATAGCTGAAGGCAAAAAGTATTTGACGAGTGACATGGAAATCACACTCTTGATAGGAAGCACTGTTTTCAACCTTCGAGCACGTGGGTAATACAAAGTAAGTGTATTCGTTTGGTATTTAAAATTAAGCTGTTTCAGAGCTTTGGAGAATAAATAGACAAATTTAGCTGAGCTTTTCTTAACTTTTTTTTTAAGTGCAGGCCTACAGAACTTTACTCTGTTCCCTGTTACCAGTTTTCTTATAAATGTGCGGCCTTGCCTACAAGAGTGATCATGTGAGAGATTCAAGCGCAGATCAAAGACAATTCAACAACCACAGACGCTGGGAATGCCTAAATGTGGGTAATTTGGGTCACTGTCAAAACGGGAAACTTAGATTTGGCTCAGTGATTTCAGAAATCTTTGATTGATGCCAGATTATTCCCATTGGATACGTTCTTAATCTAGTGGTGAATCTAAACTAGTAATTCAGAATAGCCCTTTGTGGTAGCACAGTCATTATTTTTCTTACATAATAATTTTGAGGAAAATTCTTATTCTGAGAAAGCTGGAAAATATTTTTAAACATTCACCCAGGTTGACAATATGTAATTCATAATTAAAGGTTAAAAAGAGAAAAATTAATTTATACATGTTAACTTAGTTATATAAAACATAATGGTCTAAAGGCTTTACTTTAATATTTCCATTGCTATAAATTTCATAGGAAGAGAAAGATTCTTTTACTTCCATTTATTTGTGAAAAATAGTATTTAGCTATTTCCTTTAACTGGGAATAATACTCTCCCATTTCCTTTATGAAATGAAAGCTACAGATAGCAAATTGAATATTCACTTTGGCTAATGGTCTAACGCTGTTCGTACCGTGTTGCTTTTTCTCTTAGTAATGCTATCTTACATCCCTAAGCAAATATTTAGTTTGAGAGTGAGTTTTAAAAAGAATTATCTGGGAATTATAAATCTTAAAAATCTATGAGAAAATAATTCACTAATGAATTTACTTATTTTTATGGAAGTACTTGGTTTTTCTCCATGATCATATTAAATAAGAAAATATCATTAAAATCTTAGGTACCCTCAAATGCATCAACATATAAATATGAGAGTTCATTTTGAGTTAAAATTATCTGTAGAAAATAATGCAGGGGCTCACGAATTTCTGCTAATTTGTGATCTTATATTTATTGTTATTGCCTTTATTTTTTTCCTAACATTGAAAAATGTGATCTATTCATCTACCGAGCCATTTTAGCAGATTTTCTATTATATGTATATTACAATGGCATTTATTTCCACACCCCAGTTAGAAGACAGTAATTAGAATGTTGGTAACTCAAGTAATATTTGAGAGCATTTAGACGTTACATCAAAAACATCTGCATTAAATGAAATGACAGTTTCATTTACATAGAGGCTCCTTCCCCGCTGAATACCATTTTCCCGTATCCCCCGATGGCTGCCTATGATGTCATCAATCCTTGCTTTAATTGGGTCATCCTATTCTGAAGTTCTCATAGCTATTTCCACATTGTATCATGCAATTCCAAAGTCTTCACCACTGTTCAAAGTTCTGTGATGCTTCAACTGAAATAAGCTTATTTTCTTTTCACTCTTTTTAGAACTGCTGACTTAACAGCATGTGTTTTAAATTTCTCTTTTAACCAATACCTGCTAGTGCCTTGGTATCCAAAGTGTTTGGTTTGAATGATTGTATCAGCATCACCTGGAATCCTACTGGAAATGCAGAATCTCCAGCTTCATTACAGACATCCTGAATCAGAATTTGCATTTTAACAAGATCCCTGGGTGATTTTTATGCATTTGAATGTTGAAAAGCAATGTTCTTGTGCACCAAGTAACCCTCCCTTTATAACCCCATTACCCTGTTCCTATCTAACAAAAGTAAAAATAAAATTGGATCTAACAAATTATATACAAGGGAAAGGGGTAAAGAGATCTGCTCTTCAATACGTAAATTAACACATTTACTTGTTGTCTCACTTCTCTGTCCTACCCTCTATCACATTTGTACTGTTAATATCCAGTTTCTCTCTACTCATGTTGCCAGGCAGGCCCTCTCCTTCCTCTGCTACAGACCCCTTAGTTAATCTAGGTTGTAACTCCTTCATTCTGCACCATTAGCAAACATGCTTCTTTTAGCTAATAATCTTTTAAATATTCATTCAATGTTCTCCTCCATTTCATCCTTCCATCTCTCTGGGTTATTGTGGGATTTTAGTTATTTTTCAGTTATTCTTCTATTACATGAATTAAGCCTTAGGACATACAGGTTTAATACTCTTTACTCAGTGTGTCATTTTGAATCAAAAATGCTTTCCATATTCTATTCAAATAAGTCAGACCTTATTTGTCTCCCAGTTCTCCAGCTTCAACTTACTCAGCGTCTCAACAATATTTTACTCAGTTGTCATCTCCTTCCTTTCCCAGATTTTTCTCATAGCATATTGGCCAAGGTTTGAGAGCCTTCTGACTTCTAAATATTGGTTAACTCGGGGCTTTTCTGTTTTCTCTCTCCAGCCCCTCCACAGGTGATCCATCCAAGGTTATGGCTTTAAATATGACCCATATCCTCAAGACAATAATTTCTTTCCTATCTATCTTCTAAATCTCTCCTAAACACCAAGCTTTTTTATTCAACTACATACTAGACACCTCCACACTGATTTTGTGCTATTTGGATTTTTAAAAAATTTATATAGTTAAGTGATACCTATATCACTAGCTAAATGATTAAGACACATTAAATTCAGGTTCACAGCTCCAGAAATGAAAACTCAACCAATTTCCTAAAGAATAGTAACACAACATATCATCAACCCATAAACATCTGAGGATAGAAGTGCATTTCCAGGAACTGCACAGACACCAAATATATAATGATGTGATCTGAGTCTGAAAGCATTCAATGAGGCCTGCTGTTTATAATATGGCCTCACTGGCTCAGGGTCTAAACAGAACATATCTGGAAATAAAGTTTTGATTCCTTCCTCTATACTCAATCTATCTCTTCATTAGTCTTCTTTAGCTCAGTAATTAGTAAACTACATACTCAATTATTCAAATAAAACCCAAAGTTCATCATTAATTTATTCCTTTCCTTGAGTCCAAACATTGAGGTCATCATCAAGTCTTTGATACATGTTTTCAATGTGCTCATTTTTTTCTTTATAACTCTAATTCAAGCTATCGTAACCTTTTTTCCTAGGATTATTTTCATAACTTCTTAATTGGTTTCCCTGCTTCTAACCTTACACTCTAAAACCCAATCTTCACACAGTGATCATTATAAAACATAATTCAGTTTACACTATTTACCTGCATGGGACAGTCCAGTGACTTTTCAAATAGTTTATCTGCATTCAGGATATAATTTTACATATTTCCTAGACTACTTTTCCTACACTCAATATACTCCAGAATATAGGCTACCTTTCTCTTCATTCAAACTGACAAGCTCTCTCCTGCCTCGTAATCTTAACATCCTGTTTCCCCCTGGCTTTCTGTGTGATTGGCTCCTCTCATCATTCTGTCTTCTATCCTAACACCACCCCCTTACCTTGCAAATAAAGTACCTTATTTAACCAATTTGCTCTTTTTAAATTGCTCCCTTTATTTCAGAAATTTTTGATCATTAAAATTAACATATTATTTGGTATAAAACAAGAACAGTGATTTTTTTCTGTCTTAATAAGCATGTTTCCCCACCTCCTAAAAGAGTATATCAGAATATCAAATGTTTAATATATATTTGATGAATGAATGAAAAGAGAGAAAGATAATCTGTTCTTATAGAGCTTATTGTCTACTAGATTAAGAATCAAAGGAAAGGTTCAAGTAAAATGTTACATGAATACAAGAAAAGAACATTATTATTTTCTTTAGAATTATTATTATCTGTATCTTCATTTCAGAAATGAAGTAAATGCAGAAAGACATTATTCTTACTCCTTTCAAGCTGTTATAACAAAATACCATAAACGATGTAGCTTATAAACAACAGACATATATTTTTCACAGTTCTGGGTATTAGGAAGTCCAAGATCAAGGCAAACGAAGATTCAATGTCTGGTGAGGACCCACTTTCTGGGTCAGAGGTGGTGATTTCTTGTGTGTCTTCACATGGTGGAAACAGCTAGTTAGCTCTCTGGAGCTTCTTTTATTAAAATACTAATCCTATTCATGAAAGCTCCACCCTCATTACCTAATCACCTCTGAAAGTCCCCCACCACCTTCTAATACCATCACATTAGATATTAGGTTTCAATATATGCACTTTTGAGGGGGATACAAACATTCAGACCATATTGTACTTACACTCAGGGAAGACTACATGAACTTTCAGGAATTCAGAAACACTGCTTTTAAAAATGTGGTCCTCAGCCCTTGAACTATTAATGTGAATAAAGTTCAAGACTGGAAACAGTATGATAAGGTATGATGTCAAATACTTCAATAGGAGTCTGAGAAATTGGATTTATTCTTATTCTACTACTTTCTAATTGTGGCACCTTGAGTGAGTCTTTACACTTATTTGATGTCTATACATTTTGCTGCCACTTATGGGGATAATACCTGTCTAATCAACTAAGGTTGTTACAAAGGTTAACCTAACATAATGTATATATGTATAGATAGATGAATTAATGGGCCACAGTGAGAGAGACTGGGAGTTGCATAAGGCTTGGCAGAATGTGAGTCATATAGTGGAGATTAATAACGTATTTTTGTATTTACTTCATCTCAGATTATAAAAATAATATCTCTAGCTTTACTGATTTTGCAATACTCTTCCCCAAACATCTTTCATTATTATATGCTCTTAGTGTATTGTGACTTCTTCCCATCCACTAATGGTTAGTATTAAGAGTAGAGGCAAAGGTTGTGAGCATACCTTATAATATATACATATTAAATGTAATAACGCAATCAAAACATGCAGGTAGAAATGAATGTTTAGATAAACATATTTTTGGCTGAGTGCTGTAAAATTTTGTAAGTAAGAGTAGTCATTGACTAATACAAAATAACATCTCTCTTACAAAGAAAAAAAGTAAAGAATAGAAAATTATAAAGAAGCAAAATATACTATCCATAATTCAACTATCCAAACAAATCACACAATTACAAAATTTATTCCTGGTCTTTTCATGTATGTTTTTGATATATTTGAGATCATTCAATAAAAGTAATTCTATATAATTTTTCTTCATCTAACATATGTTAATGTAGATATTTCAATAACTGCTTTTTGGCAATAATATTAATGGTCACTATCATTGGACTTTTTAGAATTTATATAGTTAAGTCATACCTATATCACTAGCTAAATAATGAAGACACATTAAATTCATGTTCACAGCTCCAGTAATAAGGACTCGACCAATTTCCTAAAGAATAGTAACATCATATCATCAACTCATAAACATCTAAGTATAGAAGTGCCTTTCCAGGAACTGCATAGACGCCAAATATATAATGATGTGATCTGAGTCTGAAAGCATTCAATGAGCCATACTGTTTTTAATATGGCCTCACTGGCTCGGGGCCTAAAAGCAATCACCTCATAAGTCAAAATTTTAATGAATTATTTTAAAAGTTACCTACTCGAGTAGTTTGGTCTGCTCTCAGCTTTGAATTAAATATATCATCTGTGGTTGCTTCAAGTTTTGGAATAAAGCTGATAAAAAAATTTTACAGTTTTAGTATTCAAATAGTATTGAATTTTTCAGAAATCTAAAAACATGAAAAAATTAACAAATGAAAGTTAACTTTTCTTCCTGAATAGTTTGGTGGTATTTAAGCACACAAAAGAATTTCAGCAATGTCTAGGAAAAGATATTCTGAAATAGTGGAGCTGGTTTATGAGGGATAACTATTCCTACAAAGTAGAGATTAACATATTTAATCAAAATAGTCCAGAGAACACAGTCTAACATATGTCCTAAAATACAATGAACATTTTCACAATTATTATGCACCCACCACTTTTTCCCTACTGCTTTGTCTTATTTTTCCTTCACTGATCTCAAAACTTCAATCATGCTGGCATATATCAAATGTTATGTATTAACCTATTATAAATTCACACTATTGATTCTATTGAATTAAAACATTTATATATGTATTCATACCTATCTGTATATCCATCTATAATTTTTTAAGCCGGTGAATTAATTCAATTACATTTAATAATTGCTAACTTCAGCATGGCATATTCAAAGGTATATCACTTTTTAAATTAACACTGAAATTTCATTGCATAAGACTAACAAAGAGATACATGGAAAAAATGTCTTGAAAAAATTGTCTTAGTTTGAACTGCGGTAAAGAAATGGTTGGCTACAGTAATAATAAAAGCTATAAATCTTAATTACAGCCATTCTATTTTAAATTGAGATGGTATGAGATAAGGGAAACAGAATCTATAGCTCATGGATCCTCTACTCCTAGGTCAGCTCCCATTCTTGGGAAAACATAGAGATAACTGATAGAAAAAGAAGGGTTCCTATGGTGTGAACTCCTATGTGAAGTTTGAGAGTAGGACTACTGTCATAGAATAGGATGACTGGTTCTGAGTAGGGTCAAGTTGTAAGAAAATAAACTAAGATAGAAACTAAGTTGCATTTACTGGTCCAATATAACAGGTTGCAGGAGGAAGGACTGAGATGCAAATTAGGTTCCACAAAAATCCAGTCAAGCTTTCTATTCACTGGGTCTAGAATAATGTGTTAATTTTAAATCTTGGAAGGACAGATAAAGCATTGTCATGCCTTCTACTTCTAACAAATTGAGCCCAGAAACTAGGATGCTCCAAAAACTTTAGGTAGGAAACAGAAACACAATCGAGAAGTTAGTACAGGTGAAGGTGGAGATGACAATGTAACAACGAAGACTGAACTGAAAGTTTCTAATACTTGAAAGTCCTTGACTGGAACCAACTACTCTTAAAACTGCAAAACTTGGTCAGGCTCTCAAAGTTGTTGTAATTGCTCCTTATAGTTTTTCACTGCCAATAAATATGCTGAATCATATAAGGAGGTCACAGGATTGCCATGTTAACTTCTAATAAGAAGGAAACACAATGAATTATTTCTAATTTCTGATCAGGAATTAACAATTTTTTTTTCATTGATAGAGAGGGGTATAAAATTTCCATTAAAAGGAGACTGGATTAATCCATTCTTGCACTACTATAAATACCTGAGACGGAGTAATTTAAAAAGAAAAGGGATTTTATTGGCTCACAGTTCCACAGGTTATACAGGAAGCATGATCTTGCATCTGCTCAGCTTCTGGGGAGGCCTCAGGAAACTTATCATCATGGTGGAAAATGAAGGGGGCCACTTTATATGGTGGCAGAAGGAGGAGGAAGACGGGGTGAGGTGCTACACACTTTTAAACAACCAAATCTCACAAGAACTCACTCACTGTCATGAGTACAGTACCAAGGGGGATGGTGCTAAGGCATTCACGAGAAATCCATTCCCATGATTCAGTCACCTCTCACCAGGCCCCACCTCCAGCACTGAGGATTACAATTTGACTTGAGATTTGGTAGGGACACAAATCCAAAGCATATCATTCTACCACTGCCCCATACAATCACACCTTTCCAATAGTTCCCCAAAGTCTTAACTCATTCCAGCATTAATTCCAAAGTCCAATGTCCAAAGTCTTATCTGAAACAAGGCAAATCCCTTCCATGTATGAACCTGTAAAATAAAAACAAGTTACTTACTTCCAATATACAATGGAGGTATAGGCATTCAGTAAATACTCCAATTACAAAAGGGAAAAAATAGCCAAAACAAAAGACCTATGGACCTCATGCAAGTCTGAAACCCAGCAGCACAGTCATTACATCTTATAACTCCAAAATAATATCCTTTGACTCCATCCATGTCTCACATCCAGGGCACACTGGTGTGAGAAGTGAGCTCCCAAGGCCCTGGAAAGCTCTGCCCTTGTGGCTTTGCAGAATTTAGCCACCACAACTGCTTTCATGAGCAGGGGTTGAGTGCCTGCAGCTTTTCCAGGCACAGGTTGAAAGCTATCAGTGGATCTACTTTTATGGGGCCTGGAGGATAGTGGCCCTCTTCTCACAGCTGCACTAGACAGTGCCCCAGTGGGTACTCTGTGTGGAGAATCCAACCCCACATCTCCCCTCCTAACTGCCCTAGTAGAGGATATTTGTGAGGGCTCTGCCCCTGCGGCAGGCTTCTGCCTGGACATGCAGGCATTTTCGTACATCCTCTGAAATCTAGGTGAAGGCTCCCAAACCCCAACCCTTACACTCTGTGCACGTGCAGGCTTAGTACCACATGGAAACTACCAAGGCTTACAGCTTGCACCCTCCGAAGCAGCGACATGAGCTTTATCTGGGGTCCCTTGAGCCATGGCTGGTGCTGGAACAGCTGGGATGCAGGGAACAGTGTGCCCAGGCTGTGCAGGGAAGCATGGCCCTGGGCCTGGCCCCCAAAGCCATTCAGTTTTTCTAGGTCACTGGGCCTGTGATGGGAAGGGCTGTCGTGCAGGTCTCTGAAATGCTTTTGAGGCCCTTTCTCCATTATCTTGGCTGTTAGCACTTTGTTCCTTTTTGCTTATGCAAATTTCTGCAGCCTGCTTGAATTCCTTCTCTGAAAATAGGCTTTTCTTTTCTACCACATGAGCAGACTGCAAATTTTCTAAACTTTTACACTCTGCTCCTCCTTGAAAAATAAGTTCCAACTTTAGGTCATTTCTTTGCTCACACATATGAGAATAAGTGGTTAGAAGCACCCAGGCTACATCTTGGACACTTCACTGTTAAAAAATTTCTTCCATGAGATACCCTAAACCATCATTCTCAATTTCAAAGTTCCACAGATCCCTAGGGCAGGGGCGCAATGCAGCCAAATTCCTTGCTAAGACAGAGCAAGGTGACCTTTGCTCCAATTCCCAATAAGTTCTTTATTTCCATTTCAGACCTCATCAGCCTGGCCTTCACTGTCCATATCACTATCAGCATTTTGGTTATAACTATTTAACAATTTTTTACAATGTTTCAAACTTTCCCTCATCTTCTTATCTTTTTCTGAGCCCTCCAAACTCTTCCAGCTTCTGCCGGTTACCCAATTCAAAAGTGGCTTCCAAATTTTCAGATATCTTTGTAGCAATGCCTCCCTCCTTGGTACCAATTTTCTGTATTAGTCTGTTCTCACATTGCTATAAATAAATACCTGAGACTGGGTAATTTATACAGAAAAGAGGTTTAATTGGCTCATGGTTCCAGGAGCTATACAGAAAGCCTGCTGGCATCTACTCAGCTTCCTGGGATGCCTCAGGAAATTTACAATCATGATAGAGGTGAAGGGGGAGCACACACTTCACATGGTGAGAACAGGAGGAAGACAGAGAGCAGGGAGGTGCTACACACTTTAAAACAACCAGATCAAGTAAGAACTCACTCACTGTCATGAGGACAGTACCAAGGGGGATGGTGCTAAACCATGCATGAAAAATGCAACCCCATGATCCAATTACCTCCCACCAGGTTCCACCACCAACACTGGGGATTACAATTCAATGTGAGTTTTGGTGGGGACACAGATCCAAACCATATCAGAGACCTTTGGTGGAAGAGTATGGAATAGAATAAATTACTGGATTATAGTTATATACTTGAAATTATAAAATTGAGAATCACATGATATCTTAATTTCACATATTTATATAAGATACTTCTTAGTAAGGGCTTTATTTTAGAACAGTTTTAGATTTATGAAATTATTGTGAAGATAGCCCAGATGATTCCCATATACCCTACACTCAATTTTCTCTTATTATTAACATCTTCTATTAGTTTGGTACATTTGTTATAGTTAATGACCAATTATTGTTACATTAAATTAATTAAAGTTTTAGTTTTATTTAGGTTTCCTTAGTTTGAACTTAATGTCATTATTCTATTCCAGGATTCCATCCAGGATACCACATTACATTTTGTATTCATGTCTCCTTAAATGCCTCTTGGCTTTGACAATTTTTTAGACATTACTTGCTTTTGGTAACCTTGAGAGTTTTAATAAGTATAGGTTAGGTTTTTATAGAATGTTTCTCTCATTTGAGATTTTTCTTTTTTCCACAGTTAGACTGAGTTATGCTTTTGCTTCGTTTTTTTGGAGAAAAGGCCACAGAGGTTATATGCCATTCTCATGACATCATATGAAAGCTACATGCTATCAATATAATTTATCACTGTTGATACTGATGTTGATCACCTGTCTGAGATAGCATTTGTCAGGTTTGCCTACTCTAAAGTTTTTTTTCATCATTTCTATACTTTATTCTTTGGAAGGAAGTCACTATCCAAAGCTCAACTGAAGGAGTGAGGAGTTATGCTTTACCTAATCAAAAGTGGAGCATCCACATGAATTATTTTATATTCTTCTGCATGTGAGGTTTATCTACTCTTTCCATTTATTCATTTATTGAAGAATTTTTGTGTATCAGCATGAACTCAGGTATGTTTGTTTTATACATTGTGTTAAATAATCCAACATTATTTATTTTGTTGCTTACATTGTTCCACTTTCAGTCACTGATAGTTCTTCCAGTTGGTTCCAGTCTCTCTTTGGCATATTCGTTCCCATCATTCTATCATTCTGGGATTTTTGAAGTTTTGTCATATTCGTTCCCATCATTCTAACATTCTGGGATTTTTGAAGTTTTCTTTTTGTTTGTTTGCTTGTTTGTGAACACTTTCTTATATTCTGGTACTATAAAATTGTGCAGACTCCTTTTGTGTATTTTCTGTCCTGTCCTAGA
Organism: Macaca nemestrina; assembly: GCF_043159975.1. Lineage (NCBI taxonomy): Eukaryota > Metazoa > Chordata > Mammalia > Primates > Cercopithecidae > Macaca > Macaca nemestrina. Next base: position 92,877,414 of record NC_092127.1, read on the forward strand.
ATCAACCATTACTTCAATGAGTCCTGGTTCCTACATCTGGGTACTATTGGTTGTTGTTATCTTTAGGACCAACCACCTGCAGAGCAAGGGAATATGTGTGAATATACCAACCAGTATATTTACACATTTTTATGAATATTTTCATATGTAACTATCTGTATCTCTATTAAGCAAAGCATGAGTTTGTACTTATATCTCCATCTCTAATCCATTAATACATGGATCGTTTTAGCTTCCTGCCCTTGCATATTAGTAACTTCTACTAATACACTTCTAAATAATACACTTCAAAATTTAAAAAATAAACATAGAAAAAAGAAAGCTAAACAAACTTTTAAATGTATTGAACTAAATGAAAATACAACTTACCAAAATTTATGTATGTACAGGAAAATTTATAGCATTACACACATTAAAAGTAGTGGAAGATCTAAAATCAATAACCTAAGCTTCTAATTTAGAAAACTAAAAAAAGAAATGAATTTCAATTCTAAATTTAAAAAAATAAAATATATAATAAAATTTAGAGCAGAAGTAAATGAAATTGAAACCAGGAAAACTAAAGAGAAAGATCACCAAAACCAAAAGTTGGGTCTTTAAAAGTATTAATAAAATTGATAAACCTATAGCCAGGCTAATCAAGAAAAAATTTTTAAAAACCCCACAAATTATCAATATCAAAAATTAAAAAGTGGTCACGACTACTGATACCATGGATATTAAAATGATAAAAAAATACTACAAATAGCTCTATATTAACACATTTTATAAAAATTTTTAACTATTTCATATCTTAAGTGAAATTTTTCATTTTCTTGAAAAACACAAACTACCAAAAGTCACATACACAGAAATAGATAAAGTAAATGGGTCTTCGTTTCTTAAAAATTGAACCAATGATTAACAGGCTTCTAAAACAGAAAGCATCAGACTCCAATGGCTTCATTGGTGAATTCTTCCATACAATTAAAGTGGGGTGGTGGGGAACGATAGAATTCTCTACAATCTCTTCCAGAAAATATAAGCAAAGGTACTTCCTACCTTATTCTATGAGTTTAGCATTAACCAAACCAAAATAAAGTCCATGTAAAAAAAAGGAAAACCAAGACCTAATATCTCTAGTGAACATAAATGCAAATGTTTTGACAAAATATTAGCAAATTAAATCCAATAGTGTATAAAGAATTATACTTTGTAATCCAGTGATATTTTTTCAGCTATTGTGAGGCTTTTTCAACCTTTGAAACTCAATGAATGTAATCTATCAAATCAATGGGCTAAAAAAGAAAAATCATATGATTATATAAATTTATGCATAAAAGGCATTAGACAAAATTCAAACCAATTCATAATGAAAATTCTGAGTAGACTAAGAGTAGGTGTGTTTTCTCAGCTTTATAACGAACACCTACAAAAAATCTACAACTAACATATTTAAATGATGGGAAACTGGTCACTTCTGCCAGTATCAGGAGCAAGGCCAGGATGTCATCTGTCACCATTCCTATGGAATGCCATACTGGAAGTCCTAGCTAGTGCAACAAGACAAGAAAAATATAAAGGGTAAAAAGATTGGGAAGAAGTAAACAAAACTGTCTTTGTTCACCAAAAGCATAATTGTATGTGTAGAAATTCCCAGAATGTTGATTAAAAAACTCTATTTGAACTAATAGGCAAATATAGGAAGGTCTCTGGATACCATCTCGATACACAAAAGTTATTACTTTCCTATATACCAGAAATGAACGATTAGAATTTGAAATTTAAAAACAAAACAAAACAGTGGCATTTACTATAACACTAAAAAATTATATGCTAAGATATAAATCTAACAAAATACGTAAAGGATACATGTACAGAAAACTATAAAACTCATATTGCCAGACAAAGAAATCAAAGAAAGTCTAAGACAATAGAGAGATATTCTATGTTCATGGATTGGAAAACTAAATATTGTTTATATGTCTATTTCTGCCTTTGTTTCTATCAATCTTTGCCTTATACATTTTGAGACTCTGTTGTTAGATGGATACACATGAAAAATTATGCCTTCTTGGATTGATCCTTTTATCATTATATAATGACCCTCTTTATCTCTGATAATTTTAATTGCTCTGAAATCTGCTTTGTGTGAAGTTACTAAAGCTATTTCAGCTTTCTTTTTATTAGTCTTCACGCAGTATACCTTTTCCAATCCCTTTGCTTGTGGCTTGGTGGTTGTTTTGTGTGTGTGTGTGTGTGTGTGTGTGTGTGTGTGTGTGTGTGTGTGCATTTACTCTCTTTCAGTCTTTTTTATTTGGTGTGTTTAGATGTTCACATTTAAAGTGGCTATTGATATAGTTGGGATAATTAATTATTAATCTACCATTTTTAACTGTTTTCTGTTTATTGCATTTGTTTCTTGCTTCTTCCCACCTGCCAACATTTTTCTTCCTTCTCTGATTTTGAGAATTTTATGTTATTTAATTTTGTCTCCACTTTTAGTACAGCAATTATACTTCATTTAAAAAAATTGTATTGGGTGCCCTCAAGTTTTTAATATATTTTAACTCACCAAATTCACCTTCAAATAATACTATAGCACTCCAGATAGTGCAGATACTTTATAAATGAATATTCTCAATTCCATCTTCCTGTTCCTTATGACATTGCTTTCATCCATTTCAATAATTCATAATTTATAATCACATGATAGTTACTATTGAGCATTTATCAATGCAGAATAAGAAAACACTTATCATTCTTCCATTATTTAAGTAAATTTGAGTTTCTGACCTATATAACTTTCCTTCCCTTGATTAACACTTTTGTTTGTTTGTTTTTACAGAGACAGGGTCCCGCTATGTTGCCCAGGCTGGTCTTAAACTCCTGGCTTCATGGAATCCTCCCACCTCAGCCTCCCAAATTGCTAACATTAGAGGCATGAGCCACCATGCCCAGCTGAATAACTTTTTTTTTTTTTTTTTTTTAACATTTCTTGCAGAGCACATCTACTGGCAACAAATACCTTCAGTTTTTGTCTGAAAAGTCTTTATTTCTCTTTCACGTTTGAAGGATAATCCCACTGGATATGAAATTCTAGGTTAGTATTTTTAATGTTCTCTTTTTCAAAGACTTGAAACATTGCACACCACTATTCTTGCTGCCATGAGTTCTAATGAGAAGTGCTCTATAATCTTATTTCTATATAGGTGAGTTATTCCCTCTTTTACTTTAGTTTCTTTCAAAATTTGAAAAATTTACATTTAAAGCAGCTATTATTACAGTTGGATTGTTTAATTAGTCTATCATTTGTTTTAAACTCTTTTCTATTCGTTGCATTTGTTTCTTGCTTCCTCTCCCCATCCCGATTTTTCTCCCTTCCCTGGTTTGAGCAATTTATATTATTCCATTTTATCTCCTCCTGTAGCACATAAATTATAATTCATTTGAAATGTGTTTTTTCCCCTTTTACTCTAGGGTCTTTCAAAATATTCTACATATCTTTGGTATTCTACAGTTTCAATATGATACGCTTAGGTATAATTTTTTGTTATTTACCCTGAACTTCCTGAACTTTCTGTCATTACTTTTAGAAAATTCTCACCTATTATTACATCAAATATTTTCTTCTCCGTTTTCTCTTTCTTCTCCTTTTGATCTCCTGTCCTTTTGATCTCGTACTTATGTGTATGAGACAATTTCAAAGTTGTACTACTGTTGTCAGATATTCCTATTTGATTTCTAATTATTTTTCTCTTTGCATTTTAGTTTGCAAAGTTTCTTCTGATTTATCTTGACCTCTGTGATATGTTCCTCAGATATGACCTGTCTGCTGATGAGACCACAAAAGGAAGTAACTATTTCTAGAGGTGTTTTGGATTTCTAGAATTTTCTCTTGAGTCCTTCAGTCTCTCTGCTTACAATACTCATCTGTTCTTGCATGTTGTCTACTTCTTCCATTACGGCCTGCTATGGTCTGAATGTTTGTTACTCCCTCACGCCCTCTCACTGCTGCCAAAGTTCTTATGTTGACACCTAACCACCAATGTGATGATACCAGGAAGTGGAGACTTTGGGAGGTTATTAGGTCATGAGGGCAGAATCCTGATGAATGGGATTAGTGTCCTTTTAAGAGAGGCTCTGGAGAGTTGCCTTGTTCCTTCCATCAGGTGAAGACGCAGCCAGGAGGCACCCTCTATGAACCAGGAAGAGGTTTACCAGACTCCAAATCTGGCAGTGCCTTAGTGTTGGACTTCTCAACATCTAGAACAGTGAGAGATAAATTTCTGTTGTTTATAAGTCACCCAGCTTAAGGTATTTTGTCACAGCATCATGAAGGGACTAAGAGCCTTTAATATATCAATCATTGTTATAAATTCCCTATTTCTAACTCCCTCATGTTTGTCATGTCAGAGTCTTATTATGAGCATTGCATTATCTCCTCAGTCTATTTTATCTTGTTTTTCAATATGCCTAGTAATAGGTTTTTGAAACCTGGACATGTATTGACTATAATAAATGAAGTAAATAGAGGTTTACTGTAAAGATGTTAATCTGGCTATGAATTGGGCTGTGCTTAATGTTCACTATAATTTTAGTTGCCAGAGACTTTGTCTTCCTCTAATGTGCTTGTTTTTCCTTTCCCTCTTGACTGTGTGTTTTCCTAAGTATCACTCCTTATGAAGAGTTTGTTTCTTGCAGCTCTTTCGGCTATGATCCACTGCTATTATGCCTGAGACTTGTTGATATGATAGTAATACATGGATGATAGAATTCTAATGTTGTCAGATTATGTCTAAGTGTTTAAAGGCTGAGACATAATCTTACAATATTAGAATTCTTTTCTAGTCTTTAAAAAATCATACATTTTTCTCCTGTTGAGTAGCTTTTCTTTTTCTACGAAGATAGAGGTCTAGTCTTCCTCTCTTGCCTAGAAGGTGGAGTGGCACAAATGCCTTGACCCACTTGGAATAATCCTCTAACAAAGTACAATGCCCTGAAACACAAGGATTTGTTATGGAGAGTGTGCTGAGTGTAATTCAAAAGAGCTATTCTTCCCTACCAACTGCCGGAACCATGAGAGGATCCTTCTTTGATATTCACCACAAGGACCTCCTGAGATGTCTAGAGGTAAATCCCATAAAAGCTTTGGGGTCCCTCTAAGACTACAGTCCCCGGGAACCCAGAAAGTTTATATACTTGCACTAGTGTACACTAAACAAATTTACGTTAGGAGTGCATTATTGGAATAGATATGTGTATTGAGGATTTTTACTTTCCTCTACCTATCAAAAATTATCTTCTTTTCTTTGTTTAAATTTATAAATAACAAATCTTCGATAAAGACATAAGGACCCTTAAACGCAACTGTTTCTCATACACGGTTACAACATATGATATATTCTGCTTTGTGTTTTAAAACTATAGTTTCACATTATAATGTCTGGCATATTTTCCATTTAATATTGTACCTTAGGGAGTAGGTGAGGCCAGTAAGATTATAAGAACCTCTGTTGCTATACTTTGTTCTTAAGATTACAAAAAAAAACTTTGTCTGTAAATATAGTGACTAGGCTTTTTTTTTTTTTGATGAATAATATACTTGTATAGAAGAATTAATAGGGAAAATATAACTTTTTTTAACTACATAGACAGATATTTGATAACCAACAATTGAATGTCTTCAGAGCTATTTTGCAACCTCTTTAATCAACCAGTCTCTGAACCAAAATTTTGTAAAATGAATTGACTTCTACATTATCAGTATTCATTTTTACATTAAAAATATAATAATCTTAGTTGTAAAACTGAATATAGTCTAATAAATGCTATAAATAAGCCAACTATCTTTTTCTTTCTTCTGGGTATATTAAAATACTAAGCCTTACTGAAGTACAAATTATTGAACATGTAAGTACTGACATTTTTGATGGGTGTAAAATATTCATTATACAGGACTCTCAACATTTTTACAGAATTAAAATTTTTACAAATAAAAATGAGCTAGGAGTGGGAGAATTAGTACTGGCACTAGGATGGACTACTCTGGTCTGTAGGCATCATGGGTCCTTGAAATAGTCAACAAATTAGACACTTCATCTCTGGATCCAAACTCCTTCATAGCAGGGTCTGAACCACCTGCCTCATGTCTATCCCCTACAGTTGGAATTGTAGAGTTGGTGGTATGTATTCTTTGAGGCATAGATTTATCCATGATGATCATGTGAAAGAAACATTCACTTCTCTCCTCTTTTCTCGTGATTTTGTTAAAACATCTATAGGCAGTATAATTAATACACGCAAAACTGCACACATTTAAAGTGCTCTGACATTTGTATATACCTACAGAACTATTAATACAATCAAGATAACAAACATACCTGCCGCCACCTACAAGTTTTCTTGTGTCTCTTTGTAACTCCTCACTGCAGTCTCACTCTCCCAAACCCCAGGGGAACAATGTATTTGCTTTCTGTCACTAGAGATAAGTTTCCATGTTACAAAGTTTTCTATAAATTGCATCATGCAGTATGTACTCTTTCATGTTGCTTGGCTTCTTTGACTCACCATAGCTATCCTAGATTCATCCCTGTTGTTAGATGGATCAGTAGTTCATTCTTTTAATTTCTGAGTAGCAATTCAATACATAGACACATCACAATTAGATTACACATTTGTATGTGAACATTTCAGTTATTTTTAGCTTTTGTCTATTACAAATAAAGCTGCTATAAACACTCACATACAATTTTTTTCATAAAAATATGGCATTATTTCTCTTCAGTAAATACTTGGTGAAATAACTGAGCATGTGGAAAGAGGGTATTTAACTTTTTAAGAAATTGAAACAGTATTTTCCAAAGTGGTATAATATTTTACATACTCACCCAACACTTTGTGAGCATTTCATTTGACTCAAATCCTTGTAATACTTGATATGGCTGTTTTAATTTTAGATATTCTAATATGTATAAGGGAGCATCAAATTGTGATTTCAGTTGACATTTCCTTAATGACTAATGATGTTGAGAATTTTTTCCATAGGCTTATTTGCCATCTGTGTATCTTCTTTAATGAAATATCCATTTAAATCTATTGCCATTTTTAGGGGGTTATTGGTTATTTTATTATTGAATTTAAGAGTTCTTTACATATTCTGGATATAGGCCCTTTATCAGATATGCATTTGCAAACATTTTCTATAGTCTTGTCATTTCATTCTCTTAAAGTATTAACTTTTTAACTATAAATTTCTGTCCAGAATTTTTTAAATGTACATAACTACAAAGCACATAATATTAACTTAACATATATTTATCAAATAGGAATGATATTAACATCCTTTTCTGTTGTGATTTACATTAATTATCAATTATGCTAATGTTCTAAGTACTCAAATATCCCTAATCCCTCTACTTGTAATATATTTTTGTAAAATAAATACCCGAAATATAATCTTCATGAAATATCATTTGAAACAAATCAGATATAAGTATTTATTAAATAAGTTTTCTGAAAGAGATGATGCCAAGTCTCAGTTTGCTTTCTTAGATGATTTAAAGTATCTCATGCCCAGCCCCACTACCAATGTCACCAAAAATGCTAAAAATTAAATTTAGGGGGAAAAAAATCAGCTTCTCATTGTTTATAATGAAGCATGCTCTCTTGATGAGTTTTTGATAAAAATAATTCTTATTATAAGTAATTATTAATAATTCCTAAGTGGCTAGTAATCAGTAATTATTAATCATTCTTCAGAGAGACATGAAAAGGCAACATATTTATTTAGACTTATGCTTTCTATATTTATTTATCTTTACACTTACAACACTTACGAATCCTGTTGATCCTCCTTTCTCTTGTTGGATAAAGTGTACTTTCATAAAGTTAAGAGATTTACTAAAGGGTATTTAAAACAAATGCCTATTGTGTGCCAAGAGATACCTTATCTCCATAAAGCTTCTATTTCTAAAGTGGTAAAAATGGAACAGAAGTCCTTCAGGTTCTGCCTTTTTAGTGAATGCATTGATGCTGAATAGTTTGCTACAAATATTTTAAATGTTATTTCCTGGCCTTTTGAAATAAAAACAATGACATTTAGAATGCAGCCAAATAGTATTAATCTGAATTCTCTGCCTCCAAGTTATATTGGCAATTTATCTCTAGCAGAGTTTCATAGTTACGGTGACATCACCCAAAATGTCACTCTAGAGAGAGAGTCAGTGACCCTGTTCTTGTAGATAAAAATCCAAACAATGTAATGGGATATATTTCAAATTACAACATGGTGTATCCTAAAGGACTCTGATTCCAAAGTGTGAGATGATATACAAGCTTCATGCACCCAAAGTCTTTAGTTGATGTTCATGTCTCATTTACATATAGCATTAAGTCACTAATTTCATTTTTTTCCAACAAAGAGCTATTAAGCACCTACCATATTTTAGTCACTTGTTTAGTTAATCAACAATTAAAATTCACTGCTTTCATAAATCTTAAACTCTATTAAGAATGGCAAGCAACAAAAAAGAAAATAAATACATTATTGGAAGTTAAGTCATAAAGAGGAAGAAAACAGCAGAAGAGAGAAGATGAAGAGTGCTGGGTTTAGAGGTGTATGAAATTTTCAATAGAGGCTCAGACAGTGTATCATTAAGAAGGTAACATTTTTCATTTTGTTAACCCCAAATACTTGTATAATACTATCTGCTAGTCACTGTTCCAATTCCTTTTCCAATATTAACTCATTTTATTCTCATGACAACTCTATGAAGAAGGTACTCTTACTAGCTGTATCTTACAGAAAATATAACAGAAAAATAGAAAGGTTAACAACTTGCCCAAGATCCACAAAGCTGAAAGGCAGCTGAAGCATCTCCTGAACTCAGCCTGGCTCTAGGCTCCATGCTCTTAGCCATTATACTTGCCTGCCTGTCTCTTCTTTGAACAAGGATGTGCAGAAAGTAAGAAGAGGGAGGGCAAGCCATATTGTTATTGGAGGAAATGTAAAGTAGACATAGAGAAGTGACAAGGTCCTGAATTGTTTGAAAACCAGCATATGTGGCTGGCACAGAATGCGGATGAAGGAAGGGAAGTGGGAGATCAGGTGTGAAAAGGCATGACGTCACATAAAAATACTGCTTTTACTTTGAGTGAAATGAGGAACCAGTGGAAAGATCTGAGCAGTAATGACATGCTGTGTCTTATTTTAACAGGAATATTTTGTCTCCTGTGTTGAAAATAGACTGTGGACTGTAGTTTGAGAGCAGAACTAAATCCTGGAAATTCAGTATGAAGAATTTGTAATAATGATGAGAGAATATTCCTTGGATCAGGTGAAAATGTTGAAGGTCATGGAAGGTGGTCAGATTCTGATATATTTTGAGTCTGGCCAACAGACTGGTGGTTGATTAGTGTGGGGTATAAAAATTGAGAGAAAAACAGGATGAAACCAAGGATATTGGCCTGAATAAGTAGAAGAATAAAGCTGCCATTATTTGAAACAAGACTGCAATAGAACCAGGTTATGGATGGAGGCAGTTTTGGACATGTTAAGTGTGATGCTTGCTTGAGAAGTTAAGTAGGCAATTGGATACATGAGTCTGGAGTTCCGGGAAGTGATCCACGCCAAGATATATAAGTTTGAGATCATCAGTGTAGTTAATATCTAAAGGCATGAAAGTAGATGAAATAACCAAACCAGTTACTCTGGAGAGAAGAAAAGAGTGTTTCAGGAATAAGCTAGGTTAATACGTGAGCATTAACATGCTAGGTATTCAGTGTAATGTGTCACACATAAACAGCGAGAAAAATCAATGAAGGGGTAGAAGCTATACTGTTTTCTTTTTATAATCCCGTGTTATTAACACATGTAGAAAATGCTGGCATACAAATATTTCAGTTGCATAACACAGAAGACTTTCAAAGTCTAAAATCCATTTGAACTTCATCTGGATAAAGGTTTATATTTTATCAGAATTCCGGATTCTCAAAATTGCTATGACATATTCAAAACTAACATCCTCCATTTCATTTAACTTCTATAAATGGCCCTCCCTTGAAGATTCCTTGGATAGTTTGATACACCAAAGCTAGCTAATGCTGACACAAGTAACATATAAATGGGGTAACAAGATAACTTTTACTGTGTTTATTATTAAGCACAAGTACAGAAAAAGAACAGTAAAGAAAGGAAGGAAGGGGAAGGGAGAAAGAGAGAGAGAGAAAGAGAAAATAAGAAAGGCAGCAAAATGGATAGATGAAAACAGCCAAATTCCCCCAATGTCTATATTCAAAATGTAAATGGTAAATTTTACAAGGAGCACCTGGATTCCCTAATCATCCATCCCCCAATCATGTGAGTAATAATCACAGTCAAAACACGCTTTCTGATCATCTGATCATAGGAAATAACTATCTTTGGTATTCAATTGACCCATGGAATTGAGGCTTTCTGAGTGGTGATGTTGTGAAGGAATTTGGCTTTGGAGGCTCATGAAAAGCAGATGGATTCTGGGAAGGAATGAAGTGTCTGCTGGTAGGAGGGTGATGGGTTGTTTCATTAATAAAATGTGAACAGCAGGAGGATGTTAATGAATAGACGCCCCCAGAACTTGCATATAAAATTAATTCTAGAAAAAAACTTGTGTATGTTAATGAGCAGAGGTATTTTACAAAAGGAAAGGCCAAAATTGAGGAAAAAGTCATTACTTAATGTATGGTTTTTAAAAATCAGTTTATGCTATTTGCAGTATGGCATTGCATTTTATTCAGCTTGTAGTCTGAAGATAAGTGAAAATGTAACTAATGAACATTACTTAATATCACATATTCCATGCATTGGAATACTGACCCCACATTTAGAATTTTTTGACAGTTATTTATTTTATTTACATAACATACGGTCTTCTCAGTTTTTCAGGTAATAACTACTAAATCTTTAAAAATTTGAATTAATTGTATGTTACAAAAGTAACTCTTACATATTTTTTAAACTAGAAACTCTACATGAACCAAAAGAACATTAAAAATTATCATAATTCCACCATCCAGAGATTATCACTGTTAACTCACTCTCTTTGCAGATCTTTTCTTTCATATAAAAATATTCATTTACATGCATCATCTAAAATGAATTTTAGGAGAGTGCTTCAAATATCTGGAGACACCAAAGTGTCTCAAACAAAACAGTGTTCACTTTCAGTGTAGCACAAGTACAGGGTCTCTTTTCCTCAGTTCAAAGCCATATACATATATTTTTTTTGCATGTCATTGAAGCTGAGACATGTCAATGCAGAAGAATCCTGTAAAAGTAGATTTTTGGGGCATGTCTCAGCATTTGCCTTTATAATTTTGCATTTACAGTTAGTGAACTAAAGTGTCAAGAGTTTTCTGCATATTCAGCAGTCCTCTGGGATCTCCAGTTGGTGGGCTGCTCTACTCCTCCCTACAACAGAATCAGCCATGCAGCCACTCCTGTAACGTATGGTGCACTGCCATATGTGGCCATCAGGCTCGTGATTGCCATGCATCCCCTGACATCGCAATGCAGGAAATAGGAGCATCCCTGGATGAGTGACATTCAATTATCCAAGAAAGAAATTCTTAAAGGACCACATGATACAAAGATAAATCACCTTGGCTGACAGCTCCATTACAAAACTGACATATGAAGAAGAGAAGTAGCCCACTGGGCTAAAGGTATTCTCTCAGCCACTCCCTAAGCAATTGTGATGCTTGAGCAAGGAAAGAGAAAGAAAGATCTGGGCAAGGCCCAAGAGTCACATCATAAGAGGATTAGATTTCTCCTACACTATCAAGCACCGTGTTTCAGACATCAATTATTTGCTAAAAAAATAAAAAAAAAAAAACCTGGAGAAGCCCCTGACAAGTAAATGTAATAATTATTATTAAGATATGGTCCCTGACTAGGCTATCCAAAGCTACTACCCCCACCTAGCACCCAACTACCATCATTAATCTCGAATAGATTTGTCTTTCATTTACTTTTTATACTTCACTTGGCACAATCCATGTTTGTTTTATTCTTTTTGTTATTATATCTCTACCAACCAGCACAATGCCTGGCACTAGAAGGCATGAATATGTATCAGTGAATAAATTAATACATGAGAAGTATGAATGCCTCATGGGCTGAACACAAACCAACTGCCCCATGTTCTTACCCATAAGGCAAAGGGGTGTAGGCTGCTTCTTCTCTAAATTGATGCTGTAGCAAAAACTAAGCTCTTTGGCTTGCACTGTACTCTCCCCACACCCCCAACTATTTCCACACTATCCCCTGGCATTAGCAAGACAATGAGCTAAGTAAGACTTCTGCTTTTGTCAAAAGGGATACTAATAGTATTAAAATCATAGGGTTATTGTGGGGTTTCAATTAGACAATGCAAACAAAACACAAAGCACTGTGTCTGGCCTAAAATAAGAGTTCTGTAAACAGTCGCTATTTGGCTGTTGGCCCACTGATGTTAGAGCTCTAGGCCAGTACAATCGTCCGACAGAAAAATATTGTTTGATTCCTCATAGGAAAGCATTTTGGAAGCTCCCTCCTTCACATTCATTCTGTGAGTTATGCAGCTACTTTAGAAGGACAGGTCAAAGAGGAAAAATCCTGAAATGCTACCTCCTACCTTTGTTACTATGGGTAAATCAAAGAATTTGAATTTAAAAGGAACTTAATAATAATCAGTATAGCCTCCCATTTCATATTTGAATCTTCTCTATAATATTCTCCACAAAGTGTATTCAGCTCCCACAACCACTTGTGAGAGGTCTGTTCCCAAATAAATTCAGGAGAGGTCCACAGGGCAGAACAACGCAAAGTTGCCCATATTTTATTTTTAACACTATACATTTAACAATATGAAATTCTACACTGCATGTCACAACGCACAGTCTGCCATGGAGGGCTTACATTTTTGAAATAATCATGGTCCCATTTTGATCCCAGTAAGCAGAAATGTAATGAAAATGTCAAAAGAGGTTACTAAACGATTTAGGCACATTTTCAATTCCTGTGTTGCATTTTTAATAGTTACATTAAAAGTGAAGACTGTAGGGACTCTCTCACACACACATAGGGAAAATGAGGTGTTCTGGAGATACAGCTTTGATATAAGTAAAAGCCTTGAAGAGACAGCTATTTAATTATGCATTAATATAAATGCTGAATAAGAGATGTTCTGTAATGAAAAGAGAACCTATTACAGATTATATCCTACTCGCCCTATTAACATTTAGTTCCTGTTACTGGTTGTTGGGATCACCAAGGCTGGACAGACCAGAAGAATATAATTAAATCAGCTGGTTTCTTGGGAGATGGGAGGTTTAAAGGAAATTGATGTCTGTATAGCAAAAGTTAGCCATTGATATAAAATGGCCAGAGGTTCACAGAAAAGGATTGTGGTTTTATTGCTTGACATGTCAAAAACACTATAGGTAGAATGAACAAACACACACACACACACACACACACACACACACACACACATTACTGTCTTATAGAAAAGGAGTTTGAAACTATCAGTAATGTGGTAAAAGTTCAGTTACAAGGATGCTAGATAAAATTTCCTGGATATTGCAAAATGGCCCTAGTCAGAAGTGCAGGCAAGCTTCTTTATGAACTAAGAAATATAAAATACATTTAACAAACGGCTACATTATGCTTTGTACTCTAGAGTGCCACAGCGCAAGCTGTATTGTGTTATTTTCTACCACCATCATATTTATAAAGAAAAGTTTAAATAAAACATCAAAGCAACCTTTAAAGTTAGAAGTAACAGAAGGGCAGGACTTGGAGTGTGTATGACACAGGTGAAGACTTTGAATGTGATCGCCAGACATGTTTTCTTCATAGCTCAAGCAGGTACTTCCTTAACACAGAGATTATATCATAAAAGGGAACTCAGAAGATACTAAAGGCAATAGGTCTTTTCTTTCTTCCTTAATTTTTACAATCTTTGAAGAGACTTAAGTACCTGTAAAGGACCACATCTTGAGACCCTTTCATCCATTTCTTAGACACCAGTGGACTCCTGAATTTGGTGTGAGTATGGAAGAATAAAATAATCAAAAAAATTAGAATTTCTATAATTTGGCAAGATCATAGGAGTCAAATTTAACTCTGACTTAAGGAATAAAGGTACAAATAATTATTGTACTCCCAAGTTGGTGAGCTGACACATATGTCAGCTACAGGTGTAGAAAACCAGTTCCTACTCCAGATGCACTTGCTAAATTAGTTGGAAAGGCAAGATTTACATGGCAAATGATAAGATCAAGATGTTATGGTTCGGTATCTAAAGATGAAGTGTTACATCTAAGTCAGAGTAGATATGATTTTGTAAGAAAATTAGGTATACAAATTATGTATTCAATGTTTTCCCATCTTCTTTATAACCATTCATGGCTCAGTGGTTCTCAAACCTTTCATTTATGAACAAAACCAGAGTACCCAATGCCTGAGTCATTCCATTACTCTCTCACTATTGAAATATACTTGTCGCCTATTCCCTCCCAACTTTATTCTTCAGAGATGACAGATCCACAATTTGAAAAAAATCATTCTGAAGCATTATTTGCATTTCAGCACTTGGATTTCAACAAGATATTTCAATGACCTAATTTAAAGAGAGACTTCTAAGGGAAGGAATCTCAACACTGTGGCAGGACACCAGACAAGGCTGGGGGCAGACAGATGAAAATTTGTGTGATTACATGGATGAAGTCCAGGTTGGGGTCAAAGATGTCTGGGATCCAGTGCTACTATTTGTTCTGAGTCACAGATCCCTCATCTTAAAACACCAAGAAGTTGAAGGTGATTTTTTTCTAATACTTATCATTCAATAATTTTATTTTGTTTCCCACAACTAAAGTATCTATTCAATATCAGTCTTCCTTTCACACACACATACATACACACACACACACACACACACTTTCTCTCTCTCCCTTCTCAATTTGCCCCCCTCGTCATGTCTATCTCCAACTAAATAAGGGTTAATATATTCATTAATTAGAATATGTGAATATTCAAATAAAATAGAAACAAAGCTTCTGTCCTCATTAAGGGCTATTTTCCCAGGCTTGAATGTCAAAAGATCAAAATACAAACCAAAGACTAGAATTGTCATAATTATGGTTTATTTATTTCTGAAATTTTTGTACTAAGAAAGCTATTTTCAAAATTATTCAAATTAATGTAGGGATGATTTTACAAATAGTCCAACCTTATAAGTAGAGTGGAAAGTGGTGTGAATAGGCTTACTAAGGAGAAGCAAGCCTTTGGTATAGATCAGAGCTAAATAAGCCATATACCAAATCTGGTAAGCAAACTGATTTTAGAATAACACAGTGAAGGGTGGTGTTAGGCAGAAATATAAAGTCGGTAAAAATCTGTCCTTGGTATCTTCCTTCTTACTCACCTTTCAGTGTACTTTTCAGCCCAGGTAATCCCATTTATCCCTGCTTTAGATTGCTTTTATTTATATTGTACTTGATGGATCTTTGGACAACTCTTCATCTAACCTCATTTTCTAGGGAGATGCACAGTATAGCAACAAATCTGACTTGGAAGAGGAAACTGAGCATGAATGTCTCTGCCTCATTCTGTCTCCCTTTAAGAGTAGCACTCCCCCTAGACAGGTGGGTGTCTTCTGTTTGTCTGCTGATACAGGAAGAGCACACCTGTGTTGGACCAGGCTAACCTCTAAGAGGCACATTTGGAGACATTTTTCACTAGACCCCTATCAGCCTTCAAAGATAAGGTAGAATAATTACTGTTACTGCTAGCCAGGTAGTATTTGCATGCTTTGTAGACCCAAAATACCCCCAGATGAGTCATCCCAAGGGCTGAACGAAGGGAGTGGGGAGGGGGTAACAGTTGGGAACCAATTTGGCTATACATTCTAATCATGTTCTCCAGTCTAGTACTTACAGAAATGCAGCTAATATTTAGTTTTCCATTTACCTCACTCTTTTGTTTACTTATCTGTCACTTCTTAACTGCAGGGTGTGGCAATGTGGTAAGAGAGAGGGTGTTTGATTAAGTGTCACCTTAATCCCTAATGTGGTCAACAATCTGTCATTAGCTGGTAAATATTTTAGCTGACACCATCTAAGATACATATTTTTCTCACGATAACCTGTATTATCTTGAAAGTCCACTGAAAGTCTATAATGGTGGCGATGGTGTTTATTATTAATTAACATGAGAGATTCCATCTGTGGACCTTTACATATATCATTCTAATTCTTACAACAATCTTAGAAGGTGGAAATTGTTGTCTCTACAGATAAACAGGATCAGGTAAAAGCACTTAGATAATAATTAGCTGAGCCAGAATTTAAACCAAAATAAATACCTCAAAGTGGATCATCTTTTTGCAACATTACATTGCGATTAGGAGAGATAAACTCTATATACAAATTACAATTTAATCCAGACTTTCATACCCACCATTGAGAAATGCAAATACTAACCTGAATATAAACATACATAATAAGAATATAAATCAGGAATATCTGAAATCACCTTAACTCATATTATTTTTTCCTTCAGAGTATCACAATTTATAATTAAATATTTCCATGGTTATTTAATGTTTATTTCCCCAATGAAATATATGCTCCACATGGACAGGAATCATTTCTAGTTTCTTCACCACTGCATCCTTAGCACTCAGCTCAGAGTCTGGCTCACATTAAATAATCAATATTTGTTGAACAAACAAACAAAAAATACTCATCCATATTCTCCCTTTTAGCTACTCCACTCTTTTCCAATGAAAAAAAAATTACATACATGGACCAATTAAGCCTCCCTCCAGAATCTTTTTTGGAGAGCATAACTTAACTGCAATTGAAAATCCTAGCATAAAATCACAGAGGAACAGAGACAATTTCCAGAATTCACTTCAATATGCCCCACCTTCACAATTATTCTGAATCCTTTCTTCCAACATTCTTCAATGCTTGTCTGTACCACATGCCTTGCTATCCCAGACTACTGTGTCTTTTTAGAACACGACCCTTATGACCAGGTTTTGATGACTATTTGAACTCGTCTTCTTCTTGGAATGTTTACCTCACCATGATCAACTTGTCAAAATGCAATCTTTATTTAAGGTGCAGCATTTACATGAAGATGTCAGTTGCTCTTTCCAGTCAAAGATAATTCATCTGACCTCCTATCAAACATCCTTAAATCTATATTATAGTAATTATCATGGACTATCCGGCATTAAAATTCACTTTATACAATTCTCTCCCTAACAGAATTCAGAACTCTTTTGTTCCAGACGTTATATTCTCTCAATTACTGGTACTGTATCTTTGGCAAGGAAAACAGTCAATTAATGCCTATTAAACTGCATTCTATATCTTTATTTATAGTATGAAAATAATGACTGGCTTAAGCATCTTGGGATGCTTCAAAATGCCAGAATCATGAAATACTGTCAATAGTTGAAATGACAACTTGTTCCATCATGAGCTTATTTGTTTTGTCACTCGTTTTTTAAAATGTGTGTTCTGGCAATTATTGTTGAAAAAAAAATGTAGAATGATCCAAAAATACGTTTCAATAATAGATGCAGATCAGATGATTATTTATAAAATGGTTTCTAAACTTGTGTTATATATTAGAAATATAATTTTAAATCAATTGAATTCTGACAAAAGAATATGCATCTTGTAAGCATCATAATA
This sequence comes from Macaca nemestrina, assembly GCF_043159975.1. Taxonomy (NCBI): domain Eukaryota; kingdom Metazoa; phylum Chordata; class Mammalia; order Primates; family Cercopithecidae; genus Macaca; species Macaca nemestrina. The sequence goes on from NC_092127.1 coordinate 92,895,123, forward strand.
GATTTAACTTTTACTATACTAGCAAGCATCTTTCCAATAAATTTATTTCTTTTTTAACATCAAATAAAATAGGAAAAGATTCTGGCATTGGCAACCAGAGTGGCCTGTCACGATTGCTGAAATAGAAGATTTGCTTAAGCTTCGTAGAAATGATAGCAAAACAGGGAGGAAAATCATATGGAAAAATGGGGTCTGTGAACTCTCTGGACATTTTCTACCATGCATAGACTTTTGGGGGTAGTAAGGAATCTCATGGATCTAATTTTCACTGGTTATTTCATTCCAACATAAGTAAATTACCTGTCTATTTTTATTGTTTCCTTATGACACAACTGCTTCATTCTCACACCACTGTGTTTCTCATAACCCCCTTTCACCAATTAAGTAATAAATGGAGTCAGATTCTCCCAGTAGACAATCCTAAATTAGTTATCTTTGGAAGCTATATTAAAATTGTAACTCAAAATATAAGCACCGTTTTCAGAAGTTGCTTAATTATTATGCACACACTGGGTAAATAACACATCTTAAATAACTGGTGCCATATATTAAGTGTTGACTTAGTGCAACTTTCAAAAAACAAATTACTAAGTTGTCATACATCAAGATAGAGTTAGATTTCCTATTAGTGGAGTTACAGACTATTCTTATGCCAAACACAGAAGCTGCGTCTTCAGTCAAAGTAGACAAAGGAGTGTGCACACATATAGGTGAACTAAATATGAATTGTATCAAAAGTGACAGGTGTTTATTAGAGATTTGATATTGAATGTCAAATGACCATTTCTGAGAAATTATAAAATCATTTCAGTGTGCAAGAAAAATATTTACCTAGAGGAGGTACGTAAATTAAGAAGATAGTGTAGATTAATCTTTAAGAAAAGGTGGGATGCAACAAGTTGCTTTGGGGATGTCTATGTAATAGCTGTGGTTATTTTCCCTATTTATTTCATATACCCTTTTCCGATAGGTATCATTCTCCAAGTGTGGTTCACAGATTCTCAAGGACTTCTGAGACATGTTCAAGTGTTTGCAAGGTCAAAGCTGTTCTCATAATAATGCTAAGATGCTATGTGACATTTTCATCGTGTTGACAGTTGCACTAATGATAGAAAGCAACTGTTGACAGTTGCACTAATGATAAAAAGCAATAGAGGATAAAACTCTTTAGCTTGAATCAAGGGAATGACACTGAACTATATTAGTTTAAGCCATTGTATTCTCTACTGACGTGCTCATCGGGAAAAGAATTCCACTTTCACTTAAGGTTGTTAAAGTAGTAAAAAGTATTAAGTTTATTAAATTACTAATTATATTAAATCTACAATCTTGAGTACTATCCTCTTTTTTGAGGGAACCAAGTGTTTAGTGTACACATCACACTTTTAATGCAGTAAAGAAGTTATAAGATTGTAATAAAGGATGTGAAGTTCTCTCATTTATACTCTTGTTCTTATACAGGGGTCATAAAAATAAATTAAAGAAGTCAAAATATGATTTGGTATAACGAAGGAATGTTTTCATGGGCATTGGTTTTCAGAGGTTGAAGAAAGTGAGGTTCTCAACTCCAGAAGTATTCTAGGACAGGCTAGATCATATTTCGGAGGAGTGCTACAGACTCGCTGGCATAAAGGAAGTAACACACTGCCTGAACTTGGAATGAATAACCTTTACAGTCATTCCTGCATTGAATTTCTTAGCAACTTGCTTTCCCACAGGTCCACAAATTTGGTCACATAGTCAACTGAATAAAAGCTAAGGTTCTTAGAACTGACTGAAGCTAGCATACATATTTTGCATAATTACATCAAATATAAACAGGTGAAAAAAGAAAAGAAAGGATAAGAGAAGGGAGAAGAGAAGAGAAGAGAAAGAAAAAGAAAAGGTCATTTACTCTAAGAATCCAGGTTTGTGTTTATGTCCAATGAGGTCCAAATTACAGCTGGGCTTGAAATCCACCAAACTCACACATTTTCTCAAAGGCTACAGGGTAGAAGTCATTCAAGATGTCTTCCCTGAGCCTGAATATACAGCAAATGCAGCTGTATGCTAGAATCTAAATGCAGCTGTACCCTAGAGTCTAAAATGTGATCAGAGTAAGGAAGTTTCCATTTAAGCTGCAATGTTTCATTTTTATTGACCACTTGTTTTCTGAATGTATAACTGTAATCCAGCTAATTTTGGTCATCCTCTATGTGAAGTTTGGCCTTCGGCTTCTCCATTTCCTTCTCATATCATAACAGTGTCCCGTTCATTTGGCTTTTGCTTTTGTTTTGGGTTCCTCTCTCTTTTTGTTTGGCTTCCTCTCTCTTTTCTTCAATAGTTAATAGGATTAAGAGTAATCTTTACAGTTTATTATCTCTATTCTGCTGCAAATGGTAAACACGAGTTCTCCAATGGTCTTAGAGTTGTCTACCATCACTATTTTCATGAATCTGTTCAGCATCAGGATTTCTGAAGTTTCTGTCTCTTTATATAAATGAAAACATCCCCATTTTGCAACATATAGTAATTTAACATTCTGCCAACTTCCAGTGAAATGCCTTTCAGGGAGTCTTCCTCAGAAAGGAACAACCCATATTGAGAAACCTGGCCGCGTGTACCTCAGGGACTCACTCCTGAGTGACCTGACATGCATTACACATGGCTGATTTGGCTCATATTTCCATATTTCCCCGAGATCTCTTACAAGCAAACCAAATTCACCTTACAAAAAATGAACCTATGCCCTCTCCTCTGCCTCCACCCCTCCCCAAATCTGCTCCAGCTCCAGTGCTTCTGATCTCAAACACTGGAGCCAAAAAGTCAAAGCCAAAAAGGAGAGAAACGTCTTTGACATGCTGTCTTCCTCATTCCCGCATTCAATCACCTAGGTCCTGACAAATTCAATTCCTAAACGTCTCCCAAAGTTGTTGTCCTATCCTACTCATCGTTTCCTGTGTAAGTCATAGCAACAGATTTCCAACTGATCTTCCCAGGAAGAAAATCTTTTCCTGCCCTTCAATACTCTCTCCATATCTCAGCCAATAGAATACTATCTTTTTCATAGTCTGTATGACGAAATGGGAAGCACTTCTGCATACTGACACATAATGGTTGTCTCAAGGAAAAGCACCTGTGCAATTGTGTATGTTGCAAACTAAACTGGCCACCCTTTCATGGAATACCATTTTTGTTGGAAATAACTGATCAACTGTGGCTATTTAGACTTGGATATCTGACAGAAATATTCTTGAAAGTAAGTCTGTCACTTTAAGGAAAACAAAAAACAGTACTTTTTGCCAATGATAAACTTTGAAATTTTGAGTAAAAATTATAATTTTAGAACAATTGTATCAGCCTGTGTGAACTTCACAGCTTTGGTGTGGTACTAACAAATATGATTCATTATTGTTAATACTGTTGTTATCACATAATGGAATACTACCCAAATATTAGCAAGATTTGCATAACCCAGATAAACAATCTTTTCTAAATGTCCAATACATAATATACCTAATCTATTCAAAGTGAAGATAAACCAATGCATTTTACAAAACAAAATATGACAAATTATTTATTTCATGTGGTTGCAGATATCACATTGTAACTTAGATTTAAGACACTACCCTGTGTTGAGTTTGGTATGGTATTAAAGAAGACCACCTTCAAGTAATATGAAACATCTATACACATACTTTCCTTTTCAACTACATATATATAAGAGACTTGATTTCTTTATATGGTTTGAGCAAAAAACAAAACATTTCACAACAAACTGAATGCAGAAGCAGCTATGAGAATCCAGATGTCCTCCATTAAATTAGACATGAAAGAGGTTTGGATAATGGTAAAGTAATGCCACTCTTAATGTTAATTGTTTTTTTGTTTTGGAAAATAAGATTTTATTTTTTAAAAGTTATTTATTATAACATATTACAAAATTATGTTATATTTAAATGAAATAATATATAAACAATTTAAAACTTCTCAGCTTTCATGTCTAATATGGTAAATTTTAGCAAGTAAAATCCACACAAAAAACAGCACTTTGGTGTCCTCAATAATTCTTAAGTATGCAAAGAACTTGTAGTACAATAAAAAGTTTCAAAACAATTGTCTTATGTATAATATATGATGCAGTGCTGAATAAACACTTGCTACCTATTAATTTATTGTTATATCATCAGTTTAATCTTCTTTGTGATTTAATTCCAAATAGTAGTTTCATTATTTAAAAATTGGTTTTTATAAATTTTATTTTTCAGATAAAATTAGTTGAAAAATAAACTATTTTTCTAAAAACCTTTTCTAAATTTTATTTTCTAATCTCAAAGATACACATCTTTAACCCACGAATTCTACCTCTAGGAATTTACCTTAAAACAATAATTGAACAACTATGTGTGAAAGATATGTTTGGGAATATCTTCATTGTACTGTTTTTATGGTAACAAAAATGTGGAAATAAATATTGATCTATAATGAGTTATTTAAATATGGGATAGTGCATCCATATGAGGGCCTATTAAGAGTCACTAAAACAATAATATAGTTGTACGTATATTGAAACAAGTACGTATTTATGACATATAAACTGGAAAGCATTGATAGGTAAACTATAAAGATAGACACGTATAAAGATATAACTGAACTCAAAAAGAAGAGAAATATTTTCATGTTCCCAAACAAATGCCGAATATGGAGCAAGCCTGAAGCTGTGGGCTGACTGGGTTTTGGTTCATGTTGAGATCAAGGGAATAAAAGTGCCCCATGCTCCATAGGATGATCAAAGCAAGGCTTCGTGCTTGAACCCAGGATCTGAGTGAGGGTCTTCCATTTATAAAAGGATTATGGAAGTGAAAAAGAGAAAACCATCTTCCAACAGCCGCCTGGGGTTTCAGGTTCATTGAAGCTGCACATAGAGAGAGGCAGGAAGACAGAAACAATAAACTTGAGAGAAGAATTGAGCTAATTCTTTTACTAGGTGACTGCATTTTCTGATAATCATCTCTGAATAGAAATATAAAAACTGATTCTTCACGGGAAATCCTTAAAGGTGGAAGTGGAGGTAACTACAAAGCTGACAGACAGGACTGAATCTACAGAGAATACAAGAATGAAAGATGGGGGAGATGGGGAAGGAGAAGGACAGAAGAAATAGAGATAGAAGAGAGAAATAAATAAAGCTTCCTCATCAGAATTAGTAAATAAATGAAAATAAATTTTTAAAAAATGAGGAAAACACATGCTAAGAAACACAGTCAATAATGACAATAATTGAAAGATAAATTGACAAAAGATAAAAATTCTTTAAAAATCAGAAACAGGACTATAAAATGTACATACTTGGGATTCTAAAAGAAATAAATGTTTTATAATCTGAATTTAAGTGTATAAATATTTTAACTAACCTGTGGCACAATCTTGGCTCACCGCAACCTCCACTTCCTGGGTTCAAGTGATTCTCCTGTCTCAGCCTCCACAGTAGCTGGGATTACAGGCTACTGGGTGCCACCACGCCCAGCTAATTTTGTATTTTTAGTAGAGACAGGGTTTCTCCATGTTGGTCAGGCTGGTCTCAAACTCCCGACCTCAGGTGATATGCCCATCTCGGCCTCCCAAAGTGCTGGAATTACAGGCATGAGCCACCGCACCCAGATGCCAAGAAGTTTGGTATGTGTATAGATATAAATGAATGACCTACAGCATTTTTTGTTAAATATACACACAACAGCAACAATAACAACTACACTGAAACAAGCTAAATTTTCCTAGGAGAACAGTTAAACAAATGGTGGCATATTTCTACAATGGTACATAATTGTAGCGAAATTAAATGCAATAGATATCAGAAGTACAAGAGCAGACTAAAATTCAAAAACAGAATAAAAAGCTAAAAGCCCAATGCATAATAATACCTACAATATCACAGTACTTATGTAAAACTTTAAAATACGTAAAACAATAACTACATGTGGATATGTACCTATGTAGTAAACATGACAAAAACAATAGCCATCATCTTGAGAATTATGATTAACACTGGAAAAAAGAGACTAGAAATAGGAAACAGTACACAAAAGCTTTAATTATTTGTTTCATTATTTTAAAAATATGAAATACTATAGCAAAATGTTACCACTTTTGCTTCAAACATATTTTTCTGTACATGTAACATATTTCATCATAAAATGTTAGTAATTATGTGTAAAATAATTACATTTTAGGATAATTCATTAGATAAGTGTTGTTTATCTTCATTTGCTATCATTTCTATGAGGGATATATATTAATTGACTAATAAAAACAGGAAAAATCAATATAATTCTTTAAACATATTACATAATATTCTGAAGCATATTGAAGTTGTTAACAATCTGACATATATGGAGAAACAATAAAGATAAATATTTAATGTAATAGTTAAAGAATGTCTTTCACATTTAAATTTATTTTAATGATTATTTCTTAGATGAAATTATGTAAGTAGGATTTTACCAATTTTGCCCAACTGGCAAATATTTATCAACAATATTGTTACTGTTGAAAGGGAAACTTTTAAGGCTGACGAGTAAAATCTTATCAAATACATATTTTTTCTTTTTTTGACAGGATCTTGCTTTGTCACCCAGGCTGAAGTGCAGTGGCACCATCATAGCTCACCACTGCCTCAAACTCCTGGACTCAAGCGATCCTTCCGCCTTTGTCTCCTGATTAGTTGAGAGCACAAGCGTGTGCTACCATACCTGGCTAATTTCTTTTTTGTGTGTGTGGAGATGGAGTGTCATTATCTTCTACAGGCTGGTCTCAAACTCCTGACCTTAACTGATCCTCTCACCTAAGCCTTCCAAAGTGCTGGGGTTAGGGATGTGAGCTACTGTGCCCAGTCTGATACTTATAATTTTAAAAATATATACATATATAACATCTTTCAATTTAAAGACTTAAAACTATATTCTTAAAATTTTCTCAAAGTGAATAGTAGGAATAGCATAACTTATGATGGGTTTTGGACACCTTTTTTTTTTTAGATATATTTGCTTAATGCTACACTTCACTAAAACATGCAAAGTCCATTTAGGAGGAATAACTTTACTCATCAATTGAAAACATTAACTAATGATTAAGGTGTCAATGGAAAGATTGCTTTGGGACTAGTAATATAAGCAGAAGTGTAATTTCTTAAATTTACAATCAGTTTTGCTGCTTCAAAGATAAATATATTGCTATGACATATACATTTTATTTACTTAAGAACTTTATGTATGTTTAGAAAATCTTATTTTCTTTAATTATACTAAGCAGTCCAGTCATAGAGATTTGTAGACTAGCTTTGAAGGCCTAACCAAAGTAAACAAAATGAAAACAATGATGTCTAATATATCTACTTACATCCTATCCAAACTCTGAAAAACTGCTTTGAAAAAGTAATTAAAAGGATACATTATAGGGAGCTTAAACTAATTTAATGAGTCCACACAGTACTATTTGGTAAAACAGTATGCTGTATTAGAAAAAGTAATACAAGTAATATCATTCACTATCTGAATTAATTCATCAACATTGTGTTTAGACTTGTTATTGTCTAGAAAATGCTGTTCCTATCAAAAGAAAAAAAGAAAAAAAAAAGAAACTGCGATGCTGACTTAGATTAGGTTTCCTGAAAACAGACTCTGAAATGGGGACTTTTGTGCAGAAGGTGCTGTTCAAAGGTTGACCTTTATGAAGCCAGAGGGGCAAGACTGAGCAGAGGGAAAAGCTTATCTACAAACTGATTGCAGGAGAGATTTGATTGCAGGGAGATCTGGTGCTGGAATAGCCCTTTAGAACTTCCATTCATTTCCAAATTGAAATGAATGGTGGAGCCTTTACATCCTTGCAGCAGCTCGTGACTGACATGAGTTCTCCTCCAGGAAGGACATGGACATGTGAGGCAGTTTCCTGATACTGAGGGCAATCCTCAATGAGAGACAGAGCTGAGAGCTCACAGCAGCCTATGTTGTTAACAGCTGGACATGGCTAGAGTAGCCCGGATAAGAGAATGGAGGTTGAGCACCATGGTATCCATTAGGGGTATCCACAAAGCAACGTCTGTATTGATTTACTGATTTCTAATATACATATGCTTACTTCTATATATACTGGAGATGTACAAATTAAACTAATGTTCTTCACGCAGTATTTCTAAAGGATCAAAATCAGTATAGACAATAGCCAGCAGGAAAGATGAGAGCTAAATTACAAAATATGGAATTTTTACTGCAACTGAAAATTAAATTTAAAGGTAAGAAGCAAACTGAAACAATATAGCTTCTTGTCATCTGAAAGGAAAAGAATTTGCTTTCAGGGAAAATAAACATTTTCTTGTTTAAAACATAGATATAATTTATCACATGAAAAAGATACTGAATAACAATGTCTTTATATCTGCAGAAAATGCAGAAAGTGCTATCCTTCAGCTATTGCTTATATTGGTAAAATTGGAAAGCTGATGAGAATCCATTGCTACAAATCACTGCTAAGGAGAAGTAAGCCCACGTGTATTGTTTTCTAATGCTCTAACTTGAACCTACCTACAGAAATGAACTGGTACCATGTTTTTTTAGGTGGATATTTATGAGAAACACTTGCCTCAACCATATTTTGCCTGGAGCTAAATAAAATAGTCATTTCAAGATTGAGCTCTCAGACAAGTGCCCGGCACATACATATTCTTTGTTGATGATGGAAAATCTACCAGATGGTCTGGCAGCAAGGTTACAGTCTGTTATGGAAATTAAGGAGTTGAATTATATTTTTGCCCACTTGGAGGATCATCCCCTGTCCACATGGAGGTGAACAGTAGGGAACCTACGGGTAGAACCAATTTTTAAAAAGAGCTTTTAATTTCCATCAGCTGAAGACTTTTCTCTGTTTTATGTTAAAAGCCATATCAGCTAGACTGGTATCAGCTAGACTGGTATTAAGTCGGCCCAGGAGGCCAACTTAAGAAGAATTTTGAGGCAGTTTCAGAATTCTGTGGCAAAAAAAAAAAAAAGTCAGGACGTATTAGGGAAATGTACCATGAACAAGAGAACAGGCATGCTATTTATCTACGTACCAAGATTTACTCCCACAGAGATCTGCACCATACAGTTGGGAAGACTCCGGCTTAGATCATTTTTGGAAGAGGTAAATCTCAATTGGCTTCTCTAGAATGTATGATTGTGAGTTTCACTGCCTTGGTTTGAGCCCATGAGCTACAAAAGGTACTCCTGAAAGACCCTTGATTAAATTATTTACCCTGGCTCATGTACAGTTATGCTATGCCAAATGCAAATTTAGTTTTAGCCTAGCTGCTCCAGAGCTGATAGTCTCTGGGAGTTACATCCAACTTGCTTGGCTGCTTAAGAAACATTCTGACTTCTGATAGTGCAACGATGTCATTTATAAAGAAGGAAATGTCTGATTTTTCTTATTTCTAATGGCAAGAGGCTAGGGTATCTAGCTCCCATCAAATTGTTTTAAAATGTTAAATGAGTATATTCAGGTACATGTGGATATGTACAGGGGTGGAATACATCCCCATTTTCTCCCATTTACTATGATAATTTGATCTCAGCAAGGTCTTTTTAATCTACCCTCTCCCCTGTTTAAAATGGTAGCTTCCCATCACTACTACTCTAACATTACATATTGAGCTTCCCCACCTCATATTTCCAAATAATACTAATTATAATCTTTAATACAATGTGTAATTCACACATATATTTTATCCATTGGCTTTTCTTTCCACATGAGAATGTTTGTTCCTTAAGGGCAGAGATTTTCATCTGTTTTAATTTCTTCTACATACCAGAGTCTAGAATGGTGACACTATACAGAGTGAAAACTCAATAAATAAGTAGATGTTGAATAAGTTAATAAACACACCCACCGATAGATGTTGTCTACCCATTCTGAGTCTATAATTATACTGGTTTATATTGATTTAAAGAATAAATAAGATTTTCATTTATGTGAGAATCATGTGACTTGGCCCAGACATTTATTCTTACAATGGGAAGAGGGCAATGACAGATCAAAACAAACTAGTCTTAAAGTGCATGGTTGTTCTTAACTGCTTTTTCTAAGATGAAATAGTATATTTGAGGAGTTCATGCATTCTATAGTTTACTGCAGCTATACCTCCCTTAAGTTCAATCCTGACAAATATTGCTGTTTTCTTTAAAAACCTTCAAAGACTATCAAAATTCATACTCCTTGGTTGGTCTGAAATTCATTGATGTCTCCCTCCCTGACATTTGCTTCTAGCGAAACGTTACAACCTCATTTCTACTGCCACTACATTTTACACTACATTCTATTAATACTAATTCTCTTCTATATTCCAGTTCAAATGAACTATACTAAAATAAAAATCTCTGATAACCAAATACTATTGAAGCTTTAACTGGAACTTAGTAATGATGTTGAGTTAGCCTCATCCTTTCAGATTCTGAAATTTTCAATGTGAGCTGGTTTGTTTGAGAAAACAGAACTGGAGAAAATGGTCATATTAGTTATTTTGAGTTAAGCTTAATTGAGTCCACAGTTACTGGTACTGCATGTTACAACTGTATAACACCTGAAAAATCCTGTTAAAAAAAGAAAAAATGCATAAGGTTCCTTGGTCAGATCACTTAATAAAATTCTGAAATACTTTTATTACAAAGAAGAATTTGACAACTGGTAAAAATGTATTTGTTTATGTTGGTCTCCCAACTCACTTCCTGAACAACAGATTGTAAGATCTATGAGTAGAGAACCACGATCTGTTTTCTTCACTATTAAATACCCAAAACCCAGCATAGTGTCTTGATGTAGATATCTATTAAATCATTGTAACTATAGAATTAAGGTGGAAACTTTAGTTTACAAGGCAATTTCCAGTCATTTATTGTGTACTTTCCATGGGTTTTAATGAAAATATTTGAGTGTGTCCACCAGTTTATTAAAGCTGGTAATTGGCTGCCTTCAGAGCTCACAGCATGGTGCAAGCGAAAAGCATGAGTGGAGGCAAACCATATATTGGAGACCATGGTTTTTAATTTTCAACTGCTCTCATATAGAATCATGGAGAACCTATAAAGGTAACAAATACGTGAATTCATTTTTAGAGGTTGTCATTGTGGCTGATTTTTCTTTTTCCTTTTCATCAAATAGAAAAGAGTAAAGGAAAGAGGTCAGGCATATTAAAGTCAGCAAGATATTAGAGTAGGTACGGGTCTTAATGGCAAATTCTGTTCCAGTCCTGGCATGTTTAGAGTGTGAAAGAGCATTAAGAATGTCCCTTTTGCACGGACATTCTTATTGTCATTAAAAGTAACATGTGAAAATGCCAATTTATAGCTATTAGGTAAAAGTACTATACTTATAAAACGAAAATTAAGCTACCTACAATAGTAATAGAAAAATATATTTTTTAAAAGGTCAAACTACACAAATAAAGTATTTAAAAGCAACTAGCAAAGCAAAATCTGAGAAAGTAGTGATAATAATTATAACTTAGTGCTTACTATGTACTAGAGAATGTTCTAAACACTTCACATATATAAACAAATCCTACAACATCCTTGTAAGGTAGATTCTGGGATTATATTCATTCAGCTAAAAAAAAAAAAAAAAAAAAACCTGAGACCTATGGAGGTCAAATAATTTGTCCAAGGTTTTAGAGCCAATATGTGCCGTAGCCTGAACTTTAACCCAGGCAGCATGGCATATGGCCTGTATTTTAACCACTGTAAACCACAGTCTTCCAAACTGGCAGTCTTCGTTAAACAAGATAGAAGACTGATGTCCCTGTCTGCAATGATCCATGTCCACTTTCCTATCATTATCTCTTTCCAACTCTATGCCTACAGTAAACACAGAGATTAATTGATGTGGTATTTGTTAGTGTGGCCCAGAGTCCACCTACTTCGGAATCCCCTGAAGAATGCAGATTCCTGAGTATCATCCCACGCCTAACTAAGCAGAATATATGGGGTGGATCCCTGAAATCTATGTTTAAAATTAATCACTTCTATTTCTATAGACGTCAAAACTAGGAAGTCTAAGTATCAATGGATACATACACATTTGTTTATTTAGTCCAATAAATATTAATTATCTATTATATACATTCATATCAGATACACCAAAAGGAAAATCTGTGGGATGACCAAAACAGAGCTCCAGAAAGTGGTAACATCTGGTAGAGAGAAAGCATTATACCACAGGGATGAATACAGAGGGCCTCTGATGTCATGTTCTGCTCTTAAGCTGGGCATGGATAAACAGGTATTCATTTTGTTTTTACTAAATTCATTTTGTTTTTACTAAAACCATTTACAGTTAAAAGTATGTGATTCAATAAACATCCAAGTAACTTTCACACAGACTAAAGTTTGAGAGCTTCTGTCTGGGTGAATGCAGGGAAGATACTATTAGGGAAAAAGCATATGTGGCATGCCCTAATTGTCTCTGTTTAGACAATTAGCAGATTCATTTGGCAAATAGACATGTTCATGTAGGCAACTTCAATCTGAAAACATTCCCTTTTGTCCTAAATGCATATCACTGAATAATGATGTGATAGTTTAGTTATACATTCATTCAAAAATATTAATAAAATGATACTATGTTCCAGGCACTGTCCTGGCCAATGAGAACAATGCTAGCAAGACTGGCAAGTCCTTGAAATTAACTTTTAAATCATATTTTATATAGTATGATTGTATAGTATATAGCAAATGAGTTACTTTTATAAAACATGAAAGATTTTAAGGTCCAAATGATTGAATAGATGCTATATTTTATGTGCAGACATTATTCTATACATTGTAATAAAATTAGCTTATCTCCTGAAGTTATTACATTTGTTATGTAATTTTATTTTATTTTCACAGTACTGTTTCTCCCATGATACCCAACAAGTGATGTTTTCAGAAGTCACTTCAACTCTCTTTGAAGTGAAGGCTTATCTCAAGTGAAATACTGCTGTTGCTTCACAGTAGCATCCTAACATAGGACTGAAAACAAGAAGACCTTCATTTCAAACAAACACACAATACATTCATTAAAATGGCTGATATGCTATGTATAATATCCTCTTATGGCAACATTTGTCTTAATGGTGCCAAATACAAACAACTAGAAGAAATAGCAATAATCTGCAAGGCCTAGAGCAAGTAGATTTGGAATTTATCATGTCAAAGCATTTAAAGTCTTAACTAAACTTTGTATTAAAAAAGGCTAAGTAGTATCTCTATAAAGAATCAAAACCTCCATAAAACATGTGGCAAAGTATCTAAAAAAGCAAAAAGAAAATAAAAGCAAAGGTAAAGGAGTATAAAATATCCCCACTCCCATAAAAATTTACGAATATTGCATCACTTTAGAAGAAACATTACTAATACAGTCAATAGATAGATAATAGAGATAGAGATCTATCTACCTGTATATAATGTGCTAATCACTTTCACGTATATCAATTTATGTAATCCTAATTATAGAAACCTATTAAGGTAACTCAAGTATAAACTTCTAGAGCATTGAATAGGAAACATGTCCCTTCACTGATTTATCATGAATCAAGAATATTTCTTACAAATCAACTTGGGTAACGATTGCACTAAAATTTCAGAATTCAAAAAAAGAATATTTCTTGCAAATCATATGCCAAGCACGTAGGGCTACAGAAGTATTTTTCATATAATTTGTAGACCTTCTATATTATTTGGCATTAGATTCTGCACACTTTCATGTGTTGGTAAATGATAAATTTCACATGTATAATATAGAATTCCAACTTGGCATTTTCTACATACTGACAGCAAACACAGTTGCTCACAAAATTTGATAGACTCTAGAAGCAGTGCACAATATCTGTGAAGTCATTTTGTGGGTAGAGCTAAAAATAGTAAATGTTGTTGAAGATGCTTAAATGACTTTCTTAAAAAGTTGTTTTCAAACTATTAATTTTATTTAAAACAATAAAGGCATATATAGGTACATGTTGATATGTAATGATTTATTCATTAATTTTTCTAGAAAGTTCTGGGACAATTAAACAATGGAAAAGATATAATTGTCACTGATGCTTGAAATTAAAGGAACTCATTTTCGATGAGATAATAAAGTTGATTTATCAAATATTTAAGAATATTGCATCATTTTAGAAGAAACATTACTAATATAGCCAATAGATAGATAATATAGAAATAGAGATGTATCTACCTGTATATAATGTGCTAGTCACTTTCATATACATCAACTCATGTAATCCTTGCAATAATTCTGTGTCATTATTATTATATTCATTTTATATACAAAGAAACTAAGGCCAAGAACAGGAAGTTTACACAATTAGCTAATGAAGTTTCTTCTAGATGCAGACACAAGATTTTGTTTTGGAAGTAGCTACATCTAGAGAGAAGACACTCAGAAAAATCTAATACATAAATTATTGAAAGAGATAATTAGTTCTTCCCATAAAAATGATTTTATTAATTATCATGATAAGTGTCAAATTACCAAACTCATTATATGACATATCATGGGAGAGTGATGTTACAGAGTATGGATTTATATAATGCCGAGCAAATTATTCCAGCAGAATCTCCACTTTGCCTTTTGACCCTAGTTATCTAGAACTCTGGGATGAGAAAAGGGTTCTGCCAGATCAAAAGCAGGATAAAAAGAGAAAGCAATATTCTCTACAGATATCCTTTTATACAACATGCATTAAAATCTGTAAGACTAGAGCAGGTATCACACTGAGGACAACAAAACAATTTTAAGATAAACCATTATAAAGGGACTTCATTTCCTAAACACTTCTTTTCCAAAGGGAGTCATTGGCCAATTCAGTACAGAAATATCTCAAGCCTATTTGTGAAAAATAAACCCTCAAGAGTCACCTACCCATTTATTACTATCATTCTCTTGATTAGATGATATGCCTTAATAATCCTCTCTCACAATAAAAAATTTCAGATTTTATATAGTATAAACATTTCATATAGATTAAAATTATGATAGCTATTAAGTCTTTCAAAAGCATTATGCAAATTCTCTTTCAACTATAACAGTATTTCACACAGCCAGGAGCAATGAAAGATGGGACTGTTTTAAGGAAAGAACACAAGATTATTATTATTATTTTACCGACAGATAAAAGTACACTGTGAATGTCATTCCATTTTGTAGTGAAGGTTAACAGTATACTAGCTGGTGAGCATTCTATTGGGCCATTCACTTGGCATTATTGAGAACTAAAAACATTCATGAGTGTCAACTAATACAAATTAATTATCTAAGTAAGTCTAACATTGTAAAAGCACACAAATGATTCTTTTTTTCTCAACCACTATTTGTTTGTGACTTTTAATGTAAGAAGACACTGTGGTGTCTTTATATTTTTATATTTTTCAGCTGAAATAACCAGATGTTCAGATAAATATGTTTTATTATTTTTAGGACAATGTAATGTGCTTTTCTTCCATTGGAAATGTTATTGTGATATTACTATTTCTTAATATTTAGCTGTAGGACCACTTATATAAAAAATGATTTGTAATAAGAATTCTGAGTACACTTTTTTTAAGGTGCTATTGAAATATAAAATGCTTTCTACATAGCAACACCTCTTTATATTTTTTTTCCTTTCTTGTATACCCTCCAAACTCTGACTCCCTTCTTTATTCCTGGTTAAGTTTACATTTACGAATATGTGTGCTTATCTTGGAGTAGGTCATCTAGTTTTTATATTCTTTTAAACTAGTTGCAACAAAGTCATTGTTTCTTTGTGAGGTCCTCCATTCTAAGGAAGATTCTGTGCACATAACAGTTCTTTTCTTAGGGTAAAACCTAATCAAAATATTGGCTATACTTTGCTATTAAAAAGTTTCCTCCTAGAAATGGGGATCTTGAGTTTCCTCCTAAATCTTTCAAAGCTCTAGAAATAAATATATTTTAGTTTATAAAAAGAGTAATGTTCATTCACTCAGGAATATGTAAACAATTATCAATAAAAAGAGAATTTAAATATTTTTCTACAATGGTGTGCTGGTGAGTGTAGAATGGTAAGAAATGCCTTCTTTGCTGAGTATCTTGAGACCAGGACCTAGTCTGTGTTTAAGAACTTGTTTTGACAGAAGCTATCATTTTTAGAACCTTTCCCGGATCCCATCAAAAGACATCTATGTCCTGTAGTTTAAGATAGGTCCTGAGGAAGTGTTTCATTTGCCTACAATTAGCAGACAACACTGTCTCAGCTGGTATAAGCAATACAGAATATTTTATTTCTAAAATATTCCAGAAGTTTCCTCACGTTTCCATTTACTCCTCTTAGAAAAGTTGTGGCTTACAGCAGGGGTCCTCAAACCCGTGGCCGCGGACGAGTATCAGTCCAGTCTGTGGCCTGTTAGAAACCCGGCAGCACCGCAGGAGGTGAGCGGCTAGTGAGCCACCATTACCTCCTGAGCTCCGCCTCCTGTCAGATCCGCGGGACATTAGATTCTCACAGAGGCAGGAATGCTATTGTGAACTGTACATGCGAGGGATCTAGGTTGAATGCTCCTTATGAGAATGATGATCTGAGGTGGGACAGTTTCATCCCAAAGCCATCCCTGGTAACTAACTGCCCCCTACCCCACCACAGGCCCTCCCATATCCTCACCCACATCCATGGAAAATTGTGTTTTACTAAACCAATCCCTGGTACCAAAAAGTTTGGGGAGCGCTGGCTTAGAGGTAGAAATTGACACCATCAGAGGACTCAACAATGTCTTCAAGAACAGATTTTCTTCCATATCTCTATTCTATGGCCCTTAGTCTCAGCCTCATTTCAAGCCTGTTTCCCCTCTGGGTGGCAACATGGCTACTGCAGTTGGAGATCCAAACATTCTATGGTAGAAGAAAGATTGCTAATTGTTAATATCTTTATCCTGCTTTACCAGCGATTGAAATTTTACCAAGGACAAACCCCAAGAGACTTTTCCTCATATCCCGTAGATCATACTGGGTCACCGAGCCACACTGAAGCCAATCTGTCAGAAGGGGAATGAGACCACCATGGCTGGCTACAAGTCATCAGGTTATCTTAGTCACTCAGGCAAGATTTTGAGATTGGAACAAAATCAGGACTCTCCCAGCATGGTGGAGGTAAATGTTACTGAGTAGGCTATTAAAGGTCAATTCATTTACCCAAGAGATATTCATGTCCTTCCTTTCACACACATGTCTAAAATCTGGTTTGGATGGGGAAAAGTAAAGAACAAAAGAGAGGGGGAAAGACTCATAAGGTCCCACAAGATGGCAAGCTAGTAAGAAGGCACAGACTATCTTCTAGAGACTTTTTTTTTTTAATGCTGTTTGTACTTTGGCATACCCTGGGAAATGATTAATTGGCAATTTGATTCATTTTGGTACCATAGAAGAAATAATTTACCATTAACTCCCTGGTGCTCTGAAGGAGTTAATTGTCATCACATGGATGAACACTTTATTCCCAGAGAGCATCTTACTCACTCTGCCTGTTCATGGAAAGAGACTCAATTCAAGGAAATATGGAACTATTTGGAAAGAACATTACACTGAATTAAACACTCTCTGTGCTCACCCATGTGATGCTGATTAGCTTATTGTATTCTTTTTGTCTGTTTGCCAAGAAACACAAGAAAAAGTAATATGCACTACCAATTTAAATATATAGGTAGACAATAAAATTTATTAAGCACCTACTGTTTGCAGAGAACTATCCATGGAATGCCGATAGTCCCAAGAGAGCTAGACAATATTAATGCAGAGACAAGACAGATAGAAGCCCATAAAACTCTGGCTTTTTCAGTCTGTCTGCAAAATTAAGGCAGCAAAACCTTATATGCACATATTTCACTGCAAAACTGGTAGATGGCATGCAGTAAAGAGAGAATCAAATAATTAATTTGTCATCAGTTGTAAACTTTACTCAGTAAAATCTTAAAGGCGTTTTTGTTTTCTTTTTTCTTTTTTTCTTTTTTGAGACGGAGCCTCGCTCTGTCACACAGGCTGGAGTGCAGTGGTGCATCTCAGCTCACTGCAACCTCTGCCTCCCGGGTTCAAGCAATTCTCCTGCCTCAGTCTCCCAAGTAGCTGGGACTACAGGCATGCACCACCATGGCCAACTAATTTTTGTATTCTTAGTAGAGACAGGGTTTCACCATGTTTGCCAGGCTGGTCTTGATCTCCTGACCTCGTGATCCGCCCGCCTCAGCCTCCCAAAGTGCTGGGATTACAGGCGTGAGCCCCTGCACCCGGCCAGTGTTTTTCTTTTTAACACTTCTAGCGTCCTGGCTCACCTTGCCCCAGTTTATTCCTCTCAAAGCTAGCTACATTCCTTTTTTTTTTTTTTTAACTCAGAGATGATACTCATTATTTGGCTATATAGTATTACATGCTTATTTCATATTCTTTCATATATTAACATCTTAAATGTTAAGATTTAACAATATTTCATTTTTTATTTTTAAAAGAAGGGTAATAAGAAAATGGATGGTAAAGAATGTTGGTATAACCAAAATTTTATACATTAATAATACCATTTTATTTTAGATAAATGCATCAGATACTGTATTGTTGAAAAACATTCAATAGTATTTTAAATAGAATACTATCAATTTTACTCACAATTTTAGGGGAAATAATCAAATATTATTTTACATATTTCCCATTCCTTGGATGAGAAATTGTATTTTCTTAACATAGTACACAAAATAATAGTTTATGAGGACATATGATCAAGTCAACCATCTTTGATTCAAACATTAGTATTATTCTGGCAACAAGAGGTGACAACTTCAGTGTAATGGAAAATTTTGTTTGTTTTTCAGGCTAAATTAACATAAAAAAGCTAGTTTAATATAACATTCCCCGACGTTGTATGATTGCTGAATGCTCTACGATGTGCCATTGCTTGGTGCCATTAGACATTCCTGGGGATTGGCACAGGACCCATTTGCATTCCACAGAGTAAAGTGCTGAGAAAGAATTTATGGAGATTGAAATGTGAGCTAAATTGAGAGCATAATTCCAAGCAGATGATTTCAGTTAATTAAAACTGGTACTACAGGTTCCATATAAATGGGTGCTGGTAATTTCCAGAATATATGAGGACATCTACTGAACTATTCATTTTATCACAGTCTAATAAGCTGTGATAAAATGCTTTAACTACCTTGAGGATTTATGAAACCAACTGTGTTTATCAGACTGATACTCAGTCAACTCTGACATATTAAAAGAGGGCCCAATTTGGCTTATCAGTGCCCTTACTTCCCTTTATCCTCCTTTCTACTCACTCTAAACTCATTATATCCTCCATTAAAGGAATAGCAGGGAATAACTCAATCGCTCTGAATATTTTTGATGAAACTTGCTTTGAGTGAGTTTGAGCCAGGCAAACGTTAAGGCTGAGACTAAGCTGAAGAATATGTCTATGTTTCATTTCTGGACATATATGAAGAAACTAACCATTAGTTTCCCATACTTAATGGATAATGAGAACACCACCAATCAACTTGCTAAGCATTTGTTCACATTCTTCCCTTTTTTACCTGGTTGCCTATATGAAGAGATAACATCACTTCCAACAACTGGACAACTTCTGGACAATAACTAAATCCTTCCAAACTGAGAGGATTTTTTTCATGTTCTAATATGAAGTTTAGTAGAGTTAACTGAGTGTTTAGTCACGTAAACTCTAGTAATATGAATATAATATCTTTGGTGATGGGTAGTCTCTTCCTCTATCCCTGTTACTAAATCGGATCATAAAGTATCCCCAATGATATCACTGATACTTAACTTTGGTAGTAAAACCCCTACCAGTTGGTGCCAAATAACCTCTAGGACCTAAAGAATTTGGGTTACAGAATTGGCCCCTCAAAGCTCCAATGCTCCACTAATGCAGGCAATAATGAGTCCTCACATTATTTTGACTATATAGTTTACATATTTTAGCCTGATTTTATTTGAGAAGATCCAAAACTGCTTTTTGAGGAAAGATTGGCCTGTCATGGAAGCCTCCTTACGCTCCAATTCCACACAGAAATCCAGTAACTAGCATTCAGGTTGCTTCTCAATTTTAATAAGATAATACTAGACTTTCCAGTAATTTATGTGGTAGCCACATAGACTCTTTATTTTCCAAAATCTTACTAGGAAGTGCCTCTGTATGGATTGTATACAACTTAGCCATAAAGCAAGCACTTAAAAAAGTGTAGTATAAAATTTTAATTATGATAATAATAAATAAAATGCTATATGGTAACTATTGCTTAGCAAAAACTAAGCACTATATGTATAATATAAATGTATAAAATCATATTTAATTCTAATAATAATAATATTATAAAGGATAATAGTAATAAATAGCATTTATCAAACTCTTACAGACCAGAGTTGTTTTTAAAAATATTAACTTATGTAATTTTTAATAAATTAACATTCAGTATTAAGTTGGCATCCTTCATCTTGTAAAATGAGGAAACTGAAGCTTAGAAAGGTTGTGGTCATTGCACTGGACCACATTCACTGTCAACAGTAAAAGTTAGTACATGCAATATCCATACTCCTAAAGCAATTGTCTAATTATTGGAAACCCCATTCATACCTCTACATGCAATAGTCAAAGTGGTGATATCAATAGCCCATCTCCCATCATGTCTCAGCCTTGGTATCAAAGCAGGACATTCCAGTGTCTGGACATCTTTGTCCTTACTGAATGTGAACCTTCCTGGGCACAAGGATAGAAAACACTAAAGAAACATGACAAGACTACAAGTTAATTTAGTGATTTGTTTAGTGAGGAGGCCAGGAAGGCATATCAGTCTCTCTCTAAAGAAGCAGAAGATTCTTGGCAACAGTCCAGTCTGTGTTCAGGCTTGCATCTTTCAGTTTTCCCTTCACTTCTCTTCATTGTTTTTATTGTAGTGAAAGTCTATTCATGACTCAAGCATCTTCCCCAAGGTTGTTATATAAAACATGTCAGAGACAAGGGTGGCACTTAACAGTATTAATGACTGGCTTGTTTTTTTGATGATGCAAGTAAAGTCAGAAAAAATGGAATGTTTGCTTGTGAATTTTCCTTGCAAAATTAAATACTATTAACTTTCTCACAAGTCTTCTTTCACTTTTCTAAACATAAAAGAATGAGTAATTTTTTCTAAAAATAAAATATGGTGGTGTGGTTGTAAATATGGATTTTTAACTAAAAAAAGTTTATTCATGAATTCTGTCTCCATTAATTATTAGCTATATGATATGACCTTGGGAAGTTTAGTTTACTTATTCCTGTGTCAGTTTCTTCATCTGTAACAAGAAGTAATACTACTTATGAAATTTCTGTGATGATTAAATGATGAAATATGTAACGTATTTACAGCTGTGCTTAGCACATGCAAAATGCTCATAAATATTAGCTTAATAATAATAATATGATTATTAATTCAGATCAGCTCTCTCATTAGAAACTACTGATTAGTGAAGGTTAGAAGGTGTGCTAGCAAGAAAGTCAAGTCCTCAGTTCGGCAGCCCTGGGAAATTAAATTCTGCCAACAACCTGAGCGAGGCTTGACCCGATGCTCCCGCTATGTGTGCTTCAAATGAGACAGCACCAAACCAATACTGTCATGGCAAAATCTTGAAACCTTTGAAAAAGGGCCCAGGTTAGCCATACATGGACTCATGACTCACAGAAAACGTGAAAATAAATGTGTGATTCTTTAGGCAACTAAGTTTGTTACATAGTAATAGACGGTTAATAACAGGCAGTGGAGAAATTGAGATATTTATGAAATTTTTAGTTTGAGAGTCTATATTTATAACTTCGTTAAAGTTGAGCTATTGTTTGCTATATGGAAGTCAAATGTCCTGTGGACCAAACAAGAACAATTTGACTTGGCAATAGTGCTGATACTTTACAAGGTGCTTTCAGGAAGTTGGCAGGTTGACCCACTCAGACACATTGAGTGGGTCAAAGTTAACCAGAGTTCAAGAACTGATGACAGAAAGTATCAATTGCTGTTTCAAAAAATATGTATTAATTTACTGAAGAGAAAAAAGAAAATAAACAAGTAGCCTGAGGAACAGGTAGTGTTGGAGGCATCTAATTTTATGATATGGTAAGTAAAGAAGAAAAGATAACTTTACAGGAAAGAAAGTAAAAGGTAAAAGGGTTGTATTTTTAAATGGAGAGGAAGAAATAATGTTAAGGCAAAGATTTAGAACAAAGCAAAGGAAAAGGAAAAGGCAAATAAGTCTCCACATCTGAAATGGGATGCAAGCAATACTTAAATAGGTGTTAGGAAAACTAAATACGATATTGGGAACATTAAATATAAAGTTTTAAGCACAGGGTCTAAAACATATCAAACATTTAAAAATATCAACTAGTGCTAATTTTATGATTATTGACAATTCCAAGAGAGAATTGGTGAAGTAGGGGATGACAGTGGTGGAAAAAGAAGAGTTTATTACTTTTTTACTCATTCAGTGCGGACAGCATTAACCAACACCAAAACCAGAGAGACATTACCAAAAAAAAAAAAAAAAAAAAAAAAACCCACAGAAAACTACAAGCCAATATATCTCATAAACAAAGGTGCAAAAATCCTCAAGAAAATATTAAATGAATCCAACAATGTATAAAAAAGAACTGTCCACCACAACCAAATGGGATTTATCCCAGGTATGCACAGCTGGTTCAACATTCAAAAACCAATTAATGTAATCCATTACATTAATAGGCTAAAGAAGAAAAATCACATGATAACATCAATAGATGCAGAAAAAGCATTCAAAAAAATCCATCACACATTCAGGACAAAAATTCTCTGTAAACTAGGAATAAGAATAGAAGGGAACCTGCTCAGCTTAATAGAAGATATCAACAAAAACTTAGAGCTAACATCATAAACGTAAGAAACTTGAAGTTTTTCCACCAAGAACAAAAACAATACCTTGTTAAGAATTTTTGTATTGATGTTCATCTAGTATATTTGCAAAAGTTTTCTTTTTTGTTGTTGTTGTTTCTCTGTCAGGTTTTGATATCAGAATGATGCAGGCCTCATAGAATGAGTTAGAGAGGAGTCTCCCCTCCTCAATTTTTTGGAATAGTTTCAGTAGGAATAGTATCAGCTCTTCTTTGTACATCTGGTAGAATTCAGCAGTGTATACATCTGGTCATGAGCTTTTCTTGATTGGTAGGCGATTGATTACTGCCTCAATTTCGGAGCTCATTACTGGTCTGTTCAGGGTTCAATTTCTACCTGGTTCAGTCTTGGGAAAGAGTATGTGCCCAGGAATTTATCCATTTCTTCTAGATCTTCTAGTTTATGTGCATAGAAGTGTTAATAATGTTCTTTGATGGTTGTTTTATTTCTGTGAAGTCAGTGGTAATATTTCCCTTGTCATTTCTGAGTGTGTTCATTTGAATCTTATCTGTTTTCTTTCTTATTATTCAAGCTAGATATCTATTTTATTAATTTTTTCAAAAGATTAGCCCCTGGATTCACTGATCTAATGATTTTTTTGTGTCTCTGTCTCCTTCAGTTTACCTCTAGTTTTAGTTATTGTCTTCTGCTAGTTTTGGGATTTATCTGCTCTTGGTTCTCTAGTTCTTTAGCTGTGACGTTATGTTATTAACTTGAGATATTTCTAACTTTTTGATGTAGGCATTTAGTGCAATAAATTTCCCTCTTAACAATTTTCCCTCAACAAATTTCCCTCTTCTCTGTGTCTGAGATTCTGGTATGTTATATCTTTGTTCTCATAAGTTTCAAATAACTTCTTGATTTCTGCCTTAATTTCATTATTTACCCAAAAGTCATTTAGAAGCAGGTTATTCAATTTCTATGTAATTATATGGTTTTGAGTGAAATTCTTAATATTATTATTATTATTATTATTATTATTATTATTATTGAGACGGAGTCTTACTCTGTCGCCCAGGCTGGAGTGCAGTGGCATGATCTCGGCTCACTACAACCTCCGCCTCCTGGGTTCAAGTGATTCTCCTGCCTCAACCTCCAAAGTAGCTGGGACTACAGGTACCCACCACCACACCCGGCTAATTCTTGTATTTTAGTAGAGACGGGGTTTCACCATATTGGCCAGGCTGGTCTTGAACTCCCGACCTCAGGTGATCCACCTGCCTCGGCCTTCCAAAGTGCTGGGATTAGAGGCATGAGCCACCGTGCCGGCTGGCTATTATGAAAAAGTAAAAAAAAAAAAAAAAAGCCAATGTTGGCAAGGTTGTCGAGAAAGAGAAACACTTAAACACTGTTGGAGTGAGTGTAAATTAGTTCACTCTGTGGAAGACAGTGTGGTGATTCCTCAAAGATCTAGAGGCAGAAATACCATTCGACCTAGCAATCCCATTACTGTGTACAGACCCAAAGAAATATAAATCGTTCTACTAAAAGACACATGCATGCATGCATATGTCACTGCAGCTAAATGATGAGAACACATGGACATACAAGGGGAACAACACACAGTGGAGCCTATCAGAGAGTAGATGGTGGGAGGAGGGAGAAGTTCAGAAAAAAATAACTAATGTGTACTAGGCTTTATACCTGATGATGAAATAATCTGTACAAAAAAATCCCCATGACGCAAGTTTACCTATATAACAAGCCTGCACATGTACCTCTGAACTTAAAAGTTAACAACAACAAAAAGACAAAAAAAACCTCCCATCAATGGTTTTTAACTTGGTACTGGAACTCCTAGCTAATGCAATAGATAAGAAAAAGAGATAAAAGGTATATAGATTGGAAAAGAAGAAATAAAACTGTGTTTGCAGACTAATGTCCTATGTAGAACATTTGAAAGAACTGACCAAAAAAACTTCTGGAACTAATGGGCTATGATAGCAAGGTTGAAGTATGCAACGTTAATATACAAAAACCAATTGCTTTTCTATATTCTATCAATGAATAAGTGGAATTTGAAATTAAAAAGCACAATATGACTTACATTAGCATCCAGGAAAATTAGATACTTAAGTATAAACTAACAAAATATGTTCAAGATATATATGAGAAAGATTACAAAATTCTGCAAAAAAAAATCGAAGACTGAATGGAGAGATGCTCCGTGTTCATGGATAGAAAGACTCAATATTTTCAAGATGTCAGCTCTTCTCAACTTGGTCTACAGATTTAATGCAATCTCAATCAAAATCACAGAAAGTTATTTTGTGGATACTGAAAAAAATGATTCTAAAGTTTATATGATGAGACAAAAGACCCAGAATAGCCAACACAATATCGAAGAAGAACAAATGTAGAGAATTAATACTGCCACACTTCAAGACTTATGAGAAAGCTACAATTATTAAGTGATATTTGTGGAAGAGTAGACAAAAAGATCAACAGAAAAGAATAGAGCCCAGAAATAGATCCACATAAATATAGTTAACTGATCTTTTACAAAGGAGCATAGGCAATAAAATAAAGCAAAGGGAGTCTTTTCAAAAAATTGTCTTGGAACCAACTGGACATCCATCTGCAAAAATATGAATAAAGACGCATGCTTTATATTCTTCAAAAAATTAATGGCTGGGCATGGTGACTCCCACCTGTAATCTCAGCACTTTGGGAGGCCAAGGCAGGAGGATTGCTGGAGCCGAGGAGTTTGAGACCAGCCTGCATAATATAGTGAGACCCCATCTGTAGAAGAAATCTTAAAAATTAGCCAAGCATGGTGGTGTGCACCTGTAGTTCCAGCTATTCAGGTGGCTGAGGTGGGAGGCTTGCTTGTGCTTAGGAGGCAGAGGTTGCAGTAAGCCAAGATGGCATCACTATACTCCAACCTGGGTGACAGGGTGTGAGACCCTCTCCAAAAAAAACAAAAACAAAACAAAACAAAAAAACAAACAGAAAAAACACCTCACAATGGATCAGATACCTAAATGTAAAATACAAAACTTCAAAATTTCAAAAGTCCTAAAGATAAACATGGGAGAACACCTAGATAACCTTGGGTTTGACAATGACTTTTTGATTTAACACCAAAGAATAATCCATGAAAGAAAAAAGACTGATAATCTGGACTTCATTAAAATGAAAAACTTACTATCTAAAAACAAATGTCAAGAGAATAAAAAGGGAAGCCACAGACTGCAGGAAATATTTGCAAAAGACATATGTGAATAGGGACTATTATCAAAATATACAAAGAACTCTAAAAAAATCAACAAGAAGACAGCCTGGTTAAAAAATATGAGGCAAAGACCTGAACAAACAGTTCACATAATATGTACAGATGGCGAAAAGCATAAAAAAGATGTTCCATATTCTATGTCATCAGGCAAATGTAAATTAAAACAACAAGGAAATGCCACTACAGACTTACTAGAATGCCAAAATCCAAACACTAACAACACTAAATTCTGTTGAGGATATGGAGCGAGAGGAACTCTCATTCATCACTTATGGGAAGCCACTTTGGAATACAGTTTAGCAGTTCCTTATATGTGATCCAGCAATCACATCCTTTGGTATTTACTCAAAGGAGCTGAAAATGTATGTCCACACAAAAACATGCATATCAATGTTCATAGAGGCTTTATTAATAATTCCCAAAACTTGGAAGTAACCAAGATGTCCTTCAATAGGTGTTTAGATAAATTGTGATATTTCCAGTTAACGAAATATTACTCAGCACTGAAAAGAAATGAGCTACTAAGCCATGAAAGGACATGGAGAAAAATTAAATGTATATTACTAAGTAAAAGAAGCTAGTTTGAAAAGGCTACATACTGTGTGATTCCAACTATATGACATTCCAAATAAAGGTAAACCTATGGAGATGGTAAAATCAGTGGTTGCCAGGGGTTGGAGGCAGGACAAAGGGAAAAGAGGTAGAGCACAGAGGATTTTTAGGACAGTGAAACAACTGTTTTGATACTACCACAAAACTATTCTGATACTGTGATACTGTAAATACAAGTCATTATACCTTTGTCCAGTATACATCTGTACCTTAGAAAGTAAAACACAAAGAGTGAACCATAGTGCAAAGCATGAACTTTGGGTGATAATGATATGTCAATATAGGTTTATCAAATGTAACAAATGCATCACATTAGAGGGGAATGTTAATAATGGGCAAGGTTTGGCATGTGTAGAGGCAGAGGATTTATGGAAAATCTCAGTATCTTCTGCTGAATTTTGCTGAGAAATCGAAAACATAAAGTCTATTTTTTTAAAACATAAAGTCTACTTCTCTAAAACATAAAGTCTATTTTTAACAAAAGATGCAACTATATAGATTGATAATCTTTTTTTATTTTTCAAAAAGAGAAAGATGTGTCAGATGAGTAAAGAACCTACATTTGGGGGCCATTATAGGTAACCTGGGGATAAGATAATTTGGAGAAGCTCACTACAGTTTAAAGCTCTATAAGCACTCAGTAATGAAGGCATAATTTGGGTGGTTGAGAGCTAAAACCACATTCTCTGGTTTTCTCTTACTCTTCCATTTGTTAAACAAGCAAGCTTCCTGTGCCTCAACTTCAACAACTCCTATATCTTTTCTTTGTTTGAGGGGAGACACATAAAAATAGCAGATTTTAGAGTAGCTTGCTAAATCTGGTTTAGGATGAAGTAACTTTTATTTTACTTTGAGATACATTTTTAGATTATCTTAAATTCAGATACAAGATATATTATGCTTCTCATTTTCAGAAATTGTTCTTACTCATGTACTGAGTAACCAAAACTCCCTTATTTTAAATTTTGAATCTTCAGTTTGTGTTAGCAACCTTTCACACACATCTTGGCTGAAGTGTTAATCTTGTATTGAACTCCTGGTTGGTTAATGTGCTTTTCTCATCATGTTACCTTCATACTCTGCTCCAATTTACAAATCTCACCAGTGTAGGCAATTTTGCTGTCTTTTCACAAGATGACAGAATTCTTGGTTCAATAATGAAGTGTGAAAAACTTGCCACTAAAATAATAAATGTGATACATGATATTAGAAGCTTTATTTTTGAATTCACTAATGTATTTTTGAGTTGCTGGAAGCAAATGAACAGCTTTGTGCATTGCCCACATTTCAAACTACATTAAAAAAACAAGAAACACAACGGGACTGGCTGCATATTTAATAATTGATATGCATCACAATGGCATTGGCCTTATTCACTGTAAACAGATAACAATTAGAATAAATAAATATGGCAAACCATTTAATGAATGTAGATTGGACAGATATTTAAATATTTTGAAAAAATTAAAATTCTATGGTAGTGGTATTAAATCTTTAAGTATTTTTTATTCCTACATACCAAATACAGACTTTTTCCTAAAAATCTATAAAGCAATAAACACTACTGGTGTTATATAAGCTCTGATATTATTAAAAATAAAAGCCCAGTAGACCTATGTCTTTAATAGGATCTATTCTTTTGTTCTATTAAAAGAGGAGATGGTTGGTCAAAGCATACAAATTTCAATTATGGAGGAGTAACAAATTTCAATTATAGAGGAGTAAGAAGTTCAAGAGATCTATTGTAGGGCCTAATGACTTCAGTAACAATGTGTTGTATTCTTGAACATCGATAAGAAATTTTCTGTTCTTGCCACCAAAAAATAAGTATGTGAAGCAATACACATGTTAATAAACTCAATTTAACCATTCCATAATGCATATATATAGCAAAACAACAGGTTGTACATAATATATATAAATGTTATTTGTCAATTTTAAAATTATATTTTTTTTTAAAAAAAAGGAGAAAACAAATTCATTCTGAAAGGATGTCGGTGAGAGAAGCAGAAGTGGATTTACCATAAAGCTAAAGAAGCTTAAGCTTCAGAGACCGTGACTTCCTGGACTTCTGAGAGTTGTGATTGTTTGTGAAATGTTCTAGGTGTGGAAGAGAAATCAAGTTGCAATCGGGATACCTTCTTCTGAAAGCATTTCGGATACATTTTATTAAAAACCTTGGAAAGAAAACGAACCTGGATCTACAAGCCTCCTTTGTTGTGATTTCTTTTTTCATTTTAAATAAATATACATTTTCTACCCAACATGTATTTGCATTTTTTTTTTCCTTTATGGGGAGCATCAAACAATCTGCAACCTTCAGACTCCCACCAAAACATGAACCTTGCCCTTGAAATACACATAATACTGTAAGAGATAGTGTTGGTAGGGCTCTATTCTTCGGGAAGCATCAACCTCTACAGGTGCATTCTTGGGTTGTTGTGTGCATACAGAAATGTTTTCCATGGAAACATTGTAAATAGGGGTTATATTTTTAGCACACGCTACTGAAGTGTTGAACCGATAAACAACCAGAATTATAATTTAGGGAGGTTAGGTACCACTGGGGAGTTGGTAGGCACATAAAGAGGAGAGACAAGAGGAGAAAAAGAAGGAGGATAGGGGAAAGGTAGAGGACTGAAAGGGAAGAGAGAACATAGAAGAGGAGGGAATGAGACAGAGGAAATGGAAGGAAATGCAGGGAAGAAAGGAACGGAGAGAGAAGACGAAGTGTGAGGGAGAGACAGACAGGAAGTAAAGGAAGCACTCTCTCTACTCCTTACTTCAGGATAAGTTTTAAGTTCAATTTTGAAGTATGAAGAATTTGTTTTTAAAAATCCCCTCTCCACCCCTACCCTTACCTCCTACTTTTTCCTTTGTTCCGCAACTTACATATAAGCAAGTCCCAACACAATGACCATGGCCAGTCCCATTATCTTTGTCTATGAGAGAGGGGTAAATGAACTTAAAAACTAAATTTTAGTTTAGTTCTTTCAGACAAAACCACATACTGAAGAGAGAGCCAAGTTGCATTTCTTTTGACAGTATTAGCTGTGTACCAGTGTGGAGTAGCAAGGGGTATTATGCTGTTTAAAGTTCTTATCACAAAGAGAACAATAACTGAATCTCCATGAATTTTCAGTTCATATATCTTTTACCAGTTCATATGATATCATAACTTTATTTTTCTAAATGATAATTTTCTTATGAATTATTTTCTTTTTTATTACTAAAAAAAATGAGAGATTCAGGTTTAACTATTGTCTCATTGCTTTGTCAATTAAAAAAAAAATCTACCTATGTATTTCCAAACATCATTGAACCATTCAATCTCAGCTGCCTTCCTTACCCAACTGGGAACCATGTAATAGACCAAAGGAAGTACATTCTGGTAAAAAGCAGCAGGAGATGTGATATCCCTTTGTTCATAAAGTGAAAGTGTAGCAAGCTGAATTTTCCTCACTTTCCATTTCCTTAGTTAAGTTGTCATCAGATTAGAGACAAAGTGAAAATACTTAGTAAAATTTAATGAAATGAAACCTAATAGGAGCTTTGTTTAATTATCTAAGAGCAGAGAGAGTCGCCCAGAGATTGGTGCTGAGAAAATGATGGATCCGGTGAAAGCACTTTAATCCAGCCTTAACCTACTAGCTGTAGTTTTTTTGTGTGTACATATTAATTGTACAGGGGAAATTTTATGTATCATTTAGATGGATCCTTTATAATTCAAGCCTTCTTTACATGGAGTATTAAATGTATGCTTAGTTTTTCCAGTAACACTAGGGGAAATGCCTTGTAAATGGGTGTATAAATTTGCTTAATTAATCAAACAAAAGGAAAAGCTTTTAGAGAGCAGAATCATGACGGGAACTTAAAAAAAGGAAATTAAAAAGATAAAGCTTATTACTGCCTGGTAATTTCAATTCATGCTGTAAATAAAATAGGTTTAAAAGCAAAGCCAGTGTAAATATGCCTCTACAGCAGGTTCTCCAGTACAATTGGCAGTGGCCCAAGAATTACCAATAGGTTCTAAGTCCATATTATTTTTTGAGTGCCCTTGGACTGCTGAATTTATTAAGCAGTTTATTTGTAGTGAAGACGTTCTCTAGGTAACCTTGCCTATTCTCCACATGTGATCTCTAAGCCACCAGCTAGGTGCAAGAGTTGAATTCTGATGAACAAGGGTTTTCATGTTGATCTTTGGCGCTATACTACCCTACAATTAAAACCAACTATAAAACTCATAGTCATTTGAGAGGCTGTTGTAAATTATGCTTACAAACATTAATTTTGAACTTATTTCTCTATTTTCATGAAATTTGGTTAACCATTTAGCAAAATGAACTTTAAGTCCTTATCCTATGGCAAATAAACCAAGTGAACCTCCAGTTCTGGTGGTTTACAATGGTGCTCTAACTTCTTGTCTTAAAAGTATGGTCTGTGGGCAATGACATGTACATTATTTGGGGCCTTCTTATAAATGCAGAAGCTTGGGCCTTGCCCCAGAACTATGGAATCAGAACTTACATTTTAATAATCTTGGGTTTGAGAACCACTGTTACAACCAGTGTAGCTATGCCAAGACAGAAAGTGCTCCTTTCTATTCTCTAGGAGATTTGTGTTTGTATTTGTACTGGCACACTAACTATTGATTCATAATTTTATATCAGCATATGTGCCGCTTTTTACTTTTACATTTTTAGGTTATATTTTCTCTTTCCTTCTAATGGCTTATGATAATTTAAAATAATTCAGAAGAGGTAAATGAGTTAAAAAGTTACGTGAGTCATAAGAATACATAATTCTACTATAAGTATTTCTCAGTTTGGATAAAGTATAAGTTCAAATATTATTCAAGCCTAAAATTGCAGGCAGAATCAACCACTTAACACTTTTTTGCAAATCGTTCTCTTCCATTTAAGAAAAATAACGCATTTTCAAGTTTCTCCATAGGCTACAATTTACAAGCTATTTTTCTGTAGAAAATGATTTTGTTCTTACTATGTACAACACTTTGATTCAGTGATTTAATTATTTGCCATTACAATGCTAATCCAGGCATTTGTCATAACAATTGTAAAAACAAAAATTTGTGATACAATATAAACAGCTAACATTTTTTGAGGACCTTTCATATGCCAGGAATTCTTCTAAATATTTTCTTAGTATGAACTCACTTAATCTAATTAAAAAACCCTGTGAAATAAGAACGATTGTCAGACTCATTTTACATGTGTGAAAATTGAAGCACAGAAATGTTAAGTGACTTGCCAAAAGTCACACAGTAAGCTTATAATGGAGTTGAAATACAAACTTAATCTGTTTTCAAAGACTACAGTCTTAACTGAAAACTGACACAGCCTAAACAGTCTAAATGCCCAATAACAGGGAAGAGTTATATGGGCCATCAACATCAATGTCTAAATGTCAGACAATCATTTAAAATGAAGTCTAGGCAGCGTGGGGTAGACTCTATGCTTAGAGTCTTAAAAGGTTGAAATCTAAGTGCTACCCAATCTGCAATTTCACCTGAAGAATTTGAATAGGATTCATTTGGATTGTTGGTGGAATCCATTCCTTTGTTTTATAAAACTGAAGCCTTTGTTTTCTTCCTGGTTGTCACCCAAATGATGCTCTCAACTTCTACAGGCTGTCCTCTGGTTCTCTCCATGTGACCTCTCCATGTGGCCCCTCCATCTTCAAAGCCAGCTATTCATGTGAAATCATTCTCATGCTTCTCATCTCTGATTTACCCTATGGTTTATAGCTGGAGAAAATGCCCTGCTTTTCAAGGGCTCATGGGAATCATGTTGCATCACAGTCAGTGGTTCTACCCACACTAAAATGGAAGTCAATTTTACAGGAACAAGGGTCATTGAGATTCAACTTAAAATCCTGCCCATCATATCTTTCTTTCCATATTTTTTTGTTTATCTACATTCTATAATACAGAATACTTTTATAATCAAAAAATATTTTATACAATCGGTTTGATTTTTTTAACTATGTTAATAAAATCAAGTTAGAATTAAAATTTACATTGTAAACTAAAAATCCAAGTTACTTTCTTCTTATTTAAAAAGAAATATAAGATTTGAATGTTCCATATGTTCTTTGCTGTCAGTGCCCACTTCTACATTAAATAATTGATAAACTTTTACATAATTATAACCCCATCTTATTAAATTTAAATTTATATCCCATAGACCAAGTCATCCTGCTTTATTTAGTACTAAAATTCTAAATGTATACCCTGCCTAATGCCTACATCCCAACCACACATTAATTCCAAAGCATTTCAGTAAGCCACTATTTGGTTGACATGTCAAATCTTAAGAAAACAGACTTACTGCTGTCATACTTAGAGAGTTAGAATGCTGTTCATGGAGAGGGTGCTGTAAGACAGAAAGAACTATTATTTCTGTCAAGTTATATGGCAATATATATTATTCCTTTCAAGTTGTATGTCAAGTTATTGACTATTCACCTGATGGCTAGAGTCACAGGCAAAAATAGCTGAGGACTAAACAGATACATTGCTCTTAAAAAAAAAAGTGCAACAAAGGCCTAATATCCAGAATCTATAGATAACTTATACAAATCAGTATAGAGAACTTACACAAATCAGCAAGCACAAAACAAATAACCCTATTAAAAATGGGCAAAGGACATGAACCAACACTTCTCAAAGAAGACACACAAGAAGCCAATAAACAGAAAAAATGCTCAGCATCACCAATCAACAGAGAAATTCAAATCAAAACCGCAGTGAGATACCATCTCACACTAGTCCGAATGGCCATTGCTAAAAAGTCAAAAAAAAAAAAAAAAAAAAAAACCAGATGTTGGCAAGGCTGCAGAGAAAAGGCAACACTTACACATCATTAGTGGGAATGTAAATGAGTCCAGCCACTCTGGAAAGTGGTCTGGAGATTTCTCAAAGAACTTAAAATAGAGCTACCATTCAACCCAGCAAGCCCACTACTGGGTATATGACCAAAGGAAAATAAATCATTCTACCCAAAGGACACATGCACTCATATATTCATCACTGTGCTATTCACAATAACAAAGACATAGAATCAACCAAGGTTGATAGGTGATTGTGATAGGTGATAGGTTGACTGTGATCCAACCAATAGTAGATAGAATTTTAAAAACGTGGTACATATACACTGTGGAATCCTACACAGTGATGTAAAAGAAAGAAGTCACATCCTTTGCAGCAACATGGATGCAGTCGTAGGCCATAATCCTAACTGAATTGACACAGGAACAGAAAGCCTAATATTGCATATTCTCACTAATAAGTGGAAACAGAACACTGAGCACACATGGACATAAACAAGGGAACAATAGACACTGCAGACTATCAGACAGGGGAAGGAGAGAGAGGAGGGCATGGGTGGAAAAACTACCCACTGGGTACTATGCTCACTACTTGGGTGATGGGTTCCATGCCCTAAACCTTAGTATCATGTAATATTTCCATATAACGAACCTGCACATCTAGGCTCTGTAACTAAAATACAAGTTGAAATTTCAAAAAAAGATACCCAGCTTCTACATTTCTGAAATTTACCCCTGCCTTTAAAAACCCTTACCTTCAAGCCATTGGGAAGTTTTGGTCTTAAGCATGAACTGCCCCAATATTTCTTGCTTGGCACCCAGCAAATAAGGGCCTCCCTTTCTATTGTGCTGCAAATTAATAATAATAATAATAATAATAATAGTGGCACTCTCTTTGAAGGGGAGAGAAAATGAAAATGGAATAACAGATTTCTATATAATAAGCAATCTTATTATATATAATAATAGGTACAAAATTACCAATACAATCTTTGAGCTTTCTAAAAGTTATATGGTGTTTATCAGTAAAATGTTTACCTTGTGGTCTTTTATTGCCAATTTTTTAATGTCAAATTTCAAAAATAAAACTTTTAAATATAACACTATTATGTTACATCATACCTGAAAAAGATAGTGGATGACTATTATTCTGGAGATATCTGATTTGTTAACTGAATTTATATCCTGTAACTGAGGATACTGATTGTCTGCTAAATTCAAATACATTCGTTAAATTAAATTACTGCTTTCATGTTGACATAACATTTAGTTTCACAGTAAAACACAACGCTGGAAAAGCAGAGTTGGAGGCTGTAGCCCTAATTCTCTGGAGGAGGATTGCTATTGCTATACTGGTGGGAAATACTATGTCTCCTTCAGAGTTTTCCTGCAATGGGTATTATACAGGATAAGATCAGAGACAAAGACATATGTGGCATGTCCCCCAACCATAAGAAAGATATTTTATCACGGCAATACATTTCAAAGAAAATATTAATATTTATTTGTTGAAGATATTTTGCTTTGTATAGATAAAAAATAATGCTACTTGTTAACTTGAAAAATATTTTCTAGGAATGAAGATACGTGTTGAAACATCTCCCATCTCTGGCAAAATCATCCTTACAAGAATTGCCTAGCTTCAAGAGTTCAGTGTAAAATCACAGAAAAGTGTTAAATAAATTAATCTTGATTATCAAATACCTCACCATGGCTTCACAGGCAGGCATTTTTTTTCAAAGTGACCTAATGAGCTCATGTTGATTAACGTGTAGTAGTTTCATTTTCATTTAATATTATCATCAATTGATTCGACAAAAAATGTTATAAATTCAGAAGGCATTCAAGTATATACATAGAGGGAGGGTTTTACTAGCACTTAAGAAAGTACTATTCTCTGCTATAGATTCTCAGATTTACTAAGGCAGAGACCATGGCTGGCTTACATTTATAACCCACTGGGACACAGCACAGTGCTTAGTACATAGTAGCAACCACTCCACATTCATTTAATTAATTAAGGTCATCTCAGAAGACTGTGAGAATAAAGTATAATTAGCAGATGGTAGCATTGTGGAAATTCTAAAGTACAAAACACCTGAGAAGCAATTTTCTTATTTCCCTGTCTTTAAACTTACATTTTAAAATCTGACCAAAGAAAAATGATATGTAAAAGTAACAACTGTCTCTATTTGATGTGGCTAAATTAACTAAGGTTAATGGTTGATTTACTTGAGTAAGTTAAACATGATCCTGCAATGTGACTGTAAAAAGAAGCACACTCTTTGAATCAACTAGTGCTTCCATAAAATTAGGTTATTTATTACAATCTCAGTGTTACTTGCCCCCAGGTATCACAGTTTAACACTATATCTCATACAAGCTGTGCTTCTTCATCGTAGTATTACCATTCTTTCTAGAAAAGTAAAAGGGAAAGTCGTTTCAATTATAAGTCAATATGTAAACTTTAAAATTTAAGAATAAAGTTGGTAAGAGAGGCAGAAGACCTAGACAAAATGAACTATTTCAATGTATTTAAATTCAACAAAGATCACAAAACGTTATCTGAATACACGGAAAGACTAAGTATCTCTCTCATATGAAAAGATTTTATGTGATATATGTTAACTTTCCAAAAGATAATGTCTGTGGAGATCCAATTGGAGTCTCAAATGTAATTTTGGGGGAGAATTTCATTTAGTTATGTTCTTCTATATATTTATATACTTCCTATTTTAAAAGACAAATACTACCTGAGACCAACCAATAAATTTTGAGAGTAGAATCAAGGGACTGAAACAAGAGAACAAAATCTTGTTTACATGATGGCAAAAGATAGTATTAAGCCACTGTAATAAAATAATAGATAGAATTGTTTTTAGATATGTGTCTAACATGATTTTAAATTTTTATTTAACTTAAATATTCAAGTAAATCTGAGAGAATTTTACTTTTTTATATATCTGTCCTTATTTTTATTGTATATATTTATGGGGCACAACATCATGTTTTATATATTATATAGGGGAGTGATTAAATAAAGCTAATTAGCATATCCATCACCCCACATACTTGTAATTTTAATGGTGAGAACATTTAACATATAGATGCTTCACAAGTGTATATTTTCAAGTACACAGTACGTTATTATCAACTGTAGTCACCATGTTGTACAATAGATCTCTAGAATTTATCCTCTTATCTAACTAAAACTTTATACCCTTTGACCAACATCTTCCCATCCCTCCCCTGCCGCATCTCAGAGTAAGTACCATTCCACTCTCTATTTCTATGAGCTCCACTTTTTTAGATTCCGCATATTAGTGAGATTATCTAGTAGTTTTCTTTTTGTGTCAGGCTTTTCTCAGTTAGCATAATGTCTCAAGGTTCATTCACCTTTGATGGTAACCAATCAACAACAGTCTCATCTGGTTTTCAACCCATTTATTCCCCTGAAAATCCACCAATCCCTGAAGACCACTCTTCCCCCAAAACATATATGATGAACAGTTGCCTCCGCAACTGATAAGCATAGCTCTCCGCGGTGCACAAAATAAATGCAGTTAGATCTTTTCAGTTGAGATAACTGGTCTTATAAGCCTTTAACAGCATCTTCCAACTAAAAATCCTATAGTATAATTTTACAATAATTGACAATTATTAAAGATATGAGGGTCTCACTGTATGTAAGTGACACCTGCTATCCCTTTCAGAATTGGGTTTGTTAAATAAAAGTAATAGAGTGGAAATGGTGATTAAGTAAAAAAAGAAGATTCTAGAGTCAGGTACTCCTAGATATTTTCCTGGATCTATAATTTACTAGCTCAGTGACATCACTGAATCTCAAAAATCTCAGTTTCTCATATGTAAAATATGACTAATAAAATAATTTCATAGTAATTTTGTAAAGATCAAACTAAGTAGTTTGTCTAAAACATAAACTTTAGTCCCTGGCACAATGTAAATATTTAATAATGCCAGTGTTCTGTTATTATATTTCTGGTTCAATATGTTTTCTGTTATAATTCAGGTTTACCAATTATAGCTTTTAAATACATTTAGTTATAGCATAATAAGATTTTCAAAGAGATACAGGTAGCTTACATATTTTATGGTGCAACAGTTTGATAGTATTCTATCTTTTTGGGTTTTTTCCAGTTTAGGAAAATAATGTGGTGCTAGAGAATAACTGTTACCAGTTGCATGTAAAAAACATGCTACCAAGGAATCTCAAGGATATTTAGAGACAACTATTGTTCCCAGTTGTTAATCATTATATTTAAACTAATTATTTCTTGGGTTAAGACTTCCTTCATATATACAAAACAGTTATATGACATATTTAATATATATGACAGAGGCATAACAGAACACAAAGCATAATAAAAGTGTGGTGAAAATACTGCATGATTTCTTTGTAGGAAATTTTGGCTCATGTTGTATGGTAATCACTTTTAAATCCACTAGACACTAAAAGTTGAAATTATCAGAGTTATAATTCTTATTGGAATCCAGCACAAAATTGAACACAAGGAGTATCTGTAATAACTAGAAGACTATCAGCAATTCACCAATTTAAATAATGTTACCATATAAGCATATACATCAACAACTGACCAAAAATCTTCAAAGATTGGTTTAAATTCTGAGTAAATTCTTTATATCTCAAAAGAATATTATTTTGTATTTTGGAGCCTGTTTTCTCCGTAACTGTGATTTTCTTAATGATGATGCTGCTTTCTCCCAGAGAGATCTCAAATGCATAGTCATGTTCTTTTCTTTTCTTTTATTTGCTGTAATATATTTCCTACAACTAATAAAAACGAAATCCAGAAGTGTTGAACCTTGGTGAAATAAATGCAATGAAATTGTCAGAATGAATTTGTCTAGGTGAAAATTACATAAGACAATGAATGAACTTCTGGGGCTCAGAAGAACATTGTGCGAGGGAAGCAGAGAGCATGAGGGCATGGTGCCTATCACAAAGCAAGCATTCAATAAGTAGTTGTTGAATGAATTAATACAGGAATTAACATGAACTACAGACTCAGGAGAGCCTTGACTCAACAAGCCCTTGCAGATTTCTTGTTGGTTCATTGCCAAGGCTCCTTGACACAGACCTTTCCTCTCTAGAGGTGTTTTGGAATCATTTCTTTCCATTACCTCTTCTCCTTTCTATTCCTGTTAGTTTAAAACACAGTGACACAGCATATTCAGTTACATTGAATCATCTGATTTTTCCTAGCCAACTATCAAGGACACAGAGAAACTCTTAAGGCTTTATGACCTCAAGATGTTTTCTACATATAAGAGAACTGGTTCACATTTTTTCATGTGCTTAACGGATATTCAGTAAGTGGGAACGATATGTTTACTTGGCTGACAATCAGAGATACAAGAAATTATTTAAATTATTAGGAAGGTAATCACGTGTTAAAGTTTTTGGACTTAGAGTCAACTTGTTTTTCCAACTAGATTTTGCAACTAATTAACTAACAATAACTCATTCAAATTCTCTCTCAAATTTGGCATTTAGGATTTTCTATATCTCAAGTTAAAAAAAAAAAAAAAACAGGCAGAGAATCCACGAAATAGTGCAATTGACTACAGAAAGAGAATAAGCTTTTCTTTCATAACTGTTTTATTTAAACTAAAACATGGCTGACAGTAGTAGATGCACATAATATATGACTCTCTCTATATATATACATATAGTTATGTAGTCATATATATATATATGGAAAGGTTGCAATAACATTCTAGAGATCAGAGAGAGCCCTCAGGACTCATTCTAGATGATGTCTGGGATGATTCCTTACAGTTCTTCCATTTTTAATTTTGTTATTTTATTTCCATTACCTAC
This sequence comes from Macaca nemestrina, assembly GCF_043159975.1. Classification (NCBI taxonomy): domain Eukaryota; kingdom Metazoa; phylum Chordata; class Mammalia; order Primates; family Cercopithecidae; genus Macaca; species Macaca nemestrina. The sequence continues at coordinate 92,934,637 of NC_092127.1, forward strand.
ATGAATATTATTTTAATATAATGCTACTTTATAAAAAAATCCCTAAGCATCATAGAAATTCTAGGCAGAAACGTTATAATTTAACCTCAGAGTAAAAACCTTAAATGGCAAAGTTCTGGTCACAGAGCTTTCACATAATTGTATATTTCTGCAAAGACTTAGAGGGCTCCTTAAATATAATTTGAAGACTTGTTATCATAACCTTTTTTGTATTTGGTGCATCTGATAATGTATGAAAATTTAAATCAAAATCTTAGCAATAGTCTTCATAGAATTATATTGGAGAAATTATTTTGAGAACTTTATAGACATTCCCATATATGTTAACTCTTTCGGGGCCTTAATAATTCCAACTGAAATTACAAATATTAAAAATCACAAATAACCTATTTATTTATAAGTCTAAGTGTTTAAATAATTTAGGCATATACATATAAAACATAAAAATCTACTCATTTTCTCTTCTTTTGTAACAAAATTAATTTAATGCAAATAATATGCAAAATCTATTTGAATGGAGAACCACTGTAGGTAAGTACCTATATAAACTCCTAAATAATTCAAATTTGACTAAAGTCCCGAATATCTTTCATATCAAAAATACGATTACAGCTAAAATTAATTTGAACCTAAAAATGTACATAAAATGAAAACTGTTGCAATGTTTAGAACCTTAGGAAAATAATTGAGTTCTAAATACCAGGACAGTAAAGAGTGGCTTAGTATATAAATAAGTGTATCTGTTAACCCTTTACCAAATTTACCAAAAGCGTTTTTCATCTGATAACCACATTGTGGAAAAAGTCAAGGAAAATTGTATTTTCTGATACTACAAAGTAACAGGAGACAAAAATGAAAAAGGAAAGGTGAAAAGGAAGGAGAAAAATGAGGAGGGAATAAGATAGATAGAAAGTAAGAATGCTGGACTCATTGCTTTTCATTCTTAATTTTTAAATATATTTACCACTATAGAGTTGAAAAAATCTGAGGGACAGCATTTACTTCTTACAGATCTTCAGACAATAAAGTATTCTAAATATCTTTCTTTGTCTTATCTAAAACACCAAAAGCAATGACAACAAAAGCCAAAATTGACAAATGGGATCTAATTAAACTAAAGAGCTTCTACACAGCAAAAGAAACTACCATCAGAGTGAACAGGCAACTTACAGAATGGGAGAAAATTTTTGCAATCTACTCATCTGACAAAGGGATAATATCCAGAACCTACAAATAACTCAAACAAATTTACAAGAAAAAAACAAACAACCCCATCAAAAAGTGGGCAAAGGATATGAACAGACACTTCTCAAAAGAAGACATTCATACAGCCAACAGACACATGAAAAAATGCTCATCATCACTAGCCATCACAGAAATGCAAGTCAAAACCACAATGAGATACCATCTCACACCAGTTAGAATGTCAATCATTAAAAAGTCAGGAAACAACAGATGCTGGAGAGGATGTGGAGAAATAGGAACACTTTTACACTGTTGGTGGGACTGTAAACTAGTTCAACCATTGGGGAAGACAGTGTGGCGATTCCTCAAGGATCTAGAAGTAGAAATACCATTTGACCCAGCCATCCCATTACTGGGTATACACCCAAAGGATTATAAATCATGCTGCTATAAAGACACATGCACATGTATGTTTATTGCAGCACTATTCACAATAGCAAAGACTTGGAATCAACCCAAATGTCCATCAGTGACAGACTGGATTAAGAAAATGTGGCACATATACACCATGGAATACTATGCAGCCATAAAAAAGGATGAGTTCATGTCCTTTGCAGGGACATGGATGCAGCTGGAAACCATCATTCTCAGCAAACTATGGCAAGAACAGAAAACCAAACACCGCATGTTCTCACTCATAGGTGGGAACTGAGCAATGAGAATACTTGGACACAGGAAGAGGAATATCACACACTGAGGCCTGTTGTGGGGTGAGGGAAGCGGGGAGGGATAGCATTAGGAGATATACCTAATGTAAATGACGAGTTAATGGGTGCAGCACACCAACATGGCACATGTATACATATGTAACAAACCTGCACGTTGTGCACATGTACCCTAGAACTTAAGGTATAATAAAAAAAGAAAAAAATAATTTGATAACAACTATAGATTCTTTTTGTGGAGAGCTGTTTTCGCTCTCAATCTCACTTCTAGTTATATAGTAAATGAACTATGGAATTTTTTCTTCGGAAATCACGTTGGAATAAATGGAGTGCTAAAGGGATATTACCGCATATTTTGTCACCTTACATTTAGCTACCAAGATTAATTATGTCCCTTTAATTGCCCAGAGTTAGAAAGCAGGTTCCAGTTAATGCCTAACGAAGAAAAGAGAGAGAAGGATTGAGGGCAAGTGAATAAGTGTAGTGAGTCAAGAAGTTTAAAAGAACAGACTGTAGAACAATAATTTACACATCTAATGGAAAGAAGAAACATCCAAAAACATTTTTGTCTACAAAAATCTCATGTCAGAGGGCACTGGCTCAACCTCAACAAAAACAAATAAAAAGCAATAGGAAAGTCATAAACCCCTTTCCTTCTCCTCCGTCAAATAAGGTCAGATAGTCAAAGAGAAGTAATGTCTTCATAGAAATATTAATTATGTGCATATAGAAAGCTTTGTTTTTTTCTGAAAGCACTCCTAAATATTGCACCTGAAATAAAGTAGAAGGAATTTTGGGTTACTTTTACATGAATGCCATGACACAGAGAGCGAAAGTTCTACTGAATCCTTATGGCTATAAACATACTCCAAATTTCTTCCATAAACATCATCAGCATCCAAGGATGTCCATGTTTTTCTCATTCCCATACTTTTATATTATTTTTCAACTCAGGACATTAGATGGTGTGTGATTTGGTATAAAGTGAGTTGGATGATGATAAAGCAATATGCTGCCTTTTGTGCATGCTTTATTAAAAATGATGTGAAAATTTACATGATAACCAAAATTTAGGCATGTATTTAAAGCTTGTCATGTGACAAGCATGCTGCTAAGCTCAGAGCAGAATGGGAGAGAGGCAGCATATCCATCTTGCATGTCCTCAAGTCACATATAATTTTAACAGCAATATCAGTTATTTAGATAACATTTTTCAGTGCAAGAAGCGCTTTCTCTGATAACAATGGGTAGTGTAATTGGTGACATTATCTCCACCCTTAGCAACATATTTTTTAAGTGCAGAAAAGAATACTGTTAAATCAATATAAAAGGAATTATGTCCTTCAATTCATAGAGGTAAATTTATAAGGATATACATTTTTTTCTGATTCTTGGATAAAGAGTATTGTTGGTTCTATTCCTTGTAGCATGGCTAAATTAGCTGCTATCTGGCAAGGTTCTGAATAGTGCCTTGGAATAAAAATAAAGAAAAGGGGTATTGGCATCAGTGGAAAGTATCTAAGACATCGAGGACCAGATCTAAACCTAGGAAAATAGGGATTTCGTTTAAAGAAAGTAAGTGTGAAACAGCCTAAGAATATAACAATGAAAGAGATGTCATTCCTGGGCTTATCAATTTAGAATAAAACGGAAGAAGTAGAGCACAAGTTAGACAAAGGACTTAGGTGAGTGTATTAGAACACCACAGATAGATTTATGTAAAATTAACATGTTCCACAAAATCTGGGCTTTTTTCCCCCAGAACGTTAAAAAAAAAAAAAAAAAAAAATCAACACTAAATCCTAGGAGAAGTATGCAAGGAAAACGTTTGCCTCTCTTTCTGCTTTCTTCAAAGTGATGCCATGATGAATATTTAAAATCAGATCACAGAATTCATCAAAGCACAGACTATTAACACTTGCTCACTGTTGGCCGGAGAGTGATGGCTCACGCCTGTAATCCCAGCACTTTGGGAGGCCGAGGCAGGTGGATGACAAGGTCGAGAGTTCAAGACCAGCCTGGCCAAGATAGTGAAACCCTGTCTCTACTAAAAATACAAAACATTAGCCGGGCGTGGTGGCGCACACCTGTAATACCAGCTACTCCAGAGGCTGAGGCAGAGAACTGCTTAAACCTGAAGGGGCGGAGGTTGCAGTGAGCCAAGATTGTGCCACTGTACTCCAGTCTGGGCTACAGAGCGAGACACCATCTCAAAAAAAAAAAAAAAATTGCTCACTATTGTCATTGGTCTACTCTCAAAAATCATATAAATTTTGGTGCAACTCTAAATTCCTGTGCAATTAGAGGTTATTCAACTCTTCGGGTTTTGTGCCTCTTTTGTACACATGTGAAAACATATCATATACCTATATATGTATATATATGCATTCATTTAATCGCATATACACATATACATGTATAGTCATTCCTCAGTATCCCTGGAGGACTGGTTTCAGGATCCCTGAGGATACCCAAATTCGAAGATGCTCAAGTCGCTTACATAAAATTTGCACATAACCTACACACATCCTCCCCTCTACTTTAAACAATGCCTACATAGCACTTCATTCCCATGGATTCAGCCTGGTACTCAGAGGGTGACAAATTCAAGTTTTGCTTTTGGGAACTTTGCGGAAATTTTTTCCCTAATATTTTCAATTCGCATTTGATTGAATCCACGGATGCTGAATCCATGGATACAGAGTCAACTATGTATAATTCCATTCATATGTTTGCGAAGGTAAATATAAAACATGTTCACACCACTTAAATGCCAAAATATATAACATGAAATTTTAAAATCATGAGCCTCTGTCTTCCTTAGCCTTACCCCTTGCCCCACAGACTTAACCACCATTGCCAGTATAATACATATTATTATTATTCCATGTATTTTGCTCTTCTAATAGTCATATAAACATATAGAGTTTTTTAATTATTTTTTTCACAACCTGCAGTTATAGTAAACATAACATTCTGTGCCTTTTTTCACCTGACTATTGGAGCCATACATTTTCCATTTCATTTTATTAGCTTCCCAGCATTCCACAGTTTAAATGAACCAACTTAACCATTCCTCTTTAGATGGAAATGTAGGTTTTACCTGATTTTTACTTCCATGAACGATGATACAATAAACATCTTTGAAATTTATTTAGAATCAATATTACCTTTTTTTTTCTTTTTTTTTTTTTTTTAAGGCGGCGTCTCGCTCTATCGCCAGGCTGGAGTGCAGTGACGCGATCTCAGCTCACTGCAGCTTCCGCCTCCCGAGTTCACTCCATTCTCCTGCCTCAGCTTCCCGAGTAGCTGAGACTACAGGCCTGCCACCACGCCCGGCTAACTTTTTGTATTTTAGTAAAAACAGGGTTTCACCGTTTTGCCCAGGCTAGGCTACGAACTACTGAGCTCAGGCAATCCGCCCTCCGCAGCCTTCCGAAGTGCTAAGATTACAGACGTGAGCCACAGCGCCCAGCCTGAATTAATACCACTTTTAATGTCTGAAACATTTCCCGAAGTGGCATTGCTGAGGCAGCAGAAGAGCTTTTAAAAATGTGAAAGAAAACAAAAAAAATTATTCCAGTCTCACCAGCAGTATGTGAGAGAAACCCATTTCCCCACTCCCTCACTACACCACTGAATGTTGCCTTTTGTTTTGCTTTTTGGTCAGTCCGATGAGCACAACACAGTGTGTTGTAGTTGTTGAAGTTCTTACCTTAACTACTAGTGAGCAAGATTGGCTATGTGATTGGTGGAGTCCAGTACAAAATGAAAATACAGGGCCCCAGCTGGGATCCAGAAAGACACACTGCCACTGCAGATGGGTGACTTTCAAGCGACTGCTGCTTTACATCTAGGCACATGGAACCTGGACTCGAGCCCCGCGGAGTAGCCCACTGAACAAGCAGGGATGCAGCTAGCGGCGGGATATCCGCTGCTTTGTCCCGCGCAGAGACCACCTGGGGAATGTGCTACACTTCACCCCTTTCAGTACCCATGAGTATGCCCCCTGCTGGCAGGGAGGGCAACCGCAAAATGGGGGCTTTGGCTGCCCACACAAGCAGATCTCCGCTGGTGGCCGGGGGTGGCAGGGTGGTGAGAAGAACCCAGGGAGGTAGCAAGGAGGCAGTAAGAAGTCCTGAGGGGGGTCTCATCTGGCCTGGAACTCCAAGTTCCCGGCGTTTGCTCCATTGTCGCAGTAGAGTTCACTGAAAAAATCCAAATTCAAAAGTAAAATTATAAGAATTCCAAGATGGGCGAGGCGCAGTGGCTCATGCCTGTAATCCCAGCACTTTAGGAGGCCGAGGCAGGCGGATCACGAGGTCAGAAGATCGAGACCATCTTGGCTAACATGGTGAAACCCCGTCTCTACTAAAGATACAAAAAATTAGCCAGGCATGGTGGCGGGCGCCTGTAGTCCCAGCTACTCAGGAGACTGAAGCAGGAGAATGGCGTGAACCCGGGAGGCGGAGCTTGTGGTGAGCTGAGATTGCGCCACTGCACTCCAGCCTGGGCGACAGAGTGAGACTCCGTCTCAAAAATAAAATAAAATAATTTAAAAAAAGAATTCCAAGATGATGGCTTCAGAGCATCAAACCCCAAGAAAAGAAGCCTGCTCAGTACAAGAACCTATGTGGTTGCTGTCATGCGCCTCCCTGTGAAGAGACCACCAAACAGGCTTTGTGTGAGCAACATGGCTGTTTATTTCACCTGTGTGCAGGCGGCTGAGTCCGAAAAGAGAGTCAGCGAAGGGAGATAAGAGTGGGGCCCTTTTATAGGATTTGGGTAGGTAAAGGAAAAGCACAGTCAAAGGGGGGTTGTTCTCTGGCAGGCAGGAGGGGGGTCACAAGGTGCTCAGTGGGGGAGCTTTTTGAGCCAGGATGAGCCAGGAAAAGGAATTTCACAAGATAATATCATTGCTTAAGGCGAGGACCAGACATTTTCACTTCTTTTGTGGTGGAATGTCATCAGTTAAGGTGAGGCAGGGCATTTGCACTTCTTTGTGATTCTTCAGTTACTTCAGGCCATCTGGGCATATACGTGCAAGTCACAGGGGATGTGATGGCTTGGCTTGGGCTCAGAGGCCTGACAGTTGCACTGGCAGCTTACCCCTGAAGTACCTTGCTAATGAGAGTGAACATCTACTCATGAGCTTATCAGACTTCTATAGTTCTTTTTCTTTAAATTTCTTGAGCATATCCTTTGTTCATTATGATGCTTGTTTACATTTTTCTTAGACATTTTAGGATCATTTTGTTTAAGAGTAAAAAGAACATATCTTCTTCCCAGTATGTTATCTTCCATTTTTGTCTTTTTAAAGTCTTCAAAATTTTTGTGCAACAAAGTAGTTCAGTTTTTTTTTTTTTCCTCATGGACTCTAGGAGTAAGAAGATTTTATCCACTCCTAAATTATGAAAATACCCTGATATTTGTATCAAATCCTGTTTATTTATTTAACAATTTTTACATTTTGAGCTCTAATTCAATGCAAATACACTTATGTATACGTTTGGATCTAATTTTAGATTTTTCAAATGGATCATCAATTGCCCAACACTATTATTAATCAGTTTTGCCTTTTTTAGCCAGCACATAATTTAATCTATATCACATATAAAATTCCCATTTACACTTGGATAAATTTTGGTTTCTCTCTTCTGTTGAGCCACTGTGTCATTATGATACCTCCCTGATTACGGTATTTTTATTGTGAATAAAAATATTGATATTGGTTATTTATTTAAAGGTTAGGAATAGGTAGTGAATTCTATGCATAATAGCTTAGCTGTTATACATATGTGCAAGTGCTTAACCATGTATTTTAAATAATAAAGTTTGCTGTAATAAATAGCAAAAAGAATTGTGAGTCAAATTTCATAATGAAATTCTATTCAAGGTCAGGTACAGTGACTCACACCTGTAATACCAGTACTTTGGGAGATTGAGAGGGGTTGATTGCTTGAGTTCAGAAGTTCAAGACCAGCCTGAGCAACATAAAAAGATCCCATCTCATAAAAAAATAAAAACTAAAATTAGCCGGGCATGGTGGTGTGTGCCTGTGGTCCCAGCTACTCTGGAGGCTGAGGTGGGAGGATTGCTTGAGCCCAGGAGGTTGGGGCTGCAGTGAGCTGTGATTGTGTCACTGCACTCCAGCCAGGGTCACAGAATAAAACCCTGTCTCGAAAAGAAAAGAAAAGAAAATTCTATTTATATGAGTACCAGTCAACAGGTAAATCGTCTATACTTTGTGTACCTTATTTTTTAATTTGTAAAACAAGGATAATAAAATCTTTTTCACAAAACAAATTTCGTGCAACATAACAATAAGTAAAAATGTTCCTTCATCATAAAAGTGTTCCATTTTAATTGACACCCTGGAGATATCTTTGCCTATCACGTCCTTTGTTACTTTCAAAGATCTGCCTTTTTTCTGGCAATCGGGATAGAGCTGGAAATTTTTTATTTATTTTATTTATTTATTTTTTTTTTTGGGGACAGAGTCTCGCTCTGTCGCCCAGACTGGAGTGCAGTGGCGCAATCTCGGCTCACTGCAAGCTCCGCCTCCCAGGTTCACGCCATTCTCCTGCCTCAGCCTCCAGAGTAGCTGGGACTACAGGCGCCCGCCACCACGCCTGGCTAATTTTTTGTATTTTTAGTAGAGACGGGGTTTCACTGTGTTAGCCAGGATGGTCTCCATCTCCTGACCTCGTGATCCGCCCGCCTCGGCCTCCCAAAGTGCTGGGATTACAGGCGTGAGCCACCGCGCCTGGCGAGCTGGAAATTTTTAATCCAACTGAAGTCTCCATTTTTCAATAAAGAATTGTACCTTATTTACAATTATTCTTATAATAAATACATTTGAGTTTATTCATCCTGTCCTATTTGATTTTTCTCATTCAATATTCTTTTTCCTTTCTTTTTCCTTTTGTATTACTTGATAAAATAATTTGTTTTTCTTCGAGTCAGTAATTTCAAGGCCTGATGCATATACATATACAATTTCCTCTGTTTTTCTTCATCATTTTAGTGACAACAGTTAAGCATATGTTTATTTATTAATACAGTCTATCGAAAGCAATTAATAAGTCTTTCCTCTAACACAAAATCTTCAGGACATATTTATTTTCTTATTTATTTCTCCAGTCTTCATGAACTCTTATGTATTATTAAGTGAACTATAAAACTGTAATCTTTTTTGTTTTTGTTTTTACTGAATGCTTCTTATATCAAGAATTGTGTTCACAACCATACTGTCATCATCAGTTTGGATTAACTGTGAATTCTATTAGATTTTTTTTTTTTTTTTTTTTTTTTTTTGAGACAAGGTCTTGCCCACTCACCCAGGCTGGAGTACAGTGGTGTGATCATGATCATAGTTTACTGCAGCCTCAACCTCCCATGCTCAGGCGATCCTCCCCCATCACCTCCCAAGCAGCTAGGACTACAGGTGTGCATTACCACACCCGGCTAGTTTCCTTTCTTATGTTTTATTGAAACAGGATCTCTTTATGTTGCCCAGACTGGTCTCAAGAGATCCTCACACCTTGGCGTCCCAAAGTGTTGGGATTATAGGCCTGAGCCACCATATGCGGCCTACTAGATTCATTTTTAACTGTGCTTTCTTAGTAAACTATCCTCTATTTTGAGATTTTTAAATATGAATTAAAAATGACATGATTTTTATTCAACTCTAGTGTTTTCTTGAGTAAATTTTTAAGAATGTCTATATCCTTTTCATAGAGATATGTAAGGAATGATATACACATTGTCCCAGAGAATGTATAGTCTGTGTGTGTGTGTGTGTGTGTGTGTGTATGTGTGTAAGCGTATGCATAGCTAGCTTACTTTCTGATTTAAATTTTTTCTTCATCTTTTTTTAAATATCTTCACAAATTGAAGAATTCTTGGTTCAGAGAATTGTACTATCTTCTAGACTTCATTGGTGCAGATGTGATGTGTGATTAAAATTGACTCTACTTTGCTCTCATGAAGTTTATATGCTTTTTCACCTCATCCTTAGAGTGGATAAAATTTCACTAGACTAGGTCTTGGTGTGTACTTTCTTTTAACTAATCATACTTGGCACTAGGTTGGCATGACTTAAAACCTCAACTCTTTTGCAATGTGAGTGCTCTATTCACGGTTTGTGTGTTTCCTATAATGTCTTTTTCATTGCCTTCCAGAATGCCTATTGTTCAGTAGTTTCCCTGGATTTCTTCTCAATTTCTCTTGTTCCTATCACTCTTGAATCTTCATATTGTACTGTTTTGCTGTGGGAAACTTTGCCATTTGATCTCCCAAACCATTAATTTAGCTTTCAGTCTTATATTTTTCACTTTTTCTATTGACTATTGAATATTTTAAATACAAAAATTACAATACAAATGAGCTGTTGAAATTCTAAGATTGTTATTCTTCAATGTCACCATCTCTTTAAAAATTCCTTTCTGTAAAATGGTTTTTAAAATTTTTACTGAGTAAAATGAAGAAAAGAATTTAGCTTCTGAAGGCTTACATAACTGAAATAAAATCCTGGTTTTGCCAATTACTATTTTTTTACATTTTTTCCTTGGACAAATAGCTTTACCTCTGTATATCTCAACTTTAGGAAACTTTTGTGAGAATTAAATGAAAGGCTGTATGTGAAGTAAAACCTAGCTCATAGTAGACAACAAATGTGAATCACTTGCATTAACGAAACCATAAACTCTATGAGAAAATGTGCTTTGCATAACTTTCTTTATATAAAAACAATCTTTTATATGGAATATCACTCCTTGTTACCAAGCACAATGTCTCAACTTAAAAAAAATTAATATATCCAATTCGGATACTACTTACGTATTTATGGTCTTAAAGACCCAAATGTACATGCTTTTGAAAACTTTTATTATCAATATTTTTTGTATTTAGGCATTCTAGCTTATTATTATATTAGACATCCAACATATAGTAAAGAAAAAAATACAGGTGGTTAAAATTTACCTTGAAATATTTTTAAGTTTTCTCATCTTTCATTATATTTTCAGAATGGAAAAAAAACACAGATTTTTATTATCTTTGCTGTTTACTTATAATATTGGCTATATTCCTGGTCCTGGCACCAGCTACCATAGGGCAGCTCCCTGTCTCTCTGTCACTTCTTTTAACATTTTTTAAATTGGAAACCAGTTAAAATAGATGCATACGACTAATGTGAATTTTATTCTCCATTTCAAGTGTTCTAAAAATCTGTTCTTAAGTAGTTGGTGAATATTATAATTGGTATATTAGAGGTAGGTTTGTGGTCTTGTAAGTCACAAATAAATGACCTATTTAGGTACACCCTGAATAATTTTTGTGCATTTGCTTCCATATCTGTCAAATGGAAATTTTTAAACAGTCTCACCCTTTCTACCTAACAGATGTGTTTCAAGGCAAAAAACACGTTTCAAAAATACTCTATACTTATCAGATGCTCTTTTGTACTAAAGTCATTGTATGCAATTACTTCCAACAAGAACAATGCCGCCAAGGATGCTGGCCTAGAGTTGCCTGAGTGCTTGCTTTTCAGAGGACAATATAAGGAGCAGTTGCCACTGGTGGTTTGTACTTCTTCAGTATGCCTGACATTTCTGAAGCATGACTCTGTTGCCCAGGATCTGCCCTTGGCATTAAACAGGGAAATATTAGGCTTCGTTGAGTTACAGAAAACAGGTGCCCCAAACAAATGTACCAAAAGTTATGTGTGATAAATTGTAATGACAAGGCAGGAATTTTGAGATGTAAGTAGAATGTTTTGTTATGTTGTAGCATAGTGGAATAAAATACTTTCCTGTGTTCAAGACCTAAATAAAACAATCACTGTTATAAAGAGTTGTCACAGTATTCCCTGATGTTTTATTTTTTCTTTACTTAGACCAGAATAGAAGAGATTCATGACTCATCTGTCAGTATGACTTGTGATTTCGAAGTTGAAATGAGGCTAAAAATCTATGTGTAGCCTTCTTAAAATGATTTCCTTATGAAGATATGCCTAGAAGAGATACGGTCATAGATTCTCCCACATATTCCTTGATATTTTTTATTCACCACTGCAAAATTGTGCAAACAGCAAGAAACTTAAGATTTATTTTTCATTGCTACCCAACAATCTCAGGGCCTTAAATTAAACACTAAAATGAACAACTGGAACGATAATTAAGAATACCTAATTTGGAAAAAAGACACTACATTTCTGTAGTTTTCAGTAAGTGCAAAGGATGGAAACCCTGCTCAGTCACCCTGTAGTAAACCTTTTAAAAGCAACATGTTTTAAACAATGATTAGATTAGCACAGTGTGTTGTAGCCACAATACACTACCAAGCAAGGACTATGATAACAGTAAACCCAGCAGTATAAATATATGCTTCACAGTTTGATGTTGTGAAAGCTTATATTTCCATTTGACCAACACTCAAAATGTACAGTGGAAATTACAGAATGTCACAAAATAAAATAGATCAAAAGGCATGATGGACAGTCAGTAAGAGACACAGGTGTTTAGAGGACAGTAACATTAATATGAGTCTCTGGCTGCCACCCAGACTTCATGAAAAAGTAGGAAATACGATTTATAATAAAGAAGATTGAGTGCTGACAGGCTGGGCTGAGTGAGCACTGCTTTGAGAGAGGAGAAACCTCAGTCAGTGTTGTCAGGGGAACAATGTGTAGAGCAGAAATGACTGTCAACTTCTGTTCCAGTTGTGTGGCAGAGGATACTATTCACTGGTGATGGGTTCAGTACATATTACCCTAAGGTACAGCACCTTTGCCTTTGGGAAAATAGCAGAAGGAAGGCCACCCTTACTTTCCCCTTGCCCTTCTCCCTTGAGGCAGGTCATAAAAATTTGAATGGTCACTCTCTGACCTTCTTCCTCTCCTGTCCCCTGCAAGGAGTCATGAGACTCTCTTTCAAGATATGTCCTCCTTATACCCAGAGGAAAGTATTACCCTTCTCTCTAAAGATACAGAGACACACAGAAGTATCTGAACAAACGGGACTTGCTAAGTCCCCTGCAGTTTATTGCCATTAGATTAGACTCCCTTTGTCCAACCATAGTTCTTCAAACTAGCCACACCTACATCAAACCTAAGCATAAAAATACACAAGTTTATCATTTCTTTGAAGTCTTCATTTCTTATGAAGGCACTTATGTCACATAAAACTTTTATTATATAAATCTGTATGCTTTTCTCTTGTTAATTTGTTTTTTGAGGGTCCTCAGCCATGAACCTAGGGATGGGTGAAACAAGATATTTTTTTTTCCTCTGCGCTAGTTGGCATCTTTCATGAATACACTATTCAGTTGCAGAGATAGAGCCATCAGTACCTTTTATATATACATATACACAATCCTATTATGTATGCATCTATATGTGTGTGTATTTATGTATACACACACACACACACACACACACACACTCCTATTATGGCAATCTCTTCCTCCAGGAAAATGAGATATTTATCAAAATAAAAGTTTATCCAGAAATTTTTGAAAAGAAAAAATAACCACTACTGATTCTTAAATCGTTTGTTTTTGTTTTTGTGGGTTTTTTTCCACTTAGTAAATGCCTGCAAATCTTCATTTATCTCCTTTAGATTGGGAATACACTTTTTGTCTTGTATGTAATCTGACAAAATAGCTTTGCCATAAAATAATCTAGTTGTTCTGCAAAATAAGTTATAATAATGTTTTATTTGTTATCCCTGAAACAGAGATTTTTTCTTCAACTATTTTCATAGTTTCTTCTTTCTATATCTTTAAAAAGACATAGGATTGACTCTTATTTTTTTCTTAATACATATTTCTCTTCCCCGGCATTTTGTGAAAGAATGCCTAAGTTACAATTTCTGTGGACTGTAAATCCGTCAGATAATGTCTTCAAGATAGGGAAGACTTGCTGAGTAATAATATAGAGATCTGACCTTAAGTGCATCTTGTATAAGATTCTACATCACTCATTCTTTTTCCTCTCTCCATCTTCTGAAGAAAGCACCATCAAAAAGCACTTAAGCTTTCTAGGGCTCCTTTCACATTTACTTAACCTATGATAAAAGAAGGCAGATTTAGTGCTTCCTACAAAGCTCCTCCACAATTTCCTCCCTTACCCTCCTCCCACCCCAAGTCCTCTTACTAAACACATATGTTTCCATTAGTGCTGCTTGTGGAACCTCAGGGCAGGCTATTCACTGACAGTACCGAGAGGAAAAAGTTAGATGGTTTTCAGTGAATAAAGGAAGAAAGAGAAGGAGGAGAAAGCAAGAGCCTAAGAATTAAGAGGAGCAAAGATAGAATGAAGACAATACATGAGAACCAAGAAGTTTTGTAAATAAAAAGCGGGACGGGATTGGGGAGCGGGGGATTCACTAATTCACTAACTGGTTAAGTTCTCCAAAGCTGTGAACAAGTTCCTACTCCTCCAGCATATTGCCTTGACATAAACCTTGTAAATATTTTCTGAATGAATAAAATTAATTCAAAATGAAGAAATTCAGTAAGAAAAAGAGGGAAGATTTTGACACTCTTGATTAAATTGGAGATATTTCGGTGGGTACAAAAGCTACCTCAATAACAGGTAGAGTTTCTTGGCAGCAACCTTGCGTCATAGGTTTAAAAAGGAATCTCTTCATGCAGTAATTATATGAAAGATTCTTTACTCCTGCTTAGCAATATGGTTCACATACCAATGCTAGAAGTTCTGTTTTATTTTCTGGGTTCAGATTTTTACTCTGGTTGAAATAATCTGCCATATTCTCTTTCCATCTTACATACATGAAGAGAAGTTATAATTAGATACAGTGATATGAACAACATACAGATACTTTCTCAAATTAGATTTTTAGAGAGTGACAAGGTATGGAACAATTCATCTCTCGGAGCGTCCTGATGAACCTGTTTCCTCGTTTCCTTCTGGTAGTTTTCTCCCATCTCAATGCAGTCATCTTATCATGACAAGCATCAACAATTTTTGTTTCCTAATTAATTACCCTTCCCATTAGAATATGAGCCCTTCAGCATGCATGGGTTGTCAATCTGATGTGCTGAAGCACAGAGCAGTTCCTCAGTACTACAGTTGAATGAATGACTTCTGACGTCTCTTGATTCTGGATTTTTTTATTCTGATGCTAAAAAATTATGAATCATTCATCGTTATAATGATTTACAAACATGAATTTGTTCACTTCAAGATACTGGACTCTATATTTTCAAGGTTAAGTTAGACTTTCATCATTAATATACTTAATTACATGGCAATACTGCTAGAGTCTCTCAAAGAATTTTTGGAGTTAGATACACTGCCTATCTTTACACTGCTTTATTCAGAAATATGCATGCAACTGTTTCTGTTTAAAATTATTACCTCCTATATAAAGAGGAGTGCGTTTGTTCACTTAAGTTTTAGAAATCCAGGAGCACCTAGCATTTTACTGGCTTCAATATAATAGAAAATTTTGACAATTTGTTCCAGGTGTTTCTCTGATCTCTTGACTCTTTATGGTACCATCACGTCTTCTGATATTATCACTTAGGTCAGATTAATTACAATGACCTTTTAACAGGAGTCTGTGGATCTAGATTATTTCCTCTTTATCTAACTGTTTTTATATTCTACTAAAAAACTTCTAATAAATCCCTGCTGTCTAAGATATAAAGCTTATTTTAATTGAACTGGCATTTACTATGTCTTGTAAATGTCTCACAACCTTTGTATTGGCATCATAACTTTACTGCTGTTCAAATGGATCATCACACCTTTGCTAATTCTCTTGCGCCTTTCTGGAACTTATTTCATTCATTATTTCAAATGATGAGATTCTAATATAATAGACAAAAATATCCCTCATATTAAATCAAAGACTCCTCTGTTTGTGATTAGGATATGCAATGGTGATTAGAATTTAATTTTTTTCTAGGAGCAACTACAGAAAGTGAAAAGACTCTAATAAAAATATGGGAAGAGCTCTGCCTGCGAGTGTGCTGCAAACTGGACAGTTAGTGTTAAGGAGAGGCTGAGAGGGAGGAGAACAGAGGGAGGCAGTGCAATGGTGAGAGAGGCTGGGGACTTAGTGAGTGGATATTTCCTGGTAGTAGAATGTTTGTTCCCTAACAACTCACTATAAGTTGAATATTTAGTAAAGTCTACTAAATTACCACGTTTTGTGTCAATGTGTGAAATAGTTGAGCTTTGCATCCTGGTCACTGAAGAGAACAGAGAGCAACCTGTGAAGTAAGATGGGGAGCAGTAGAAAGGAAGTTCCTGCACCCAGGGACTCTTGAAATGGTTTTAGATTCCTAAAGATTGGAAAATAATCACAGTATGTGAGGTAATCATAATGAAGATAAAATTACAATTCTTTCTGTCTCTCTCTCCCTCCTTATTTTAATGAAGAGCTTTTTTACTACCTAGTAGGAGTGATGGCTTCAATTTTAGACCAGCTAGAGAGTGAAAAATCTGTATTATTTAAACACGTGTCATATACTGCCTTGCTTATAATTGAGTATGTGTATATTTACAGCAATCCATATCATTTTTTCACTTAATTATAACCTGGTATTAGTAAGTAATCATATTTTTACTTCTTTGGATCTATTAGAGCTTCTGAAGCTTATTAATAAGCACCTTATTAATACTTGGTTGATTGATTTGTTAATAATAAAGCAGACTCAAAAGAAAAATACAAATAAAAATTCAGAAAATGGAGAAAAGAAGATGACCGTGCTCCTCCAAAGGGATCTCTTCCCAGGGCCCAGAGAGGTTGAGTTCTGTACTTCTGTTGTCATCTCCTTGTCAGTAACGATAATTGCTGCATTTTTCCTATGTGCTGGTTTTCAACCATACATAAGAATTGTCAGTTGATTAATGCAAAAGAAACTATGATTTTATGGGAGTATTTTTTTTTGTTTCCTAGTCCATGACAAAGAATGAATATTTCAATTTACCGAAAAGAAAAATAACTCAAATGATTTGAGAAATTTATCTTTTAATAATTAAATGATATGTTAGATATTCAATCCAAATGAGAATTAGAGATAAATCAGGTTAGATGTTATGAAAAATGTACCAACACTGATTTCACTTCCTATAATTTTACAATTTAAAATATACACAATTACATTAAGCAGTAAGATTTCTTCTTTTCAATCAACAAAATATCTAGGGATTTTAATTTCACCTATCTAATACATGCCTTGGATAGGTTTCTGCTTTGTACTTCAGTTTCTTCATCTGTAAAGTGATAATAGCAATGGTTGTTACCTCATAGGATTTTCGAGTGGCTAAAAATAAATGAATACATAGAAGGTGCTTAGAACAATTACTGTCCCATATTAACTCCTGTATAAATGTTTGCTATTACTCTTTTAACTATTATATTAGGTTCAATTTTAAGCAAAAAAGTACATCAACATACATAAAATGTCATAAATGACTTCAAGGCTAGTAAGGTACATTATTTAATACTATTTTAAGAGCTAATAGTAAAAAATATAATTGTTGGCATAACATTTCAATTTAGAGAAATGAGACAAAAATTTATTATATCATCATTTGTAGAAAATTAAGATTTCAGAGTAATGTGAAAAAATACCTAAAGGAAAATCCCACCCCAGTGATTTGGGTTCTTCCTCCTCCTGTGTCTTGAATACTGTTTTTCCCCTCCAAAATTCATGTTGAAATTTTTATGTCATTGTAACAGAAGTAAAAGATGTAACCTTTAAGAGGTGTTAAGCCATGACAGCTCTGCCCTAAGAAATGGATTAATGCTATTAGAGTAGGAATGCATTCATTATTGTGGAAACAGGTTCATTATAAAAGGGCAAGTTAGACCCCCCTTTCTCTCTATCTCTTTGTCCTTCTACCCTGTGAAGTCTTTTGCAATGTTATGACATAGCAAGAAGGCACTTGCTGTATACCAGCATCTTGATATTGGACTTCCCAGCCATTGGAACTGTAAGCCAATATATTTCTATTCATTATAAATTAGCCAAACTCAGGTGTTCTGTTATAGTAACACAAAACAGAATGAAATACCTCTTTATTTAAAATATGACATATTATTCTTTTTGATAAAAAAGAAGATTTCATCAGAGTCTTTCCTGGAGCAATACATTAAATGTATTGAGCAGTACTTTAAATACTTGCTATGTTTATAACCTGAACCTGTTTTGGATTTAATTATAAAATGATACTCAAAATTTTGTGACTGGAAAATAAGAAACACTTTAGTTCATATAGTATTCCTGCTGCTTTTATAATATTTTATTATCTATCAGTACATATAAAATCCTATACAAACTAATCTCACAGGTACTTAGCAACCAAATTTCTGTTTACTTCCTCTGCATAGTCTCCTTCCATCCCCTTTTCTCTTTTCTCCATTCATAAAACATTTTCTGCAATTATACATGTATGGTTTAGCCTATCTGCAATAGATGATTCTCGCATTTTCACTTGTGTAACTCCTAATCATTCTTTGAAATCCAAGACAAAAATGTAATCCTCTGTGACTTTTCTTTGTTTGTGAACTCCTGTGGGTGAATTTAATTGCTTTGCTCATTCTCTTTCAAAACTCTGCAGTATTTTCTCCCTCAAGAGAGATTAAGAGCGGCCTCTCCTATTGATATCCAAAAAGCAACTCTATTTCATCTATGAGAATAAAATTTGCAAGTTCTTTTCTTGTTCATAGTAAGTTTGGAAGACAGGTAGATTGATAGCACAGTCTTCTGTACGATTAGAAGACTAAACATTCAAAAATAGCACATCAGTAAATAATTGCAAAGATAGTAAAAACCTGAGAGTGTGTGTATGCGTGAAGGAAAGAGAGAAAAAGAGTTGGGGCATAGTGACATATCTGTGCAATTCTCTTAGCCTCCCCACTTCACTTAAAATAAGGCAGAATAGTTGACCGCTCTTTTGACTCTTTGCTCTGATTGGTCCCACAGACTGGAGATCACAAATCTTTCCTCATGTATCTGCCTGTGAGTGACTTCTGCTTCTCATTCAAGTTTCTGTTCAAAAGTCACCTCAAAAGAAAGGCTATTTCTGACAAGAAAACCAAATTATACCTCATTCTTTTCACCCCAAACATTCTTCAGTCCTTCTCAATCACCTTGCACTTTGATCTCTTTCACTTTTGTCATCTAATTCCTTTCCTTTTCTCTTCAGCATGGAGAAGGTACTATTAAATATAGAAAAGAAATACATTTCCAGGAGTGGAATTGATAGACCAAGACTACAATATTAAGGCCTTGATACATTTTGCCAAGTTTCTATCAAGAGATACTTTATTGCTATTGCTATCATTATACAACATGTATAATTTTAATACAGATATATAATTACACTATTCATTATAGTTATCACTTATTGTGTTCCTACAATATACCTATCACTATGGTAAGTGCTATAATACATTAAGTGTATCTTTACATGTATTCAGTCTAACAAATTGTACTTCCACGGGCAGTATAAAATAGTGCCAATTTTAACATACTCACTCTCACCATTATTTTAAAAACCTTGGGCCATTAAAGATTATATTTTAATTTCTTAATTTGAATTTTTATTTAGCAAATATGGTAGTGCATGTTTTTATATTTTACTGATCATTTATATTGCTTTTTTTGGTTAAAAAGTAGTATATTCATTTATAGCAAAGTACCAACAGAAATATATTGTCTCACTGTTTTCTGGATGCTAGAAGTTCCAGGTCAATGTGTTGGTAGAGTTTCCCTTTCTTTGAAAGTGTCAGGGAAAGTTCTATTCCAAGTCTTTATTTTAGCTTTTGATAGTTCCTTGACTTGTGGTAGCATAACGCCAATTGGCAGATGGCATTCTTCCTGCACCCTCACAGTGTCTTCTCTTGTATATGGGTCTCTGTCCAATCCTTTTTGTGAAAACACCATTCAAATTGGATTAAAGCCCACCTTAATGATCTCATCTTAAATTTATTATCTACAAAGACACTACCTCCAAATACTATCACATTCTGAGGTACTACTGGGTGTAAGGACTTCGACACATGAATTTTTGAATGATTTATTTCAATCCATAATATTCAGTGTATAATCTTTGTTAATTTTTCTTTTGGTGTGCTCCTATATTTTTATGAGTTTTAAGAAGAGTAGAAGTAAAAGCCTGCATTACATGCCTGACAATTTTATTTCTGGCTTGTGTTTATCTTTCAATATTACGTACTATAGACATACAAAATTTGTATATAGGATTATTTCTTTAGCAATTACCTTGAGACATGACTTTGCCATATAAATATTAGGTAAAGAACAACCCTTATCTAGATTGCTTAAGTGTCAGTTCTCTCAATTGCTTAGTAGAAGCCATATATTTTACCCCTTCAGAATCACCCCCACTGCTTGAGCATTGTTTTTCACACTGGCAGAAGAATTTCACATGCTTCTGATTTCTTATCCCTTTCTGTAAAATCCTTGAATGGCTTCTCACTCTTTCAGTTGTAAAAATCTTATTGTGCAGTATGATCTACTGACATTTCCAAGATATGACCCTTGCCCATATTTCAAGCCACATCTCTGCCCACTCATATACACACCTATGTTTCCTTCTAATCTGACTACCTGAAGTCTGAAAAATGTACTATGTCCTCTCAGGCCTCAATATCTAGTCATTTACTGACACACATATATGCATTTCAGAATTAGTTCCAGGAATTACATCACATGCATTGGCTTTTAACTGTCAATTCTGAGTATTATACATGGTATGTAATCTGCAAAAGATTGGTGAAAATAAACAATTATTTTTGTATGGTAACAAAGTTATTTCTACATAGAGAAGTGATCATTCTAAGTGGAGTCATCAGAGAACTTTGAACGTAGGCTGCAGAAACAGTTGAGCAGATTGTACAAAACTGGTGGGACAATAAAATCAGAAGTTCAGAACCAGATTGGGAGAAACACTTTTCAGTTATTCTTTGGTGGCAGACTAATGATTCTGAATGCACAGAAATTGTTCCACAGATATTTTTTAAACTTTTAATTTTGAAATAATTTTAGACCGGCAAAAGGTAATGAAGATGGAACAGGAAGTTCTTGTATACCCTTCATTCAGGTTCCCCTGGTAATAACATCTCATACAACCCTGGTGTAATCATCAAAATTAGTAAACTAACATTAGTGCAAAAATATTCATCAAACTCAGAGTTTACTCAGATCCTACAATGTTTTCACTTATGTTAATTTTCTGCTCCAGGAGATTTATTCTTATTTATAACGATTCATGTCTCCTTAGTCTCTTCCATTCTGTGATAGTTTCTCAGCAGTTCCATATTTTTTATAACCTTGACACTTTTGAAGGGTAATTTTTAGGTATTTTATAGAATATTACTCAGTGTGCATTTATAGAATGTTTCTCAAGATTAGATTGATTGGACAGATTTGGGGAAATAATACCACAGGGATGTCCTGCCCTTCCCATCAGGGGTACATCTTACCAACATTACTTATTCCTGGTGGTTTAGCTTTGGTTGCTTGGTTCTGGTGGTGGTTGCTACGTTTCACCAAGGTAAAGTTACTACTAATTTTACCTTTCTATACTTTATTGGTCAGAAGTGAGTCACTAAGACCAGGTCCCACTCAAAGAGAGGGGAATTAAAATCTACTTCCTGAAAGAAGGAGTTAAAAATTTGTGGTCAAATGTTAAAGCTACCACAGTAACTGTTTTCAGGAGATACTTTGAGTATCACAAATATGATCTCTTCTTTTTCTCCTCTAATTGCAGCATTCGTGTTTAATTTTCTATTTCTGTCATTGTTGCTACATTCACTATTTAGAATTATGGAAGAAATACTTTTTCCTTTCCCTCATTTATTTATTCAATCATTCATTTAATATCAATATGAATTCACAGCTATTCTTAGGTTATAATCTATTATTATCATTGGTGGGTGTTTTTTCTCAAATTGCTTCAGCTTTGGCTATTGAATATTATTTCAAATTGACTTCTACATTCTCTTTAAAAAGTGTTTTAATTAAAACATTATTTTAAGCTTTCTATTTAATGGCATTGGAAAATGCTTTAGGTTAATCTTGTATTTTCCCTGATTAGTTCACAGAATTAGCTATTCTCCAGGAACCCTCGTTTTCTATTATTAGAGACTGATATTTAGAATCTTAGATCTGGGGGCTAGAGATGCTCTTTGTTATTGAAGTTTCACTGCTTCTAGGCCCTTTTAATAGAGAGAGTTAGGAAGTATCTGTATGTATACTACAGAAGTATACACACACGTTTATATTTATTTACGTAATTTACCTATAAGCATCTATGTTAAAAGAAACATACATTCCTAGTACTATCTCCAACTTTAATTCAGCACCACAAAGTTTATCCTAGCCTTCCCCTTACTTATTTTAAACTCTACCTCTGACAATGAGAAACTTGAATCCCATTATCTCCAGTTTATTTATGTATTTGCTCAAATCTAAATACATGTAAAATTGTTTTAGAATTGCTAATTCATAGACCTGTGAGAATTAAATTTATTAACTGAGTGAGCTGTTTGTTATGTATAGTGATGCTTTGTCTGTGGCCTTGTAGTATCTAGTCAAATACTGTTTCCAAAGTTACTTATGTCAGTTCCTTTTCCCCCATCTCTTTAGTGAGATTATGTCATACATTTCCAGTTATAGTCTGTATTACATGCTAGAATCTTCTAGGGTCTTGGTTGATTTTCTTAAAATTTGCATACATTAAAATTCTCATTTTGTTGTGTCCAGTTTTGAGTTTTGATAAATTTATATAGTCAAGTTTCCACTGAAGTTTCTCAAAGCACAATTCCATCACTCTAAAAATTTACTTGGGTTGACTGTATGTAGTCAAACCTTCCTTTCACACCAAACTCTGACAATTAATGATCTATTTTCCATTCCTATAGTTTCATCTTTTCTGAGGATAAAATAAAGACAATCATACAATAGTGGTCTTTGCAGTCTGGCGTTTTTCACTTAGCAATTCCTTCAGGTTGAGTGAATAAGTTCCTTCATTTCCTTTTTCCTTTAATTTCTAAGTAGTATTGCATTGTATAAATGTACCTCCTAGTTGTTTTTCTTTTAATCCAGCAACATCTTGGTTGTTTCCAGTTTGGGGTAATCATGAACAAAGCTGCTATAACACATTCCCATACAAGTTTATGTTGGAAACTCTAATACGTTTTTAATTCATCGGATGAATAAGTAGGAATAGGACTGCTGGTTTGTGTAGCAAATGAATATTTAACTTTATATGAAACTGCCAAAGTGTTTTCCAAAGTACCTGTACCATTTTCCATTTCTACTAACAAAGAAAAATGTGCACAGGATGTGTATACTGGAAAGTACACAACACTGATGAAAGAAATAAAAGCTCTAACAAAATGGAAAGATACACAGTGTTTATGGATCGGAAAACTCAATTTTGCTAAGATGATAGTTCTTCCCAATGTAGCATATAGATTGAACAAAATTCCATTCAAAATCTAAGCAAGCATTTTATAGACATAGGCAAGCTTATTTTAAAATCCTTATGGAAGATCAAAGTAACTAGAATAGTCAAAATAATTCTGACAAAAGAACAAAGTTAGAAAAACCTCACTACATAATTTTAAGACCTATGAGGATAGATAGGTCAATGAAACATAATAGAGAGTCCAGAAATTGACCCATGGAAATATAACCAATTAACTTTTGACAAATTTGGAAAATCACATCAGTGAAGAAAAGATAGCCTCTATAACAAATGGTACTAGGACATTTGGGCACTCATATAAAAAAAAAATGAGTCCTGACTCATATCTCCCAACTTATACAAAACTTAACTCAAAATGGATCAATAAATCATAGCATAAAGATAAAAAATGAAACTACAAATCATCTATAAAATACTCAAGAAAAATCTATTTGACCTTCGACTTGTTGATAAATTTTTATATACGACAGCAAAATGTAATCATAAAGTTAAAAATTGATACTTTATCAAATTAAAACATTTTTCTATGCAAATGACACTCTCTTAAGAGAATAAAACCACAACTCATGGATGGGAAGAAAATTTTTACAAATGATATATTCAGAATACATAAATAATACTTGAACCTCTTCAATAAGAAAATCAACAACCCAGTTAAAAAGTGGGAAAATTATATAAACAGACACTTCACCAAAGAAGATATAGGATGGGAAATAAGCATACAAAAAAAGACTCAACATCGTTAGTTCATTATAAAATGCAAGTTAAAACCACAAGGAAATACCACTACACACCTACTACAATGGTAATCTTTAAAAAAAAAAAAAAAATCAGACAATACTAAATCCTACCAAGGATGCTGTGCAGCAGGAGTTGTCATTCCACAGATTTTTAAACTATACATACTTCATTTCATAGCACAGGTTTTATTGTTTTCAAATAATCCCTTTTGTTTTTATTAGAAAGTCGGTGGCAAATAATTTAGCCAAGTATGACTAGATTTTGCATTACTTTCCTTTTCCATCACACTCAACTTTAACTATTTTTCTTTTAACTGGATTTGTAAATGAAAGTACATTTCAGATTGAGGAGGTTGTCTCAATTTTAGAGGATGCTTAGGAATCAGCTTGACTAAGTGTATAATTATAATTGCTAACCTTGGATGAAAGCAGAAAGACCAGCTAAGTTCTGTAGCTTACAGCATGGCACCTGAGAGAAGGTTATTCATTCCTGTTTGGGTAAGTCATACTAAAACCCATGTGGGACTAGAAGATATACATTACTGATTGGAAGAATCAAGGTAATGATAATTGCTAGTGAAGACAATATTAACAAAATACTTTTGTTAGCTCCTAAAATATATTTGATATTTATTATATGTCAGTTACCCTAATACATGCTTTGCAGTCCTGTTCACACATAAGAACAAATTACTAGCATCTTATTAGAGAGAAATACTCCAAAATAAAATAGCATTATTTTATTTTCTCATTTTAAAAATTTTGATAACATTAGATATTCAAATATGGCTTCATTACACAATATGAATAAAATAATATTGATAGTTATTAGTCAAAAGGAAATACCTATGATTCAATTAAATATGAAAGATGACACAAGATAATTTTCTTGAATGTTCATACTTAATGGATACTTGCCATGATAAAGAAAACATGAGCTTCATTATGCCTGAAAAATTTCCATTACAAAATAATTTAGACAGACTTTCAGTGAAAAAAGAAGAGAACACACTGAACTTTTCACACCACTGAGACAACCTCCTCAATTTTAAATGTACTTTCATTTAAAAATTCAATTAGAAGAAAAATAATTAAAAGTTGAGTATGAGAAAAAAGGAAAGTAATGCAAAACTTACTATTTCTAAAATATGTTAATTTAATGGTGACCATAATTATGGGTACGAGAGTCTACCAGATGACAAGCACAAGCAAAGGAAACTGTTTACTCTGGTGTTAATATTATTTTTAATATTTTAGTTTAAAATATTACCAAATAATGAGAAACATTAACAATAAAATGTTCATTAGTCTGAGGGGAAAGGAGAAAAAAAGAAAAGAAAAGGAAAGTGTTCTACGGAGTTGATGCAAGCAAGCACAGTAGGAATGCAGTGGAAGATACAGCTCAGTTAATGGCATGAGGAAAAATGAACGATGAGGCTCAGTTTAAAAAAAAAAAAAAATAGTGATTGGCAGTTTAACCCCCAGTGGTCTAGTTGTCTAAAGGCAACTTCTAGACTCTCTGATTGTGAAAGAAAACACCTCCACAAATAACACTTAACAAAAGTGTTACTACAAAGAAGGCAGTTTTAGTTGTACAGTAATTAGATTTTAAAGGAGAAAAGAACAGAACACTGCTTTAGATGTTACTAATAACATCTAAAGCAATAATACTTAATGATACATTTCAATTCTAATTTCACTTAAATTATAAAATTGCAAGCCCCACTGTTTCCTCACACATCGACAGCCCCTCCTTTAACACTCAAATCAGCATTTTGTGAAGCGTTCTTCTTAATTAACTAAATTGTTGTCTAGCCAGACATCGTGACTTCAAGAAAATGGATGTCGGGGGATTTGCTTGACAGAGGACCTAACAGAGTCTTCACGCAGAACAGCAACATGACATTGGCTCTGAAATAAATTTATAGTCCTGCTGAACAGAGGTTCCGCTACCAGCAGAAGAAACTGCTCTAGAGGCGCGATGACTAATATGTCACCACATCAGCAGTTCCTTTATGGAAGCAGAGGAAGAACACCCAAATAAATCAGATTTGTCACAGACCTAAATGCCATTAGGCATGTCAGCCGAGATCTGAATTAGGCATCTCAAAGCAAAGGATGGGAAAGTTTCCACTGCACTTTTCCGGGAGCTTCCTCCTCAGCAACCAGGCAGCCATTTTGGTAGCTCATACCCTACATATTACCCCTAAAGATCTTCCCTAGATGTTCTTTCCAGATAATCCCACACATTTTACTTATTTTGGAAGGCAAACTTGGGACTAAATATAGAAAGCACAACATATGTTGCAGCTCTTCTGTGTCCTTTTTGGGTTGTTCCATCTTTATAATTCTACACACAAACTATAGTAATAAGCAGCCTTTACTTCTTGGAGTATGTGAAGAAAAAGCTATGTAAGTAATTTGCCCATTTTGTTTCCAGGGCAAGGGTATTATTATAAAAATGACTATGTCACATACACAGAAAGAGTGTCTTGCAAATTACATATTTAACAGTATTTATACATAACTCAGATATATAATATATAAACATTGTATTTAATTTTATTGTCTAGCACGTAAGTTCATATAAAATAACTTTTAAAATCTACCCAAAAAGGCCATTTTTATTTTATAATATTAATGTGTCTCTTCTCTTCAGAAATTTTATAGAATATACCCTGAAAATTAGAAGAGTGTCTGGCACATCATAGATACAGTAACTATTTGTTGAATCTTTGATGAGTTACATTTTTATAGGAGGAAAAGGTTCTGACTTATGAAAAGTTTTGAGTTATAAGGGCTATGACTTCCCCCCCTCAGAAATATATAGATGATTCTATTAAAAAGTATAAGATTCCATATCCATTTGTGAAGCAAATATTTATACAACTCTGCTGCAACATGATTGGAAATTACTAGAAAATGAATATGCAAACTTTCAACAAAAGTGCCCCTTCTTTTTATAAATACTTCTAAGTTTTTATTTTTTTTTGTTTTTTTAATTGACACATAATTCTACATATGTATGGGTTACAGTATGATATTTCCATACATGTATATACTGTGTAATGATTTAATTAGAGTAATTAGCATATCTGTCACTTCAAATGTTTATTATTTCTTTGTTTTGGGAACATTCAAAATCTGCTCTTTTAGCTATTTGAAAATCTGCAATAAATTGTCATTAATTATAGTCATCATATAGTGCTATAGAAAATTAGAACTTATTCCTACCTACCTTTACTTTTTTATTCTTTTTTTTTGTTTGTTTGTTTGTTTTTGTTTTTTTTTTTTTTGAGACGGAGTCTCACTCTGTCTCCCAGGCTGGAGTGCAGTGGCACAATCTCAGCTCACTGCAAGCTCCACCTCCCGCGTTCGTGCCATTCTCCTGCCTCAGCCTCCCGAGTAGCTGTGACTACAGGTGCCTGCCACCACGCTGGGCTAATTTTGTATTTTTAGTAAAGATGGGGTTTCACCGTGTTAGCCCAGATGGTCTCGATCTCCTGACTTTGTTATCCGTTCACCTCAGCCTCCCAAAGTGCTGGGATTACAGGCGTGAGCCACCGCGCCCGGTCAGTTTGTTATTCTTTAACCAACTTTTGTCTATCCCTCACCATTTACCAGCCTCTAGTAACTGCTATTCTATTCTCTGCTTCTATGAGATCAACTTTTTCAGATTCCACATACAAGTGAGAACATGCTGTATTTATCTTTCTTTGCCTGGCCAAATATTTTTGATTTAATATATTCAATTCATTATAGCATATATATTTCAAAAATCAAATATAATTGAAATGATGAGATTTGGAGGATGAAAAAAACATGCTTTCCTGGAACTCCATTGATCACTGGTAGATATTCAGCTTTCAAGACTCTGAGGTATCTTTTGTAACTCCTTGAATATATGTATAGTTACTAGCTATTGTGAATGACAAGCAATTCCAATTTCATTAAAGAACTTGTCTAACTGAATTATAACTATCTATGCATGTATATGTCTCCCGTACTAACTGGGATCTTTCTTTTTCATTAAACTGATATTTATTTACTGGCTGTAGAGGCACTGGGGATTCAAAGGTGAAAGGCATCTGTCTTGTGATCAGAAAATTTAGATTCTCACAGCAAGATAATTATGCATTGAAAACATACATTACTATTGGGAAACGCTCATGATGACAATAGATACAAAGTACATTGTTGACGGGATAGAGCATCTACTGATGAACAAATGTGTTTAAATATATTTCATAGAAAGAATTGTGGAACAACAACAAAAAATAAGAGGCATGATGTGAAATGATATTGACAGAAACATATCCCAACTTATGTTTTCTTTAGATTTTAGGGATAACATTTCACTTCTCCTTTAAAAACCAGATACTTGGCAACCTGGACACATTTTAATCCACTTGAATGAATCATGGGGACTCTTCTCAGAGCAGGTGGAATTTGAGATGAGGTCTGAAGGTGAGATAGGAAGGTGTTAAGAGGTTGGGAAAGATGACACGTTTAAGTGGACAACAAGAAGTAGAAAAAGGTCTTATAAGCAGGGAACAACTGACATATGTATACAGAAATGAGAGACTATAAAATGTCCAGGTAACTAGTAGTTCAATATTGCTGAATTGTATCATAAAAATAAGAAAAGAATTAGATTGACACTTGGAAGAAAAACACAGTAAAGTGTAGGATTTTTATCTTTGATCCCAGTTCTCTTACAAAATTTATATGTATTGTAGTCATTCAAGAAATTAATTGAATTAATTAATTATAATCTGAAAGTGCTGGATTACCTTAGCAAAATACTATACAAATCTTCTTACCCTATCACTCTTTATCTGTACTTTTACTTAGCAAACCTTTTGTGATAGTAAAGTGAATCAATCCTGTTTAAGATATTCAATTTTGAGTCCACGGAGAAGCAAATATCTACAGGGAATTAAACATGGAAAATATGTATTGGGGACTGAATAGGAGAAGGGAAAAGAAGGAAGAGGGAGACTTCATGCCACAGTGCAGGTCTGATGCCTGTAAAATGAGAGAAGGGGAAAAAAGAGGTAGGGAGAATCTCAGGCTCCAACACAGATGCGTGAAAAATTTGGCTAGGCACATAGTGAGTACTCAAGCCCAAAGTCTTCATAAGAGGAGTCCTGCGTCTCACTCGATAACCCTTCAGTGGTACTACTGCTTGTTCAGTCATATGTTGGGAGCAAGCTATGGAAAGAAGAGTGTGGTCACAAATACAATTCAATGGGGGATCCAGACGGGCAGCAGCTGGGGTCAAGAGTCCATTACACTCTTCACAGCAGGAGATCTAAGTGGCTTATTTGCATGGCTGCCACAATGTATAAATCTAAATGGAATGTTCTCTGAAGACTGACTAAAACATGGTTAAAAATCATATAGAGACCGTATTCTAAAAATATTAGAATTATCTGTCTCTTAATTCATCTTTGTGAAATTTTCGTTCTCTGTGGTCTCATAATAGAACACAGCTAACAAAGCACTCAATTTCCCTGAAATCATGGCTGGGGTGAGAAGAGAACAAACTCAAAAACTACCTGACTGATTGTAGCCATATTTTGGGGAAACAAAAGATTGTAATACATGCATGTAAAAAGCTTAAATACATAAGGCAATTAGCTGAAACGTACACCAAAAACGTCTATTATGGTATTAATGAACTAAAGAACAAAGAAAATGAAAGTTTTAAATTATGAACATTATTTAATGTTACTCCACTGCTCATGTGCTCTTTACCGATTAGAAAGAAAAAAAAGCAAGTTGTTTTTGTTGTAAAATATATTTCAAAGTTTTGATTATTTTCAAAATTTATCTAGGGAGAAAGCAAAACTTTCATAGATATATGAATATTAACTAATAATAAAGAAACTGGAGTTTATACAAGATTTAAAAAAAAAAAAAACAAAAACAGAGCTTACCAAATGGAATAAAATTAAGCTCATTCAATAACATGAATGAAATTAGTCTCATTTGCCCTAAAATGTTCTTTATACATTTGATTCTGAAAACACTATTAAATGCCAAGCATTAAAGGATGTACTACAAATAAAAAATTATTCTGAAAAATAAGAATATAATATGCTCCTGCTTTTGAGAGCCTCATAGCCTAATAGGTGAATTTAAAACAGTAATTACGATAGCACGGACAGTGCTCAAAAGTTGATGTAAGAAGACAGAGGGGAAAGTGTGTCACTGATGGAGTCTGAGCAAGCTTTTTAGAATAGCCACATGGTATGAGTCAGAAAATATGTTAGGCCAGTTAGGAAAAAGAGTGTATCCTATGCAGAAGGAACAATATATGCAAACGCTGAGACTGAGAAGTTTCAGAAAACTGCCCATAATTCACTGTCACTGGAGAGCAGGAAGATAGAGGAAGGAAATGAGTCTGCGACCTGTATGCTACATTATTTCCCTTCTTCTTATGGACAACAGGGATATAAAAGAACTTTGATGAAGGAAGTGACATGACCTGATATATCAATCTGAAATATTGGTTATAAATATAGTAAGATGGATGAGAGTAGTATAGGGAGACTGGGGGAAGGGGATATGAAAGAAACTATTATAAAATTCTGAATAAAATATGACCGGAACCTGAACTAAGGCAGTGGCAGTGACCATAGAAAAGTATCAGTATGAGAAATGATAGATTAGAATGATGGACTGTCATTCCCTGTGAAAGATTAGAGACAGTGCAACAGAGAGAGAAAGACCTCACATGTATCCCTGACTTCTTGAATGAGCACTAGGATGGCACTCCTAACAGAAAGGATTCTAAAGACAATCTTTAGATAGAGCGTAATATGACTTGGCTCTGTGTCTCCACCCAAATCTCACCTCAAATTGTAATCCCTACATGTTGAGAGAGAGACCTGGGTGGAGGTGGCTGGATCATGAGGGTGGTTTCCCCCATACTGTTCTCATGATAGTGAGGGAGTTCTTGTGAGATCTGATGGTTGAAAGTGGCATTTTCCCCTGTACTTGCTCTCTCTCCTGACACCATGTAAGACGTGCCTTGCTTCCCCTTTGCCTTCCACCATGATTGTAAGTTTCCTAAGGCCTCCCCAGCCATGCAGAACTGAGAGTCAATTAAATCTTTTCTCTTTATAAATTACCCAGTCTCAGGCAGTTCTTTACAGCAGTGTGAGAAGGGACTAATACAGAGGGTATCACTGTTTTAAGCAGCTAAAAATGTAAAAAAAAAAAAAGAAAAAGAAAAAAATTAACATGGAGATTTTAAAAAATTTATTCACTATTTAATGTTTAGTTGACTTATTCACCAACTATTCAATACCTCCCATATGCCAGGAACTGTGTTAGTTCAAAAGATTACAGCAGTAAAATGGGCAAGAATATTTGTTCTTCAATAGCTTATATTCCAGTGGAGGTAGTTGGGAAATAATCAAGCAGCTAAAATATGTAATATGAGAGATTTGTATCAGAGCTGTATAACAAAGTAGTGGAGGACAAATGGAAGTACATGGACAATTTTAATGTTAAATTGTCCAAGAGGGCTGCACTGAAAAGGGGTCATTTGAGCTGAGACATGAGTGGGTGAAAGAGTCATCCATGGGGACATTGGAAGGAGGGGAGCACTGTGGTTACAGGAAATAACATGTACCCAGACCTTGTAGCTATGAGTAGGTCAAATGTGACACCCAGGAGTAATGATGTGACTGGAGCAAAGTAAGAAAAAGGGAGACTAGTTGGGAGTGTAGTCAAATTCATAAGGAGAAGCCACATTATGAGAGATTATAATTTTTATTTTTAATATAATGAAAACCTGCCAGTTAAAAGTATTGTTTTCCCCTGAACACTTAATAACAGTTTCTTTGCCTCTGAAAATGTCAATATAATTTTTAATGGTATATGTTCTAAGTTTTGTTAATGTTACATGTTTCTCTTTACAATCATATTCAATCATATTACAGTACATTCACTTGAATTAGCATCTGAGGCTAAAAGCTATTTGGACATACCCAATGCTTTGTGCCAATGCCTCAGTTCTGTTTGGAAAGTTTTGTGAATCATTGCAATACTTATTTTTACTTATAATTGATATTTATTTTTAGTCATAAATACATTTTGACTGATACTCATTTTTAATGAAAACATCTTGAATAGATTGATATGATGGCTACAGCACTTCTATATGGATGCAATGACAACATTGACCAAGTCAAACATTTGTCAGTTACCAAAGTATTGGCAAAATACAGCATTAATTAGATATAGGAAACTCAATCTCAGAAGTGACAGTATATTACAAATAAAAATGTGTCCATTCCCTTTGTAGCATAAATATAGAATGTTAGTTGATATTTTATAACTAAAGTTTCTGCAACTGAATATGTGTGGGAAATTGTTTAATTAAACAGCACTATTTGTATTTAGTATAGAACAAGGTGCATGGTTGTAGAAATGAATCTACTAAAGAGATTCATATGGTATACAGTGTCTCCCAAATATATTTGTCCACAGTGTTTTCTTTAACACTATCTCCAACTAGGATATTTGGAAATCACATTTGCTTGTCCTGAATATGTGAATCTGGAATTCGGTGCAGAGACCCTTCTAGGACCTAAAGTTTGAGCTGTCATTTTTCTATGCATTACACAATAGGCAACCATTACC
Source organism: Macaca nemestrina (assembly GCF_043159975.1). Lineage (NCBI taxonomy): Eukaryota > Metazoa > Chordata > Mammalia > Primates > Cercopithecidae > Macaca > Macaca nemestrina. The sequence goes on from NC_092127.1 coordinate 92,967,444, forward strand.
ACTACTACTGCTAATAATGCTTATATGGCCTACACTATGTGCCAGATGCAGTTATAAGTGTTTGTCACATGTGGACTCTTCTAATCCTCGCAACAACTCTGTGAGGAGGGTTTGCTATTCTTACCCTTACTTCAGACACAAGAACATTAAAACACAGAGAGGCAAAACCTCTGGTCAAGGTCACACAGCTAATGAGCAGCTGAGCCAGGCAGACAGGCTCCAGGAATTAAGCTATTTGGCTCTGGATATATTTCCCCTCAAATAAATCACTAGTATATCCCTTATTGGAGATTAGCTATAGCCATTTCTGTTACAATTCTAGGACATACTCCTCTTTTTCATCATACTGGCTACGTCCTATCTGCTTTTCTCTGTTTTTATGTGATTCTGTGCTCCACATATTTCCACTTCTGTGTCTCACTTTGGTCTAGGGCTGTGATGTCAATTCCCAATCTCTCTAATGGCTTGAAATTTATCCCTTTAAATTTTAACCTTTTCTCTTAATACACAGTCTTTATCAACTATATTAAAATTGGCACAGCTATTTTATAACCACAATTGCACAAATGCTGAAGTTTTGACACTTCTATATGTGAATCTTCTGCAATAGTTCCTTGGTTTTCTTTGCTGATGTAGGAAAGCTTTTATAAATAGGTTCATGTTCCACATCTCCTCACCACTATCTCCAATTTTGTTTGTTTTACAAATATTTATGGATGTCTACCACATAAAAAGATACCTGCTCTTTTGTTGGCTTACACTCTAGTGGTAAGTGAAAGATGCTAAGCCATAATGTAATTTTCTCCTTTTGATAAATTATATTATGCATAAGAAGATGAGAAGTGCTATGGAAAAAATAAAACATAAACATGGATTAACAAAAAGAGGTTGATGGGGTAGGTATAATGTTAAGGTAAAAAATAAAAGAAAAAAAGAAAAACTAGGTTTTACTGAGAAAGTAAGCTATGGGGAAAATTGAAGAACATGGAAAATATCTTCCAAACCCAAAAGGATATTTAGGAGAAGAAAATTTCAGTTTGGGGTCTGAAGGAAAGACCTTAAGGAAGGAGTTTGCCTGGAATATTCCTAGAACAGTATTGAGGCTAATATCCTGGAATGGACTGAGTAAGAAAGAGAGATTAAGAGCTACAATCAGAGAATTAATGATGGCCCTGACTTTCAGGCCTTTGTGAAAAGTGGCTTCTACACTGAGTGAAATGGAGAAGACATTGTAGAGCTTTGAATGGAGAAGAGACATTATTGGACTTATGTTATTAAAAGATCACTCTGGCTTTTTCTGCTGATTATAAAGAATGGGGCCATAGGGAGAGGTAGTGGACTTTAAATCAATGCAGGGGTGTGTGTGTGTGCATGTGTGTGTATCATAGATGGCTCTGTATAACCTGTTAGAAAGCTACTATATAATCCAGAGGAAAGATGATATACTTTAGATGGTGGCGTGTGTAGTAGAATTAGAAAAACTCATGGAGATGAGTTCAGTGAGGAGAGAGAGCCAAGAGGCATAAATAAATAAATATATGCATACATACATACATAATAAATTATGCAGAATTGACAGTTCTCAGCATATACATACTATTTAGAGATACAGAAATAGATTAGTTCATATGAGGATATAGATGTAGGAGAAAGGGAGAGGGCTGGGACTGAGGTTTGAGACTCTGCAGTATTGAGAGAGATGAAAGAACAGAGAAATCAGCAATAATCAGTAGGAATGTCTAGTGAGTGAGTGAAAAACCAGGAGATTATAGTGTCCTGGGAGCCAAGGGGAAACCATGTATTAAGAATGAGGAAGTATCTTTAATAAGGAAGGTTTTATGCTGCACCTGCCCCTGATGTCCCATGATGACTAAGGGAATCACGGCCTCCATTCGTTGTACCGTCCTCTTCCTGACCCAGATTATGGGGTTAAAAGAACTTAGAGGAGACATGATCTTCCAATTGGTTTATTACCTGCCAAGGTAATGGTTTCTGCCATTACTGCAAAGTCCTTTCCTCTGTGGTTATTTCAAGTGTCTTCCTTACACGATATGCCTTGTTGCTTTTGCCAAGGTTTTGCTGCTTGATGGTTTTAAGCCCCTAAGAGATAATTTACACGACGATTTGGGAAATGTTCAGTAAAGTTATTCTGATTGGCCGAAACCAAAAAAGATAAATACTAAACATTTAAATTTCTATCTTGAATATGTTTTTAAAGCTTTCAAATTGTCTAATAAATTACCTGAAACTGGTAGTTCAGTATCATTCCCTCTCCTTGAGAATTTAATTTAAAATTTTGTTGACGCCAATAAAAATAATTAGTAGGTTCACAGTACAGCATTTTAATGTGATAATTTCATACTATTTTCTTATTTTTTCACAGAAAGAGCTCTACATGAAAGTATAGGATGGCAAGTAATTTAAGGATGATATTACAACACTGGTTAGTTTCAATAATCAGTGTTCCTGGGTTCATCTTCCCCAGGAACTCCTCATTGTAATTATGTGTAATTACAATGTATAAGAAAAAAATCAGAACAGCTGATTATTATATCCTCTTCATGCTTACAATCTCAAATCAAAAGAAGGAAAGACGGTGTGTGTGTGTGTGTGTGTGTGTGTGTGTGTGTGCGCGCGCGCGCGTGTGTGTATTGTAGATGGCTCTGCCTATTCCTGCAGGTAAAAACATTCTTAAATACTTACTTTTCAATTAATTCAAAGATACGTCTCTGCATCATTGTTGTATTTATCCTATTGAGAGGACATCTTCACCTTGTCTTTCCCCAGTATAATTACTGTTATTATTTTTAAGTGAGAAATAAACTGATTTTGGATTAAAGCCCATTAGTATCCATGTTTAGCATATAGATATATGGTATGTAGATATGTAGAAACATTTTATGATTAGTATCCATGTTCTAATTAGTGAAGACAATGGAATATGCCATTATGATTTTATTTTTAAAAGCACCCCATGGATTTGCTTAAGGAGTAAGTGATTCCGGAGCTAAGAACTTTTATTTATTTATTTATTTTTTTTTTTTGAGATGGAGTCTTGCTCTGTTGCCGAGGCTGGAGTGCAGTGGCGCAATCTCGGCTCACTGCAAGCTCCGCCTCCTGGGTTCACGCCATTCTTCTGCCTCAGCCTCCCCAGTAGCTGGGACTACAGGCACCCGCCACCACGCCCCTCTAATTTTTTGTATTTTTAGTAGAGACGGGGGTTTCACCGTGTTAGCCAGGATGGTCTCCATCTCCTGACCTTGTGATCCGCTCACCTCGGCCTCCCGAAGTGCTGGGATTACAGGCGTGAGCCACTGCATCCGGCCAGAACGTTTTTAATTAAACAACTATATTTTATATAGGCAAAAATTTTCCTGCAATTTTAAAAATAAATGATCAATTGAAGAGTATATTATGGGTTCACATGACCTTATCATTAAGTTATCTTGTCCAGAATAACTAGATTTCATTGGACGAGATTAAGATTTGAGCTTTGTCAGAACTTTGGGCAGAACAACACATCTGATGAAATCTGCAACAAGTCTAATATTAAGTTAGTCACATTTTAGTAAAGTGGTAAATTCAAGATGGTATCTCCAAATGGAAATACTAGTTTTTAGTTTGGTAATAGCTTTATTTATTAACATTAAAAATTGAAAGAATAAACTTACACAGTGACTTCCTTATTAAAAAAACATACATTTTTTTCACTTCAAAATTTTATTTTATATATTGCAGTGAATTCTTAGATGGAATATTTGTATAAAACATTCCTAGAGAGAAACATGAAATGCAGAGAAATTCTGCAAAAGAAAATGCAGAGAAATATGCATTTCGTATTACTCTCTAGGAAACTTTTCTTTTAAATAAGTTATTCATAAAGAAATGTGACTTTTCTAGAAAATAAACATAGGTTTAAAAAACTATAGATAAGAAAGGAAATGATCAACACCAACTCAGGATGCTGGTTATTTCTGCGTGTGAGTTAGGAGAATGCAATTAGGAAATGGCACACAGTGTCCAGGGGCATTCTTCTATTTCTTTATTATTTGTTTTTGTTTTTATTTTTATTTTTATTTATTTATTTATTTGAGAGGGAGTCTCACTCTGTCGCCCAGGCTGGAGTGCAGTGGCGCAATCTCGGCAACCTCCACCTCACTGGTTCAAGCAATTCCCCTGCCTCAGCCTCCCGAATAGCCGGAATTATAGGCTCATGCCACCATGTCCGGCACCTTTTTTATATTTTTAGTAGAGACGGGGTTTCACCATGTTGGCCAGACTGATCTCAAACTCCTGACCTCAGGCAATCTGCCCGCCTCTGCCTCCCAAAGTGCTGGGATTACAGGCGTGAGCTACCGCGCCCAGCCGGCATGTTTCTATTTCTATATCCCACTGTTTTATGTATCTAATAGACTACTCACTTTAATTTTAAGTGACTTTTGCTCTTTTTCTAGCCTTGGTGATCTGACAATCATCTCTTCTCTAGGAGAGACAATGGCAAATATTTAAAGAGAATAGATAGGTTTGACTAGTATTACGGAGGAAACAGGTAGGTAATGTCACATTTCGAAGAGAAAAGAAACCAGCTCTTGGTGCAGTAATACATTTCACCATCATGAAAAAAAATTATCTTTGAAACTTAAATCTTTGTGGATTTTTATTTCACTGACCAATGTAAGTGAAATGGAGTTAATCAACCCACTGTGATTGTTACTTATGATTGGTATTCATGTCCTTACTATTCAAGTACTGATCACAGTTACGCTATGTTCCTTTTCTCTTATGGGTCCAAATCAGCCACATCAGACCACACATGCTGCCTAGGCATCTTCTCATGCCCCTTGGCACCCACATTGATCACACAGTTAAATGCACAGAAGCCTGAGCTGCCAGGATTCATCATTGGAAAGCTATTTATTCAAAGCAAACCTTTCAATATACTTTGTCAACCTCGAACAATGACCTCTAGTAGAAAACATGAATTGAAATCTCAGCTGTGCCACTTACTAGTGTACTTGCAGCAAGTCATTTTGCTTCCCACTCTAAATCATTTGTGGAGTAAAGCATGGTGCCTTAAAAAAATGAGATAAATAAATTAACTTCATTTTCTGCATGTCAATTTGCTCTTCCACAAAATAAAATTTAGCATATAGTTGTGTTGTGAAGATTAAATGAGATAACATATGTAAAAGTGCTTGGTAAACACCAAAGCATTGTACAAATAACAGCTACTGTTCTCTGTGACTTTCCTTTTTATTTCAAGTAATTTGCCACTAACCATGTCTTTGTCATTCACTTTTAAAGAATTATTTTCTCTTATGATTTCTTCATTATTAAATATTTTTTGAGCTGATAAATTTCTCTTGGAAAAGATGAGACATCCCTAAATTGTAAACAGTGTTAACCACAGAATGAACAAATTTTCAGTGAAATAAGTGAATCAAATGACACATTATAGGTTAAATACTTGTCTAATAAAATAAAAAAGAGTATTCATAATAGATTGCCACAGGAAATAGAAATATTTATAAGCTGCGTTATAAAAGAGTGAGCTTGGCAACCTTAGAGAAAAGTGAGATCTTTCCATTTAGGGTTTTTCTCATTCTCAATCTGATTATTTTTGTGTACTTAGGTTTGAAAACACAAACCATGTTTGTTCAGAATAATATAAATGTATATTATATTTTTGTTTCTTTTTAAAATTAGAAAACAAAAATATATAAATCAAATTTCTCAAATGATGAAAAGTCACATCAAAATATTAATGGACTATTATAGATTTTCAGAAAGATTTGAGACTATGAGAATCACATGAGTGAAATAATTTTTCAAACTATTGAGTTCACCAACTTTGAAAATACATGATCTACATTTGATAACAAATTTGGATTCTTTTGGTAGAATATTTTTAACATAAAAAAAGAATGTCACAGTGACCTGGTAATGATGTCAGTCTAAGAGACTGAAATAACTTAGAATATGCCATCCTTCTGATATTTGATTGTGTATTAAATGAATGTATGTAGACAAAGGAGAATAAAATAATAATTATTTATATAATAGAGGGATACTGACTAAAATGTTAGATAATGAAGGCCGCAAGCATATCTCATCTTTATTGTATATTTCAATAGCCTTCACACTTTGCTTTTTTTTTTTTTCTCAAGAGACAGAGTCTCACTCTGTCACCCAGGTTAGAGTGCAGTTATGTGACGGTGGCTCACTGCAACCTGGAACTCTTGGGCTCAAGTGGTCCTCCTGCCTCTGCTCCCTAGTAGCTGGAACAATAGGTATACACCACCACACCTGTCTCCTACACATTGCTATGTATGATTTGATTGCTCAGTAAATACCTAAAACACAAGAATAGGCCATGCTTCAAACCAGGCCACTTGAAGTCACACAGAAGTTACTGATACTCTGTTCACTTTTACTTTCATTTTGATTATTCTCTTAGCCCTGAGTGTTTGGATTTTGATAGTTTCTATTGGTATGTCTACAAGTTTCCTGATGATTTCTTCTGTAATAATTATTCGGCTTTCATTTCCAACCAGTACTTTTTTTTTTTTATGCCAGATGTGGTAGGTTTTGTTTCCAGAAGTTTGATTTGGGTCTTTTTATTACTTCAGTGTCTACTTATCTTTCTGAAAGTATGAAATGCTATTATGATAACTGTTATCATGTGTTTGCCAGATAACTCTAACATCAGTTCTGAATCAGTTTTAATGTATTTTTCTTCTCATTGTGGATAGTATGTTCTTGCTGCTTTGCATGACAGGTGTCCTAGTCTGTTTGGGCTGCTATAAAAACATACCATAAACTAGGTGGTTTATTAAAAACAGAAACTTATTTCTCATAGTACTGGGGGCTGGAAGTCTAATTCCACTGGCAGATTCAGTGTCTGGCAAGGGCTGGTTTTCTGATTCATAGACCATGACTTCTCACTTTATACTCATGTTGCAAGGGGTTAGCTAGCTGTTTGGGACTTTTATAAGGGCACTAACACCAAACATGAAGGTTCTGAACTTACGACTTAATTATCTCCCAAAGGTCCCACCTGCTAATAACCTTGGGGGTTAGAATTTCCACATTTGAATTTGAGGTAAACAAACAAACATTCAGTCTATAGCACAGGGTTATTTATAATTGGGTGCCAAACATTGTACATTTTACCATTTTCGGTGCTGAATAATTTTATATTCCTACAGATATACTTGAGAAAAAAGATTCTGGGATGCAGCTGATTTACTTGTAAAGGGTTTGATCCTTTTAGATCTTCCTTTTATGTTTTATGGAAGGGCCAGAACAGCATTTAGTTTAGGGTTGAATATTTTGAGAACTCTACCTTATTCCCCATGAACTATGAAATTTTTCTGTCCAGCTAATTGGAAACAGGCACTATTACTGGCTGGGCTCTATGTATTATTTCGTATTCTTCCAAGTGGTTCTTGCCTCCTGAATCACCCTGAAAACTCTCTCAAGACAGCAAACTGCAGAAATCAATGGGCTCACCTTGTTTATTTCTTAACTCTATGACATCACTGTACTTCATTGCCTGATTGCGAATTGGATTGCAAATCTTTGTTTCATATATTGGGTCTTTGGTTGTTTAAGGAAGGAGGGTGTATCTGCTCCCTGTTATTCCATCTGTTCCAGAAACAGAGTTGGGATGTGTTTTTAAACAAAACTTGCAATAAAACCAAATATGGAAATGGCAAATAAGAATAAAAACAATAGAAAAAAACACATTTTCTTAAAATCATCAATGTAAACGGAACATAATGTTATATCTCAACAACGCCTGCAGAGTTTCCTGAACTTATGATACTTCTCAGAATCACATAAGACCTATTGGGCTACCTATAAAAGCTACACACTACTACCTGTAGTTGCCCTTAAACGATGGCTGACCCCTGCTGGGTATTTGGCAAATATAGTTAGGTTCTTGTAACCAATGTGGTAACTATTGGTTGTTAATTTGATTCAAAATTGAGAAGAATTCAATTTACAAGAGAAAGGAGAAAATTTAATTGGACAATCAATCAACTTAATCTCAAGACGGGTTTTTTTTTTTTTTTTTTAAATCAAGAAGTTAAAAATGATACTAAGCATACTTAAAGCCTGGGCGATAATGCTAAATGTTGCCATAAAAAAGATAAACGGACATTGTTGAATTTGGTTGTTTCAAATCTTTAGACATCAAAAAAAAAATGAAAAGAAAAAAGCACTTCATATACGGCAAAGTAAAACTCAACTTAAAAATCAACATACATACAGAAAAATTTGTTTTTTTTAAATATCTATTCTAAATTTATTTAAAAATATATTTGTAAGCTGCTTTACTAGAAATTAAATTTTTTTTTGCATTTTTAGTGGATTTTTGAGGATCTGTTTAAATCTTTTATGCATAACACTGAAAATTCACTTTATTGTTGAATTGCTAATATACAGCTTATTTTTAAAGTGTTTACATTGCAAATTTTTAAAATATGCTTTTAATTTTTTACTTGAGAATTCATTCAAAGAGAACTCAGAAAGAATTACAAAAGCAAGACTTCATAAATGCTTCCATTTCTACAGTGTAGTAAGTAGTGACAAGTCTATTTCTACCAACATATTGTATGCCAGACAACACCTGTAAAGAAAGCACACAAGGAACATTAAGTATCTGGAAATAGGAAAATTACTTCTGCTGATGGGCAGCTGAAACTCACCCAGGGAAGACAGAGAGAGTGATGGCATCGCTATATTTATTTTGACAAACCTATGACAGCACTATTCTGTTCCTTGATAGAGAAACATAATCTTCGAAATATGTTTGGAGATTCCTTGAACTTCAGCTTGCTTCTTTCAAGGCTGCCTTTGATCACAAACCAAACCCAGCTGAATTTAAAAAGTCCATTGTTCTTTGTATATCATAGTTAACCTAGCTATTTTATCTTTCTTACTGGATTTTAATTAGTATTTAAATGAACATTAACAGAAGCTTTAAACAGCCCTTATGTAGGTGTTTATTCTGCCTTTATCCCTGCTATCCATTTATTAGCCTACAATAATTATTACTGTTCTATTATTAGCAGCAACAATACGAACATTTCTATCCTACTAAATTTCAATTCACTTTTGTAACAACCAAAAATGTCTCTAGCACAATCATGTTATATCCATAAGCCCTAATATCACTGTTAAGTAGGTCAAAACTTATATGCTCTTATGATTCTCCCATATAATTCCAGTTATGTTGGCGAGTAGCAGTAGGCATTGTTTTCCAGTAGTTGTTTGAAGCACAAAAGGAATTATGAATGCATATCTAATGAAATCCATATATTAGAATTCTTGCCATTCTTATAGAACCAGAGTACCAAATTTACTCTAAATTTTGTATTCAGCAGAAAAAATACTACAAAGCATAGTTTCAGGGATATGATTCATGTATGACAGCAGTATAAATATAGAATGGGAAAGCAATTGCATTTCCTGCCTCAATATTAATATTTGTGATTTGTGTCCATAGTTAACCAAGAGATATTAAAATATACTATCACCATATCTGTAGAAACCTGCTGTCTCTAAAAATATTCTGCTTTTGAGGATATTCAAACCAAAGACTCTATACAAAGCAATATATGTGCCTTTGCAGCTGTCAAATAAATTCATGAATTTTAAGTTCCACATTTTAAAAAATTGCTGTAAATAAGAACCCAAACCACCTTCTAGAAAAATAGGAAAAAAGAAACAAGGCCTTCACTTTCTTTTTGACAATATATAATATAACAAATTCAAGTTTAAGCTCGGAGAGGAAAGGTGAATTTAACCCTACTGTCTGTCTAGACTTCATAAGAGAGATTTTTGACTAAATTTGTATAAAACATAATGTAATCAAAGTTTGAAAAGTTAATAGATTACGCTTGATGTTCAAAACTTCTTTGCTATTCACTAAGAAACCTAACAATATATGTGCTTATCTTAGTCGATTGGATTTGGTGGATATTTGGAAAGTACCGTATCAGTGACTAGAGGTATGACCACAAATACATGATTTCAAACACTTCATGTTTGTATTTCCCACACTTAAATGAGAAATTTTCAAACAGGTCATGGTGTCATATCAAAATGGTCAAATGTCTATTGAATCGACAGAAAATGTTGATTGTGTACAGCTTTTCGGACTCCTTGTCACAGTTCAAGGCCACTCTGACATCCGAGGCCCACTGGATGGGAGCTTCTAGAGAAGCTTTTTCCAGAGGGTTTTATCTAAGACGATTTACCATCATCCCTTACTCCTAAAATGATCTATATTATGGAACTGAGGCATCTCCACAAATTGTATAAAACCTGTACTCTTTCTTTACATAGCTATTAACCTAGCAATGTGTTTGTGGAAAACCCATGTCAAATCACTTAACAAAGTATTATTATGTGTGAATGTAATTGCCTGGTACTGCACCTTCAAGCTGCTTCAAACTATTTACTTTTTCTGAAAGTATTTATTGCTCCATATTTTGTCTAGATTGAAATGAAGATATTGTTATGTAAACATTGTTACGCGGAACAGAATCCTTCATCTCCATTTATCTCTTTCTATCATGGTTGTTTTTATCCATGAAAGTCAGACCAAAATTATATCATGTATCAAACAGAGCAGTGCAAAATAATGCATATTATTAGAGATGTTGAACATCATTAGAAATGTTGGCTTTGTTATGACACCAGCCATGACCAACCTTATGCAAATATGTTACTACGCATAGTAAAAATACTTTAAATATTAACCTTAACTCTGCCTTTCAAGCCAGCTGTAAGCAAGAATTTGCCATATTATTTTGTTTATTATGTGCAGGTACAATTTTGTTTATTTTTCTATTGTGAACTCTTCAGATGCCAGAGCCATAACAGATCTACAGTTTTCAGCACCATGCACAACTGAAGAATTAAATAGCTATTTCTGTTGCTGATGATCCTACTAATAATGATGATTTCATGTAAAGATAGTTCGGGCCACATATCTAACTGCATAATTGGAACATAAAAGTCCTCTGAAATTTTACACTGAAGGAAAGGATGAAGTACAAATTGTGTAAGGGTTGGCTTTACCATTTTCTTGGGGCAATAGTCTGCTCTATGAAAACCTGTTAAGCTCTTTTCATGACAGAATACCTTTATGACATCCCACTCATTCCTCATTGCCATCTATGTACTGTCTTCTCATTTTCTAAATCATTTCTGAATCATGATGAAAACGACATTTCATTATTCTGACAGATTTCCAGAGGAAATCACACACGTTTCTGTGTGCACACACACAAACACACAGAGCACTATTTATAGGAAAAGAGTAGCTCTATTAGTTTCATGACTCTGAAGCAAAGTTAGATTCACTTATCAATTCGCGATCCATCATCTTTCACCAGTCTTTGAAGTTCAGGGCTGAACACTGCATGGGCTACTTGCCATTTGGACCAAGAAAGAAATAAAAAATGATATATACCAATTTCTCTGGACAGCAGAGACACAGATGGAGAAGATGTTTGGATCATATTGTCTGCTTTAGGGTCATCCCTGAAGCCATTAGCTATCATAATGACGAAACTGGAGTTACTTATTTTTCCACAATTTTCTGATGTGGCAGAAACAATGTTACATTGGGGGCCTGAGTATTCTTCTAAGAGGTTATGTTGTCCTTGAGAGGAAACAACACATATGACAGAATATTTTTTGCCTCTAGAAGTAAAAATTAGAGATTAAAAACATTATGCAAAATACACTAATATTAAGTTTATTTATTACCATGCAAAATTAGACTTTCATACTATTATTGAAACACTTATGAGGTATATACGCTGTTTTTAGAGTTCTTGACTCAATACTTTTAGATGCTTTCATCACTTAAGGGTAGTATTTAACATCCTCTGTTTATTTATCTGTTAATTTTGTTGGTCAGACAGTAAGCAAATATTTCCGAAAAACAATCTAACATATACCAGGGTTGGTGATATGTTAGGAAACAGAACAGACCAAAAAGAAGAAAAAATAAAATTACCTGCACTGGTAGAGCTTGAGTCCTAGTAGGAGAGACAGACAGTAAAACACAAAACAAAACATTCATTTTTATAATGATTAAAAGAAGAAAAGTACTATGCAAAAACAGAGTGAAGCAAATGGGAACAGAACCACTATGGCAGAAGAGGAGAGAGAAGGAGGCTTGGAACTGCAATATTATGAGGTTGTCAGGAGAAGCTTTCCTGAAAATATGGCATCTGATCCAAGTCCCAAAATAAGGAGTCAACCACAAGAATGACTGGGGAAAGAGCATTCTGGGAGGAAGAACAATCCATGCAAAGGCTGAGAGGTGGGAGTGTGCTTGGCATATTTGAGAAACAGCCAGGAGGCAAGTGTGGCTGAAACAAAGTGAGTAAGGAAGAGAGTATAGAAGAAGACAGCACAGAAATACCAGCGTAAAATTAAAAAGAGTATTTTAAGGCCATGATAATGATTGTGGCTTTTACTATGAAGGAAATGAGGAGCCATTGAAAGGAGTTCAAGAAGAGCAACGTGATCTTAATTTGTTTTTAACCAACTAAAGGAGGGGCAAAGGTAAGTGCTAGGAAATCCTTTAGGAGCATTGGCAATAATCCAGATGACGAAAAGAGATAATGTATAAAGAAATAAACATGATGTGTGCCCTTAAGGTATTCTTTGTAGGAAATACAGGCATGTGAAAATTTCATCTTACTATAGACTATTATATGTTATAACTATTAAGTGTACTTAACCTGGATTTTGGCACCAGGAAGGAATGATCGATTGTGATTTGGTGGAGAGGAACGAGTTTCATAAAGGAGGAAACAGAACTCCCCCTTTTTTTAAGAACTATTCACATTATACAAACTAAATTTAGGTTTTTTTCAAATGATACATCAATGTTCTCAAGTATTACATCAAAATATGCTATTAAGCTCATTGAAGGGGTGAGAATAAGAAACATATGACTTTACAGATTGTAAAATTTGAAAAAATTCCTGAAGTTAGTGTGTGCCTCTGTGTGTGTGTGTGTGTGCGTGTGCATAATAGCTCATTTGGCTCCAAAAGGC